>NC_067245.2:325407370-325728442 GCF_019359855.2 Lolium perenne
GTTAGCCATGGTGCCTTCTGCAAGATTAATTTCTTGCGTAAGCTTTTTCATCTCTCTTCTTGAGATGCCGGTTTTGTGAATCATGCTCATTTGTCCTCGAGGTGGTGGGAAAGCTTCGTTGGAGGCACGAGTTTGAACTTGTTGAACTTGGTGCTGAGGTGGCGGCGGCGGGCTTGGGAGCTGCGCCTGCCCCTTACTCGATTCATAAAACTTCTGAAGATCAAGAAACTGTCGGCAGTCCCTGAGCAGATGGCTCGACTTTTTGGTGTTGTCCTTCGGATCGATGTAAGCGTGTATGTAGCAGGGAGCGTTTAATTGCTCGGCAAACGGTAATTCCGGGACTCGCGGTGGCCGCCCCCTGTAATTACCTCGATTTCCTCCAGAACCGTTAGTGTTGCCATCCCGACGATCGTCGCGTCTGTCGTTGCGTTGATCATTGTACCGATCGTCACGTCGATCGGAGTATCCAGCAGCTACAATGTTGGTGTCGCCGAAGGTTTCATACCCACGGTCTCTTCTCTTTTTGCGGCGATCACGACGATGACCCGACTCGTGCTTCTGATCGTCTTCTTCGTCGTCACTGCGCGGGCATGGCTTCCGCACATGATCTTCTCCATCAACCCAACTGTTGGCAATTTCCATGAGCCTGGTGATAGTTTTCGGCTTCTTTCGGCCGAGTTCCTCGATATAAGATTCTCGTCGGATGCCATCACTGAAGGCATCGATCGCCCTGTCGATGGAGACATCTTCGGCAGCGTTTAGAAGTTTAGTAAAACATCCAATGTATGCACGAATTGATTCTTTTGGCTTCTGGTGGCACTGTCATAGTTCTTCGATTCCAACGGGCCTTTTGTACGTAGCCTGGAAGTTCTTGACAAAAGCATCGACTAGGTCATCCCAGGATTTAATGGATCCCTTCGGCAGGCCTCTCAGCCATGATCGTGCCGAGTCTTTTAGGTAGAGCTGTAGACATTGCATTGCCGCTACTTGGTTCCCTTTGTGTAAGATCACGGTTTGCAGATAATCGTCTATCCAAGACCTCGGCTCCTATTGTCCATCATATTTGGCGGCATCAGTAGGAGTAGGTTTGAACTTTTTTGGTGGCATCGCCTCTCGTATCCAGCGGCTCAGAAAGTCGGCACCTCGGAGTCCACCATCATACTCTTGGGTTTCCTCGGAATCATCGCTGTTGTAGCCTTCTTTTGCAGCACGCCGACGATGAGCTTTGTCGATTCTACTCTGTGTAATATCGTCGCGGGCATCTTTTGATCGATGCTTAGATCCGCTACCTTGATGCGTAGCTTTTTCTTTTCCGGGGGCGAGCTTGTCTCCGAGTATCGCAAGACTTTCCAGTGCGCCCCGATGAGCTTGTGCCATTAGATCATTGGGCGTCGGCTGATGGTTGATCAGATAAGCAGCGAGGTTTGCCGTTGCCCCTACAACAGTCTTTGGCTTGGTCATGCCTGCAGTGTCCATAGTCATGAAAGAGTTGGAGAGATTCGAGGTAATCTCCCTTGCATCGGCTTCTGAGAGGCGAGGAATTCGTGGTCGAAATCTCCCTTGACTTTGGTTGCTTCGAGACGCGCTCCCATGCGAAGGTAGCCCCCTTCGTCGCTCGCTTGATTGATCGGCTGCCTACCGGCGCCGGTCGAGGTCGGCTTGCTCATTTGCTAACCGAACTCGATTCTTGTCTAAAATAGCGTGATACGCATTGACGGTTCCTGCCGAAGCTCCAGCGGGAATCGGAGTGCTATTGGCTACGGCGTTGCGAGCAATCTCCCACTCTTCCCCGGTGATAGTGTAAGCGCTATCGTCGTTGCTGGCGCTAGCTTCGACGTTGCGATGCCCACCACGATTGACGCGCGGGGTGCGCTCGCCTTCGGAGAGTTCGCCTCCCGTAACAGGATTGATAATAGCATAAATTTGGTGATGGGCCGCCATCCAGGTGGTTGCCCTGGTGATGCTATCGATACTTTCTTCATCAGAGGAGTACCTGGCGCTGCAGACGAAAGGTGTATCTTTCGAGCCCAGTCCGTGCCTAGTGTCGCAGTTGAGGCAGTAGTACGATGTTAGATCTGATGATCCAGAATCGTCCGATCCGACGGACATAGATGACGTGGAACGGCGTGGTGATGTTGATGGCGAAGACGTTGGAGTCGGCGCAGCCGATAGATTGACCGTGAACGGAGATGAAGCAGTTGATGCAGCGGTCGATGAAGTCGCAGTTCTTGATGCACTGGGAGCGAACGGATCGGGAAGCCGAAGGACGCCTCCAGAGTCGACGCAGTAGTGAACACTCTCGATCATCATGTCCATCCCGCCGCGTAGGCCTGAGAAGACCGAACGCGACGCATCGTCGTGTGGAGTAAACTCGAAGGACCCGAAACAAATCGAGTTCCCTGAGTTTGGCGATGAAGGAGTCGACGATGATTTCAGCGATGCCGGCGAAGATGTAGCCGACGTGATCGGAGCAGCCGATGAAGTACCTTGTACCAGCAGGTTTCCCACAGACGGCGCCAATTGTCGAGGGTATTCCCCGGCAATGCCCACCATGAGGGGCTTAGGGTTGACGGAATCCTGCAGGCTAGCACGAGACATCGGATACCAAACAAACGGGGAGAGAGATTTACCCAGGTTCGGTGCCCTCGATGAGGTAAAACCCTTACTTCCTGCTTGTCTGATCTTGATTATCGAATATATTGGGTTACAATGGGGTAGCCGATAGGCTGTTGCTGGTTGACTCGCCGAGAGGCAAGGATTTTAAGTTTCTAGCTCTAACTTGCGGTGGTTCTACGTATTGATCGTGTCCCTTCGGTAGGCTCTCTCCTGGCCCTTATATTGCAGGCCAGGTCCCGAGAGTCCTGTCCGAATTCGACTAAGTTTACAAAGAGATCTACTCTAGCCTTTCCTTTAACGATATCTTCTTGCCTTGTTCATCAAGAACCCGTCTTCGGGTAAGTCTCCTTTGCTGGAACCGACGTATAGGCCCATCTTGGTTATTGGGCGATCTTCATGGGCCCCTAGTTGGGCCGGAGGAGGTAGACCAATGTCGGGTACCCGAAGGGTGATGCCCACATCAATCAGCCCATGCTAGGGTTCCTTCCCTTGTAATTTACCTCTCCACTATATAAGGAGAGGTAGAGCTCCCTTGCACGGGATGCTTAGACACTTGAACTCTTCACCATTCTCTCCCTCTAGCGATAGCACTTCATCTTCTACCTCTCGCATACAGCTCGAGGAGCACCATTGTAGCTTTGATAGTGTGCTTATACATCGTAGACAAGCAGGAGTAGGGGTGTTACCTCCTCACGAGGGCCCCGAACCTGGGTAAACCTCGTGTCATCGTGTGTGTGTGTGTGTTCTTCTTCTCCCCCTCCTCCGGATCCCCCGGGGCACATCGGCCCCAACTTAAGCCTACCCATGGCATCTGTTTGTTCACCACGACGACAAGCACGCATCCGCGCCTGAACATGTTGGTCTTCAACAACGGAGTTGAACTCCAGCCCGCCAAAAGGGCCGTCGGCGTAGCGATGCCCTCGACGTAGGAAACGCTACGCCGACGGCTGCCCTCGGCATATCGCGGGCCGACGGAGTAGGCCTGTTCATGCGGCCCACCAAAGTTAGGCCGTGACGGCGTCAAGGCTACGCCAACGGCTGCCCTCGGCATAGCCTTCTCTGTCTCTACGCCGACGGCAACGCTCGGCGTAGAGGTTGGCCTTTTTCCCTCCACGCACCCCCCCTCCCCCCCCCCCCCGATCGCCTTTTTAAGTTTCAACCGAATGGCAGAAAATGGTAAAAAATTCAGAAAATAAAATCCTTCGAGATTCATGTATGTTACACAACCTATTATTGGGGAAAATTAACGAATTTGAATTTCAACTTTATTTGCAAAAAAAGTTTAGAAAAAGGTAAAATGGCATTAACTTTTGCATACGACGTCGGAAAAAAGTATAATATATCAAAATGATCATGTGAAAAAGTTACATCCGAATTCACTATGGTTTACTCGGTTAGCCAATTTTTATATTCTCAAAATTTCAAATAAAAATATGAAAGCATGAAGATTTTAGTTTTTACCAGAAATTCAGGATTTTTTATTTTTTATTTTTTAAAAAAATTAAATTAATAATTGCATCCTGCATAGAGATTATTATTACTTAACCATTGATGTTTATTTCAATAATTGTTTTAAATTCAAAATAATAAAGAGTTGTGATATCACGGTCTAAGGGTTAATATGATTGATATGATAGTATTATCAGCAATGTTTCGTGAAGAAGATGTAAGCTCAACCGGAAGGAACCAAGATGTTAAGCATGCTAGGGTTGGAGGATGGGTTACCCGGATGGGAAGTTTAACTACGAGGGGAAATTTGACCTAAGATTAAGTGTAGTGTTAGAATTAAAATGATCCATGTGAGAGCTTAAAAAAATTGGAAAAAAAATTTGAAAAAAAAATCAAAAAATTTGAAGTTAACGGACGGGACGGCGTGGCCTGTGCCAAGGGCCTAGATGCCGACGGCCACCCTCGGCGTATCCAGGTCTACGCCGACGGCACACGTGACTTTGCCGAGGCAGATCTTTCCCGAGGAGCTATGCCGAGGGCTGCCCTCAGCGTAGCCTACGCTGACGGCCCAATATGGCTACGCCGAGGATTTCCGGCCGTTGGCGTAGCGAGCCATTCCTGTAGTGAACATTCGGATGACATACACATGCAGCTGTGGTCACTGCACATAATTTCATCTGAGGAAAAGTTAATTTCCAGGGCTGGCATCTTTGTTCAGGTGATATTAAGGGGCGAGTGTCACCGGTTGAACCACACAAAGTATTAACATCTCTATTCCTTGTGGTGTGCTATAGCAGATGCTGATTTATCTAGTCTGGCCATATGAAGATAATGAGAGCCGTTGCCCCTTACACACTGTTACCATGGAAGGCCTGCGCTGTTGTCGCTCCTGGCACTGCAAATCCTAAGTCCCATGTTGATCTTGAGGGCAAGCCGGATGTTAAGGAGGGAAGAATGTTACGGACTGCTTGGGCTGCTGCTGCGAGGAGGCTACAGTCCCAAGGCCTCTGCGCAGAAGGGAGCGAGCGACGGTACTTAAGGGAGATTCAAGCGAATGGACGCAGTGTCGAAGAACTAGAAACCGAAAACTGAAAATATTCTTCATTATAGTTCAGGCAGCTCCCGTTTTTTTCCTAAGTTGAAAAAACAGCTCAAACTGACATATATCTGAAACTCCGAGTATGTAGTGGTATGCAATCACTGGTGGAAAAACAGGCTTCGGGTGAGCCCCATAAGTCGCGATGCTGCAGGAACCGCGACTAATGGTACCTTTAGTCGCGGTTCGGGAGGAGAACCGCGACCAAAGGCCTGGGCCCAGGCGCTCGGTGGCCAGCCGGTGCACGTGGGGGGTCTTTAGTCGCGGTTGGCCAGGTGCCCGAAGGCCTTTAGTCGCGGTTGGCCAGGCCAACCGGGACTAAAGCCCCTCCCCTATATATACCCATCCAGCAGCCAACACTTAGCCATTTGGTGCCATTCTCTTCACAAGCTTCACAAGTGGGTGTTAGGTTTGCTTTTGGTTCCTCTTATGCACATAAGGTGTTTGATGAAATGCCCCAAGAGCATGAAACAAACATGATATGAAGTGTTGGAGCCACACTTGAGCTTTCTCATTTATTTTTTCCTCCTCGATCGCGGTTAGCAACTTGAACCTTTGATGTGTCGTTGATAAAATGTGCATGTGTGTGTAGTTCATTGTTTAATTTATATTGTTTGTAGCTAGTTAGTTTAACAAATGCATGATGGTTAATTATATATTTTATATTATAATAATGCAGATGAATCGACAATGGATGTACGGTAACCGACTCTCCGGCGAGTTCAGTGCGGGTTTGAAAGATTTCCTCGTAGTGGCTAATGCGAACAAGCAGGGGGGTTTTGTTATCTGTCCATGTGTTAAATGTAAGAATCAGAAGGGTTACTCTTCCTCAAGAGATGTTCACATGCACCTGCTTCGGCACGGTTTCATGCCAAGCTATAATTGTTGGACCAAGCATGGAGAAAGAGGGGTTATAATGGAAGAAGATGAAGAAGGGGATGATTTCATCGATGAAAGCTATCTTGCTCATTTCGGTGATACTTTCATGGAGGATGCTGAAGGTGAAGGGGAAGGTGAAGGGGAAGGTGAAGAAGAGGCACGTGATGATCCCGTTGATGATCTTGGTCGGACCATTGCTGATGCGCGGAGACGCTGCGAAACTGAAAAAGAGAGGGAGAATTTGGATCGCATGTTAGAGGATCACAGGAAGGCGCTGTACCCCGGATGCGATGATGGTCTGAAAAAGCTGGGCTGCACACTGGATTTGCTGAGATGGAAGGCACAGGCAGGTGTAGCTGACTCGGCATTTGAAAACTTGCTGAAAATGTTGAAGAATATGTTTCCAAAGAATAACGAGTTGCCCGCCACTACGTACGAAGCAAAGAAGGTTGTCTGCCCTCTAGGTTTAGAGGTTCTGAAGATACATGCATGCATCAACGACTGCATCCTCTACCGCGGTGAATACGAGAATTTGAATGAATGCCCGGTATGCACTGCATTGCGTTATAAGATCAGAGGCGATGACCCTGGTGACGATGTTGAGGGCCAGAAACCCAGGAAGAGGGTTCCCGCCAAGGTGATGTGGTATGCTCCTATAATACCACGGTTGAAACGTATGTTCAGGAACAAAGAGCATGCCAAGTTGTTGCGATGGCACAAAGAGGACCGTAAGTCGGACGGGGAGTTGAGACACCCCGCAGATGGAACGCAATGGAGAAAGATCGACAGAGAGTTCAAAGATTTTGCAGCTGACGCAAGGAACATAAGATTTGGTCTAAGTACGGATGGCATGAATCCTTTTGGCGAGCAGAGCTCCAGCCATAGCACCTGGCCCATGACTCTATGCATCTACAACCTTCCTCCTTGGTTGTGCATGAAGCGGAAGTTCATTATGATGCCAGTGCTCATCCAAGGTCCGAAGCAACCCGGCAACGACATCGATGTGTACCTAAGGCCATTAGTTGATGAACTTTTACAGCTGTGGGGCAGACCTAGTGTCCGTGTGTGGGATGAGCACAAAGAAGAGGAATTTGACCTACGAGCGTTGCTTTTCGTAACCATCAACGATTGGCCTGCTCTTAGTAACCTTTCGGGACTGTCAAATAAGGGATACAATGCATGCACGCACTGCTTACATGAGACTGAAAGTGTACATTTGCCAAATTGTAAGAAGAACGTGTACCTTGGGCATCGTCGATTTCTTCCGAAAGGTCATCCAAGAAGAAAGAAAGGCAAGCATTACAACGGCAAGGCAGATCACCGGCCGAAGCATGCGGAACACACCGGTGCCGAGGTATTTGATATGGTCAAGGGTTTGAAAGTCATCTTTGGAAAGGGTCTGGCGGACAATCAGTTCCGAAGGGAGCCGACGGGCACGTAGCCATGTGGAAGAAGAAATCTATATTCGGGAGCTAGAATATTGGAAAGTCCTAGAAGTCCGCTCTCGCAATCGACGTGATGCACGTTACGAAGAATATTTGCGTGAACATCCTAAGCTTCTTGGGCGTGTATGGGAAGTCAAATGATACAAAGGAAGCACGGCATGACCAAAGCAAAGTTTGAAAGACCCCGATGACCTCGCATCCGGAACGGTTTCAAGGTCGTGCCGCCTACGCTCTGACCAAAGAAGAGAAGGTCATCTTTTTTGAATGCCTGAGCAGTATGAAGGTCCCGTCAGGATTCTCGTCCAATATAAAGGGAATAATAAACATGGCGGAGAAAAAGTTCCAAAACCTGAAGTCTCACGACTGCCACGTGATTATGACGCAATTGCTTCCGATTGCTTTGAGGCTCTGCCGGAAAATGTTCGAGTAGCCATTGTGAAGCTATGTGCATTCCTCAATGCAATCTCTCGAGAAGGTAATCAATCCAGAAGTTCTACCACGGTTACTGAACGATGTGATCCAATGTCTTGTCGATTTCGAGTTGGTGTTCCCGCCATCCTTCTTCAATATTATGACGCACCTCCTGGTTCACCTAGTCGATGAGATTTCCATTCTCGGTCCCGTATTTCTACACAATATGTTCCCCTTCGAGAGGTTCATGGGAGTATTAAAGAAATATGTTCGTAACCGTGCTAGGCCAGAAGGAAGCATCGCCAAGGGCTATGGAAATGAGGAGGTAATTGAGTTTTGTGTTGACTTTGTTCCCGACCTTAAGCCGATTGGTCTTCCTCAATCGCGGCACGAGGGGAGACTAAGTGGAAAAGGCACGATCGGAAGGAAATCAATGATATGTATGGACGGCCATTCTCTGACTGAAGCACACCACACAGTTCTGACCAATTCCAGCTTGGTGGCTCCGTACTTTGAGAAACACAAGAATATTTTACGCTCGGACAACCACAGGAAGCCCGAATCCTCGGATTAGGAAGGCCCACATGGAGACTTTCGGCAGCTTGGTTGAGAAAACATTTAATGAGTGACAATAAGGTTGTAGATCAGCTGTACATGTTGGCCAAGACACCATCTTCGACTATAACGACTTTCCAAGGGTACGAGATAAATGGGAATACATTTTACACGATCGCCCAAGATAAAAAGAGCACCAACCAAAACAGTGGTGTCCGCTTTGATGCAGCAACCGAGAATGGGCAAAAGGTCACATATTATGGTTACATAGAGGAGATATGGGAACTTGACTATGGACCCTCCTTTAGGGTCCCTTTGTTCCGGTGCAAATGGTTCAAGCTAACAGGAGGTGGGGTAAAGGTGGACCAGCAATACGGAATGACAATGGTGGATTTCAACAATCTTGGTTATCTTGACGAACCATTCGTCCTAGCGAAAGATGTCGCTCAGGTTTTCTATGTGAAGGACATGAGTAGCAAACCGAGGAAACGGAAAGATAAGAAAACGATCAGTACATCATGCGATGATTCAAAGCGCCACATTGTTCTTTCAGGAAAAGAAACATCGTGGGAGTGGAGGACAAGACAGACATGTCGAGAAGATTATAATATGTTTGCTGAAATTCCGCCCTTCAAAGTGAACACCGACCCAAGCATTAAGTTAAATGATGAGGATGCTCCATGGATACGGCACAATCGTAAGCAAGCCGGGACACAAGGGAAGAAATGATGTGTAATAATTTATTAATTGTACCAAACTTTGTTGAATGAATCATGTGAATTATATTACCCGTGATGTGTTTGGTGTCCATTTTCGAATGATTCAATTGACTCGAGATAGCACGATGATACATGAAATTTGGAGTGACTAAGTCATACTCCCGCATACATGAAATTTGGAGTGACTAAGTCATACTCCTGCATACATGAAATTTGGAGTGACTAAGTCATACTCCTGCATATAGGAAATTTGGAGTGACTAAGTCATACTCACTGCATACATGAAATTTGGAGTGATTTAGTCATACTCCTACCTAGGCGTATAATATGCATACTCGTAGTCTTCATAGCCGCCGCCGTTGTACCGGTAGTCGTCGCCTTCTAAGTTGCCGGCGTTGCCGTCTGCTGTCGTCGGCTGTCGTCGGGCGGCGCTCGTGGCTCGAATCGAGGGTAGCGCAGGCGGGGATATCGCCGGTCGTGATGTAGTCCATGACGCTCAGCAGTCCGGACGTACCACCATAGCCGACGGCCGGCCTCGTGGAAGTTTCCGGGAGGCAGACCGTCCTCCTCATACAGCGAGCGCCCTCTCACGCCGATTGATGAAGAAGGCGTCCCAAGTATGCTGGTTATCGGGATGCCGCCGGGGGATTCATCCGCTGCTCCGGCGTGAGGTCGAGGTAGTAGTGGTTCGTGATGGCCGCCGGCGCGGTACCACGAGGGACGGGAGGGACCGGCACGCCGCCGGCGCTTAGGCTCCAGCCCGGCAGGGACGCGGTAGCCCGGAGGGCAAGGGTAGTTCGAGGCGCAAAGCTCCTCCACCTGCTGGTAGGTTAGAGTGGGTGCGGCGGAAGCCATGAGAGAGTGATGAGAGATTGTAGAGATGTGATGCTGGCCAAGCCGGGCTACCTATATGTAGTGACAAATGGCGGGAAAAATGGGAGCGGGAAGACATGAGGCGGGAAGAAAGAGGCGGGGAGAAAGTGGCGGGAAGAAATTGGCGGGAAGAAAGAGGCCGGAAGAAATTGGCGGGAAACAATTGGCGGGAAGAAAGAGGCGGAAGACAGGAAGAAATGGCGGGAAGACGAGGAGGGAAGAGGGGGTCGGCGGAAAGAGGCGGGAAGAGGGGGCCAACGAACTTTTGAATTGAATTAATTTTATTTTTATGAATTTTTGATAATTTGTATTTTTAAGATTTTGAATTGAATTAGTTTTATTTTTCTGAATTTTTTGATATATTATATGTATTTTTAAGATTTTGAATTGAATTAGTTTTATTTTTCTGAATTTTTTGATATATTATATGTATTTTTAAGATTTTGAATTGAATTAGTTTTATTTTTCTGAATTTTTTGATATATTATTTGTATTTTTAAGATTTTTAAATGAATTAGTTTTATTTTTCTAAATTTTTTGATATATTATTTGTATTTTTAAGATTTTTAAATGAATTAGTTTTAATTTTCTGAATTTATTGATATATTATATGTATTTTTCAGATTTTGAATTGAATTAGTTATATTTTTCTGAATTTATTGATATATTATATGTATTTCCAACATTTTGAAAATGAAAATAAATTTTCAAAAGGACCTTTAGTCGCGGTTGGCCTGGCCAACCGCGACTAAAGGTTAATTCCGCGGGAACGCTGGAATTCGGGCGAAAACGCCTTTGGTCGCGGTTGGTGTGGCCAACCGCGACTAAAGGGTACCCTTTAGTCGCGGTTGGCCACACCAACCGCGACCAAAGGTCGCCTCCTATATATAGCGCGCTCGAACCGCCGCCGCCCATCTTCTTCTCCGCGCGGTTTTCGTCGAATCTCTCCCGAAGTGCTGTCGCCGCTCACCGCCAACGTCGCCGCGCCAACGCCGACGCCCAAGCCGCCGACCGCCGATGACGACCGCCGATGACCGCCGACGACGCCGCCGCCCTTCGACGCCGACGCGCCGGCGTGTGTACGTCTCTCGCGCGCGCCGCCGGCGCGTCGCTCGTCCCGCATGCATGCGCGCCGCTGCGCCCGCCTCGCGCGCCGCCGCGCACACGTCGCCGTCGCGCACGCGCCGATGCCAGCGCCGTCGCCGCACTGCCGCACGCGCGCCGCCGGCCGCCACACACGCGCACGTTACGAGAGAGGGAGAGAAAGAGAGATCGAGAGGGCGCCGCCGAATTTTTTTTCTTTTTTTTATGTTTTGTTTGTTATTTTTAATTTTAACTATGCTTAACAAAACTTTGTAATTAACTTCACAAAAACTTAAAACTTAAAACTTTGTAATTAACAAACTTAAAACTTAATAAAATTAACTTAACTAAAAAATTTACTTAACAAAAAATTAACTTAACTAAATTTTGACTTTAAAATTAAAACTTAACAATTTTGTCTACAAATTTTTGACTTAATAAATATGACTTAAATTTTACAAGAACTCAAAATAACTTAACATATTATTTGTATTTTTTCACTTTTAAAAGAACTCAAAATTTGACTTAAAAATTTGTCTTAAATTTTTTGACTTAACTAAAATTTGACTTAACCACCGCGCGAATACGGAGGGGGCCGGCAGCGCTCGTCGCCCCCTCCGTATACGCGTGGTGTTTTTTTGGGATCGAGAGGGGGCGGCGAGGGTTATGTGTCCTCGTCACCGCCACCGCCCTTTCGCCACCGGCCTTTCGCCACCACCACCGTTCTCTCGGTCACGCGATCACTGCGTCCCCCTCTCGCCTCCCTCGTCGCCCTCTCTCTTTATATGTAGAAGAGATGTGATAATGCTGGCATATACACAATTAATTTGTTTTGACTACATGTTTTCAGGACTGACATATGGCGGACGATAGAGCTGACCCGATTCTGGACAACTATGATCCGGACGCTGAAGACCATATGTTCGGCATCATAAATGGCGATATTCCATTTGTGCCGACCGGAGAAGAAGAAGATGATATCTCTTCTTATCTGAACCTTGAGGGTGAAGATGAAGGGCGCCGTCAGCAAGATGATGCCGAAGAAACGTCGATAAACGACGATCTTCAATTGGAAGTAGCAACCACCTCCGGCGCCGAGGTATATATATATACATATTGAGCGTCTGGTGATACAACTAACTGATTTGAATAAATGTGTGTGTACTAACGCGCGCGACTCTCTTTCTTATTTTAGCCCTCGGCCGGATCGTCGAAAAAATCGAGTACGTCGTCAAAGCGTGGCGCAACCAAGACGATGAAAGCAGGAGAAACATGCACCATCGATGTTGTCGACGAAGCAACCGGCAGGCCGCTGGAGCCCAGCAAGAACGCCACCAAGTTTGTCAGCCAATGCGGAGCCGTTGTTAGAGACAACGTCTCGATCACCCGCCAGGAGTGGAATGAGCCAAAGAAGGCACGTGTTGGTTTCACTTTTGTCGATAAGAGAGAAAAAAAGATTGCTTCAACAAGCTTATGGAACATTTCGTTCTACCTCCGGAATACCGCAAATACGATGAGGAGGGTAACAAGATTGCGGAAAACAAGAAGAGGCGCAAGCTAGTCAAACAGTTCGCTCTTTCTAGGATGGCCAACGCATTCCGGAAATACAAGCAAAATCTAGCCCATGACTTTGTCAACCAGGGCAAGACTCCGGATTTCAAAGGACAATATGAGAAACTGCAACATGATTGGCCAGAATTTGTGAAGCAAAAGAAATCGGAGCAGTTCCTTGAACTATCGAAAAAAATAAGGAAAATGCGGCCAAGAAGGAGTACAATCATAAAATGGGGCCAGGAGGGTATCGCTTTTGGCAGCCTAAGTGGGAGAAGATGGAGAACGAGCTGAGGGCGCGAGGAATCCGTCCAAGTACGGAGGGATGGGATCCAAGGGCCAAAAGCTGGTGGTACGGGCATGGGGGATCGCTGAACCCGGAGACAGGGGAGTGTGTTTATCAGGGCAAAATAATTACACCCACCCAAAAGCTTATTGAGGCAATGAGGGAGGCTCAAGAGGGGAGGATCAGGTTCAACAGAGAGAACGACGCCCTGACAAAAGCCCTCGGGAATCCTGAACACGGAGGACGTATACGAGGCATGGGGCCCATTCCGTGGAAAATAGGGTTCCCCGCAACGATGACCCGTACGGTTACAGAAGCCGTAAGAGAAAGATGGATCGGGATGCAGATGTTGTGGCGAAGTTGGTAACGGAAATGGATGTGATGAAGAAAACCGTGAGTGTACTAGTCGCCGAAAGAGATGCAGCTCGGGCGCAGCATGCTGAAGATCATCCAATGGATCTCGGAAGCCAGCAGCGGAGAAGAAGCAGCGTGGCTTCCACGGAGGCCTCACCGGCTGGTGCACCGACGATAGAAATTACCTGCACCGGAGCCTCGGTGGTCGAAATTACTGCACCGGAGCCTCCTCGCTACCCCGTGGACGATATAAAGGAGATGAAAGCATGTCATCTCGTATTATCCTATCGGGAACATGTCCATGAAGGTAGCCATCGGCAGTGCTTTACCACTGGAGCACTCCACCACAACAACCCCATTCAAGATGGCTATGCTCGTGTCACGGTGGAGGAGATAGTCCAAGGGTTTGAGGACCTGGACATTGACATTGCTACACCTGAAGGGGTGAAAAGACTTGGAGATGTCAAGGGCCAGTTCATTCTATGGCAGAAGAAATTTATCAAGTTTCCAGGCGAGGCGCCAACAAGTCCACCCCCGTACGGTGGTGGTGGTGGCGGTGGCGGTGACGGTGGCGGTGGCGGTGGCGGTGACGGTGGCGGTGGCGGTGACGGTGGCGGTGGTGCTTCACCTAATACACCTCATTCACGTCGCCCGACGCCGCCCCCGATCCTCGTCCGGCGGGTGATCAGACACCGGTACCGCCCCCCAATCCACCTCCGGCGAAGAAGCAGAAGCAGTCCTGGGTTATTAACCCGGACCCTTACGTACCTAAGAAAACAAAGGTACCGGAGGTATCACTGAAGCCTCTCCCCAGGAGGTCTTGGGAAAGTAGTGCCGAGGAAGTCGAGGCGGCGCGGCTGCTGATTTAGAGAAATGGAAGGCGAGCGTCAAGAAGAAAATAGAGGGCGAGCCCAAGCCGATATATTCTGACAAGGAAAAGCAAGTGGGCTAAGTCATTTTTGAACACACCGTCCCAAGCCGCGAAGAATCTGCTCGACGACTATTTACGTGAACTTCGTAGGCAAGCACTCGCGTTCAAGAACAGGAAAGAGTTGGCGGAGAAGAAAGCCTTGAAGGACGAGGCCGAGTCAAAATTAGAAAGGGGGAAAGAAGTTGCCCAGCTCGGGAACAAAGTAAACAATCGATCGCCCCGCTCATAGTGCAAGCCGCCGATCCGGATGCCCCCGATATCATAGCAGCTGCGGCAAAGACATGGATTGACCGTAACGAGTGCCGGAGAACAAGCGGCCGAGTTAGGTATCACTCTTCGTGCACTGCTAGGCCTTGATGAGGCGCCAATGAAGGACGTAGTATTTACATATGTGAAGAATGGCCCTCTCGTCGAGCCTGCGCAGAAGAGGATCTACCTCGACAAATGCTAGGTCTCGCTAAATTGGTACAAGGGTTACATAAAACATAAAAACGCCAAAGAGTATATCTATGCGGAAGTTAGATATGAGCATCACTTCAAACATTACCGGGTACAAATTCCTCTCGAGTGAATTGTTCCAGCTGTTCAATCTGCGCGACCTCGACAAATCTATCATCGCTTGCTACGTTCTGTAAGTGATTTATTAATTTCTACCCCATCTCGTTCATTGCCGGCCTGCACTATATATATATATATATATATATATATATATATATATATATATATATATTGTCCTAACTATCTTGTTGTGTACGCTATATATTATGCAGAATGAAGAAGCGGGAAATGCGAATAAGGAACATCCATGATGTTGGGTTCATTGACCCACACATCGTTAATTCATATGTGTTAGAACACCACCCCGCCGACGTGGAGGATGACCTGTGGCGGTTTATTAGAAAACAGCAACAGAAAAGTGATATTCTATTTCCTTACCATTTTGGGTGAGTGTTTCTGTCTTGAGCACATTCTCTTTTGTTTATGGTATGTGGCTAATCGATGAGTTATGCATGACTGTGCATGTATCGTGTCCGCAGGTTCCACTGGATTCTTATGGTAATTAAAGTTCAGACCTCCTCAGTTCTCGTCCACGACTCTCTGAATATGGATCCGGCGCTTTGGGGCGACATGAGAAAAACGATGCAAAAGTAATTATTTTCATTCATTTGCGCTCTATATCGATCGGCCTATTTCGTTCATCATTTCCTAATATCAAGTAACTAATTAATAACTCTCTTGTTTATTTAATTTTCTTTGCCTCGTAGGGTTTGGAGACGGTTCGTAGATACCAAGGTCGGTGAATTCAAAAAGGAGCTACATTTTAAAATGGCAGTGCGGACGACTGGGGATATTCAGCCACCGGGGACCAATCTATGTGGATACTATGTTTGTGAGAGGATCCGGAGATACTGCAATGAGCGGGACCAGACGTGTGAGAACAACATCCTGAGGAATAACCTCCGGAAGACGCTTAGTCCAGAAGCTCGCTTCCGACCACTTCAAGAGGAACTAGCTGGATGGTTGGCGAGGGAAGTGTTGCCTGCCAAAACCCACCGGCGGGCAGCGACGAGCAACACGAAGAGCCGGGAGGCTCCCAGGACTGCGTGTGGGCCCTGGTCCCTCGGGCGACGGCCCGCAATGCTCCGGCACACGTCCCAGCTGTTTGCGAGGGCGTGCCACCTGACCTATACCTGGTCAGGAAGGTGATGGATTACTTCGATTATTCTCCTGCATGGTAGACACGTAAACATTAAATTCGAGCCTCGATCGGCTCTCAGGTTTCCCTGTGAATCGGCTCAAGGAGCCGATTATCCCATGGTCCGTATTAGATCTACGGCAACATGGGGGTCTTGCTTTACCAAAATCAAGTCAAATTGACCTACGACAGTCTAGGGTTTTCACCGCATAACTGGAACGTCCTACACGTAATTGAGCCTGGCAGATGCGAAAGACAACAGAAAACTAACCCTAGAAAAGGCCTAAAAACCAACATAGAGTCGATTCTCGGAACATCTCCCCCAGGATCGGCAAACCATATCTTACGCATTGCTGGATCATTCAATCCGTTTGCAAGGCCTAATCATGCGGATATCAAACCAATTCCTTGAAGAACAAGGACAACTATAACAGGTCAAATCTACCGAATAAAGATCAAGCAAGTTGCTGCCTTTACACCTTAGGATAGATGTAAAAGCAGCTAGATATGTAGGGATAACATAACTAAGCAAATATCGAAAGAGTATCGACGTTAGCCCCAACATATCTATGATAACAGTGTTGCTCGCCATCAACAAGGCTTCAGTACGAGCGACACAAAATAACGAATAAACTGAATATCGCCTGCATCGCAAGATGCGATCTGGGCAGCATGACGCTTACCCGGAAGAAAACCCTCGGAACAAGGGGTGGCGATGCGCCTAGATTGTGTTTGTTGTGAACGTGATTGTCCTCCTTTCTCAATAACCCTAGATACATATTTATAGTCCGTAGACTGTCTAATTCGGGAATAATCCCAACCGTGTACGAGCTAAACTCTATCTTTTAACCCTAACCAACACGTAACTTACTATAATTTACAGATACACGGGCAATCTAGCCCAAACCCTTTGTACGAGGCCGATTCATGAATATTTCCCGTGCATAATCTCCAAGCCCATCTCAATCACGGCCCACCTCCTGGCGTGGTTAAAATCTGGTGGTAACACATGCCCCCCTGGTTTTGGCAATAATAATTCCAAAACCACTCTGTTTCTTCCTTCCATCGGGTCACGCGTTGCAGAGCAGAACCGTCGCAGTATCCTTCATCATGATACCTTGCCTTCTCAACTTCTCTGCACGATTTGACAGTTCTTGAGCACCACTTCCTCGGAAACCACCGCGGCATTAAATTTCCACTATACCCCCTTTATTTAACCGCACCGAGCAGTTCGCCTCTTCATCCTCTTGCTCCGCACTAGCCATCGGGTCTTTCCTCCCTCTTCCTCTGCAGCAATGTCTTCCTCCTCTTCCTCCTCCGCTTCATCGGGTCTTTCCTCCCTATCCTCTTCCTCTCGTGAGCCGACGCCGGAGTGGGACTCAATGGCGGCGCACGATATCCTCGCCCCACCGAAGTGGGACAAGGAGGATCATGACTCCTCCGTCTGGTCCGAGGACGACAAGTCCTTGACCGACGGAGAAGACGATTTCCAGTTCCTTGTCGACGGGGAACTGGAGGCGGAGAGCGAGGACGACCTCTTCTCCTGGGATGACTTCACCTCTTCTGACGAGGAGGAAGAAGAAGAAGACGACGACGACCCCCTCGAGGGGTACCCGCCGGCGAAGCGCTTCCGCGCCGGGTCGGACGATGACGACGACGAAGACGACGAGGAGGAGTACGGAGCCCCTGCCAAGGGCTACAGCAGCAGCGATGAGGAGCCCACCGGTAGCAGTGCCGACGGAAGCTTCGACAGCGACGACGAGGGCAGCGACGGCCCCTAGAGTAGTATCTATCAGCATAGGACTAGTAGTAGCAGTAGACTGGTCAATAGACCTCCCTTTTGTTCGTAACCTCTTGAACAATTGGCCCTTTCTCTGTAAGAAATCCCTTCTATAAATGAAGAAAATGTTCTTATGTTGATTTTGCTTCCATATTAACGTCGCCGATTATCAAAGTGAGTTAACGCGCAAAGAGCCGATGGCAGCGCATCGGCCTTTCCCATAAAACGCGATTCAGACCAAATCGCCGATTCAGTGGCTTACTCTGTAATCTCTGTCTTAGAGAATAAACTCCAAATTCCTCAATTTGTCGTTCGAACAGGTCCAATTCGCGACCATGCAGACCTTAAATCTCAAATAATCTGTTAACTGCTCACTTGCGCTTGTTCCTCTAAAGTCGATGGCTGCGCATCGGCTTTTTAATCTCGAGTCGATGTCCGTGCATCGGCTATGACTCGCAAAAAAAAATTGTTTTTTTACCGGCCGATTTTATACATCGGCCTCCACATCTTACTGTCCTCCGTCATCCCACATGCTTGGGAAATACTTTTTGAGGTGCTGACCATTGACGGCTACTGGGAATTTAACGCCGTCCAACTGCTCCAGCATATATGCATTACCCTTCAAGGCCTGAACGACTTTGTACGGACCGTGCCAATTAGGAGACCATTTGCCATATGCTTTGTCCTTAGTTCCTAACGGCAACACAGCTTCCCATACAAGATCACCAACCTGAAACTCCTTTGGTCTCACCTTCTTATTGTATGCGCGAGCTACCTTGGCTTTGTTTTCTTTAATCTTTTCCAGCGACCAAAGCCTGAGTTCCATTGCATCCTCGATAGTATCACTCATCAGGGCTGCATATTCTTCAGCTGTTAGGTCATTCTGAAATGTGACACGTCTCGATCCAGCCGTAATTTCCCAAGGCAATACGGCTTCTTGTCCATAAACCAACTGATATGGCGAAGTTTTTATAGCCCCATGACATGACATTCGATAAGCCCACAAAGCCTCTGACAACACTTCATGCCAACGTCTAGGGTGCTCGTCAATTTTTCTCTTAATCAGCTTGATGAGGCTCTGGTTGGACGCTTCAGCTTGCCCATTAGCTTGAGCATAGTATGGAGATGATCGGATCAACTTAATTCCCATGTCATCACAGAACTTTCTGAACTCTTTAGAAATAAAGACCGAACCTCCATCGGTCGTAATAGTTTGGGGAATCCCGAATCTATGAATGACATGCTCTTTCACAAAATTGATAACATCTTCCGATTTTACCTTCTTCATCGGGACGGCCTCCACCCATTTAGTGAAGTAATCTGTAATAGCCAAAATCCATTCGTGGCCTTTGCTTGATGCAGGATGGATTTTGCCGATCATATCCATGCCCCAACCTCGAAATGGCCACGGCTTGATGATAGGGTTCATTGCTGATGCGGGTACCATCTGAATTTTCCCGAACATCTGACACGCTTGACACCCCTTATAGTAGTTAAAACAATCCTCGAGCATGGTGGGCCAATAAAACCCCGATCGCCTGATCAACCACTTCATCTTGTGAGCCGACTGGTGAGTTCCACAAGCGCCTTCGTGTACCTCGTGCAAGAGCCGATTCGATTCGGCTGGTCCCAGACACTTGAGAAGCAACCCTTCCAAAGTCCTGTAGAACATGTCATCTCCTATAAGCACATATTTCATGGCCTTGTATCTTATCCGTTTAGGTGCCCCCCGAGCCGGATCTTTCAAGTAATTGAAGATATCGGCTCTCCAGTCATCGGGCTCCAAGGATTGTACCTGAACATCGGCTCCACCTGCTATCTCCTTGTAGCCTGAGGCCATCTGTGCAAGATCATTGGCCTCTGTGTTCTGCGACCTCGGGATCCAACTGAAGTTTATGTACCTAAACTGTGCCATCAGCTCACGGCATTGCATCCATAATGGGAAAAGGGCCTCGCTCTCGCACTTGTATTCTTCCGTGAGCTGAGAAATCACCAGTTTCGAATCTCCAAAGAGTTCCACTGCTTCCGCCCCGGCCTCCAAAAGCAACTCCATTCCCTTGCGTATTGCCTCATACTCAGCGACATTGTTGGTGCAAGGGGTAGGTAACCTGATGGAGAAGGAATATGTTGCCCCCCGGGGCGACACGAGTAGAATGCCGATACCGCAACCATCATCGCAAGCCGATCCATCGAAGAACATGGCCCATGCACGCACAGACAGTGCTGCTACATCCGTGTTGATCCGTTCAGCAATAAGATCGGCCAACGCTTGTCCCTTGACTGCTTTCGCAGGCTGATACCGGAGATCAAACTCCGATAATGCAAACATCCACTTACCGAGTCGGCCTTTTAACACAGGGGCCGACAGGATGTGTTTGATGACATCTGATTTGCAGATGATGACGATTTCCGCTGTCAGAAAGATGTAACGGAGTTTGGTGCAGGTAAAAAACAGGCAGAGGCACAACTTCTCGATCTCAGGGTACCTAGTTTCTGCATCCAACATCCTTCTGCTGAGGTAGAAAACAACTCTTTCCAGACCGTCATAAAGCTGGACCACCACTGAGGCTATGGAGGTGTCGGCTACTGATAAGTAAATATAGAACGGTCTGTCTTGCTGGGGCGGAACCAACACAGGTGGCTTCGTTAGATATTCTTTAATCTCATCAAACGCTCGCTGTTGCTCTGCCCCCCAGCGAAACTCCTCATCAGATTTAAGTTTTACTAGTCCCATGAACGGCTCGATTCGTCCTGACAGATTGGAGATGAATCTTCTGACGAAATTGATTTTGCCGATGAGACTTTGGAGCTCCTTCTTCGTGGTAGGTTGTTTCATCGTTCGTACTGCCTCCTGACTTTTTAGGCCGATTTCAATTCCGCGTTCGTGAACCAGGAAACCCAAGAATTGACCGGCCGTTACACCAAAAGCACACTTCTTTGGATTCATTCTCAGCCCGAATTTTCTGGTTCGGTCTAGGATTCGTCTCAAATCATCCAAGTGTCCTTCTACTGAAACGGATTTGACTACCACGTCATCAATGTAGATCTCCACCAACTTGCCGATCAAATCATGAAAGATGTAATTCATGGCTCTTTGGTACGTCGCGCCGGCATTTTTCAGTCCAAACGTCATGACGACGTACTCAAACAAGCCGACTGAACCTGGTACTCTGAATGCCGTCTTGTGTATATCCTCCGGAGCCATAAAAATCTGGTTGTAACCGGCGTTGCCATCCATGAAACTTAACACCTTATGACCAGCAGCCGCGTTGATCAATGTCTCTGCTACTGGCATTGGATACTCATCCTTTGGAGTGGCTCTATTGAGATCTCGAAAATCTATGGCGACGCGCCATCGGCCGTCCTTTTTCTGTACAGGTACGATACTGGAAATCCACTCGGCGTACCTGCATGGCCTGATGAACCCGGCATTCAACATTTTCTCGATCTCTTTCTTGACTTCTTCTAAAATTTCGGCCTTCATTTGTCGTGCTCGCTGTTGGAACGGCCGAAAACCTTTCTTGAGAGGGAGCCTATGCTCGATGATGCTTCTGTCTAACCCAGGCATCTCTGTGTAATCCCATGCAAAACAGTCTGGGTACTCCTTTAACAATGCGATCATCTGGCTCCTCAGCTGTGGATCTAACTTCTTGCTGATAAAAGTTGGTCGTGGCTTATCCCCAGGACCAATGTCGATCTCTTCTAGCTCATCAGCTGATGTAAATCCATACCCTAGCTTTCCATCGGCTGCTAGATCGATGCCGAACACAGGCAAAACGTATGGGGAAGATAGTTTGGGCCGATCGCTGGAATCGGCCCCCCTTTTGATTGTATTGCTCAATGAAGGTTTACAACTTATCTGTACTCTAGTACGGGAGGAAGTCTCCCTATTATCAGTACGTGACATGCTCAAGGTGAGATCACTGCTTTTTATTTTTTGGGGCCGATCGCAGGGATCGGCCTTGCCACGTGCGTTCATTGATTCCGATCTTACTACTCTGTCAGGCCAGTGGATAAGACCAGCCTCACTCCGTTTTTTGTAGCTTCGATGCGCTCACAGTCGTCCAAACTGACTCCAGAAATCGGCTCTTGGTCGTTTGCGTCCCAAATACTCATGCCAGCTATTGAAATCTCGACTGAGTCATCCGCATAAACGACCTCCACTTCATCTCCATCCCACTGTATAAGGCATTGGTGCATTGTGGATGGAATGCAGCAATTGGCGTGAATCCAATCCCTTCCTAGCAGAACAGCGTAGGTGCTTTTGCTATCGACGATGAAGAACGATGTAGGGATAGTTTTTCGGCCCACGGTTAGATCCACGCTCAGCACGCCTTGCGTTTCTGACGCTTGGCCATTGAAGTCGCTCAGTGTGACGTTGGTTTTGATCAGATCTGCATTAGAGCGTCCCAAACGCCGCAGCATGGAGTATGGCATTATGTTAACTGCTGCCCCCGTGTCAACCAACATCTTGCTGACAGGCTGCCCGTTGATGTAACCTCTTAGGTACAGAGCCTTTAGATGTTTGTAGCTCTTGTCTCGTGGCTTCTCAAAGATGACTGGCCGCGGGCCGCAGTCCAACTGTGCTACTGGTGCTCCGTCGACTCTTGGCGCACAAAACTCCGATGGAAGAACGAACACCATATTCGTGCCAGCCGATGACTTCGCATCGGCTTTTATCTGTTTGGGGCGCCATTCTTTCTTCTGGGGACGCATCTCCGTGTCCAAGGTTTGTTGAATTTTTACGGCCAGGTCGGGCCGTGCCTTCCTCAGTGTGTGCAGGTATTGCGCCTCGGCTTCTTCCAAGCTACGTAGCCGCTGAACCCTACGCTTTTGGGAATGACTGAGTCCATCAGGACACCACCTTGGCCTGTGGTATCTATCTTCTTCTTCATCTTCTTCTTCTGATTCCTCGAAATCTTCCTCTCGAGATGACTCAGCTCGTTTGTTCCGAGGTGGGAGAGGCCCTAGACGTTTGAACACCGAGACTTCACCCGTGTCTTCCTTCTGCCGTCTACATTCTGGGCAGTTATCGATTGTAGGCAATCGGCTCATACCTGAATCCCAGCAGTGCTTAAAGAAAGGACAATCCCAGTGTCTGTCCATGTCGTCCTGCTCTCTCGACTTTCCCTTAGCGTGACGCTCATACCCTTCGTCGTCTCTGCCATACCGACGATATTTTTCATTGTCTACGTCAGACTGACGGTACCTCTCGTCGTCTATATCGTACCGCCGGCGTCGATCGTACTGATGCTCATATTTGTTAAGGAGATGTGCGGAAAGTGGTCGTTGATATCGCACATTTCTCACTTGTTCCTCGGTGACGTACCGTCTATCGTCGTATCGGGGCCGGTCGCGTGGGCCGGCCTCTTCCTTTTCCTTACCGCGGGGTTGACCGCTTTCTTTCTCATACCTGCTATGGTGGTATACAGGCCCTGCCATGTTAACACCGAGTGAGAAATCCAGCTGACGCCTTGTGGGTAGATGGTGCTCCACCATGTTAACACCGGGAAACGGTTGTGTGTCCACTTTCATAGCAAACTGACCGAAGATCAAACGGCCTTGTTCTATCGTTGTTTGTATCTGCCGACGCAGCTCTTTACAGTCATTAGTGATGTGGGTGAACGAATGATGCCACTTGCAGTACGGTCTCCCGTTCAACTCTTGCGCCGTAGGGAATTTATGTCCTTCGGGTAGCGTCAGCCGCTTCTCTTTGAGCAGTAAGTCAAATATTTGCTCAGCTTTGCTCACATCGAAGTCGAACCCTTTTGCTGGCCCTTGTTGTTTCACCCACTTGCAGGTCATGGGATCTGCCCCCCGAGCCCATTCAGCCACGGCTACTTCCTGGTCTTCTGCAGAGTTTCCTGCTTCTTCTGTCTCGACCAGGCCTACCGGGCGCCTAAACTTGTCTTGGTACAATTCCGGGTGGCGCTGCTCGTACAGTGTTAATTTCTGAGCCATGTGTGCCAGTGAATTGTACTCCACTTGGAAAGCCAGATCCTTGATCGGCGTGGCGAGGCCCAATGCCGCCAGATCAACTGCTTCTTTCTCAGTTAAGCGAGCCGAATAACATCGGTTCCTGACAGTTCTGAAACGCTGGATGTATTCTGCCACCGTTTCTCCACGCTTCTGCCGCACCTGAGCTAGATCGGCAATGCCAGCCTCAGTAGCTTCTGAATGATACTGGATATGAAATTGCTCCTCCAGCTGCTTCCACGTCCGGACTGAATCTGGTGGCAACGAGGTGTACCACCCAAAAGCTGGTCCCGTGAGAGACTGCGCAAAGAACCTCACACGTAATGGGTCTGACGCTGAAATCATGCCCAACTGTGCCAAATATCGGCTCACATGCTCAATCGAGCTAGACTCTTCTGATCCATTGAATTTTGAGAACTCAGGGAGCCGATATTTGGGCGGTAGTGGAATCAAATCGTACTCGTTGGGATATGGCTTGGAATAGCCGACCATTCTCCTCTTTGGCAAAAGGCCGAACTGGTCCCTCAAGATTGTACTGATCTGTTCCATGGTATTAGCTGCAGGAACTGAGCTTTCATGACTCGTTCCGGTGGCATATTTAGCTAGCCATGCCTGTTTATCAGCGTCCGCTCCAGAAATCCCTCCTGCTGCCATCTGATTCGTGCGCGCCAAGTTATTGCAGTCAGGCACGTATGTGCACATGTATCCGTGTGGGATTTCCTTAGGTGGCTCCTGGAGGAACTGGTAATCGCTAGGCTCGCCTCCGATCTTGTAGACAACATATGCCGGCGAACCTGGCGGTTCTGGAGCTGCAAGCGCGAAGGGCAGCTGTGGTCTGGTCTGGAACGGTATCTCTCCTTGGTGAGTCCCTAGGGCAGGCCCTGACGGAGAGTACTGATGCTTCATGATCTCCTGAACCACACGAACCGCAACACGCTCGAAAGCGTTTACCAGGCTCTCAGAATGGCGGTGTAGCGAATGAGCCACCATGTAATTAACTTCCTGGCGCAGAGCTCTAGTACGGTCTTCCGAAGGGATAGACAGATCCACTTCATCGAGAACGCCTTCAGGCGAGAACCCTTTCCAACGAATGCCATGTTTACGGGTCCTCTCAAAAGAGCCGATGAGATCGGCTTCGAAGACGGCTTTGATCTCATCATATTTCTTCTTGTGCTCCTCAGGCAGTTCTTCGTACGTGATTGGTGTCTCCGCCATCACAGCTGCAGATGTCGACGCCGTTGTTGTAGAGTGTCCCACCGGGCGTGCCAGAATGTGTTGCCTGCCAAAACCCACCGGCGGGCAGCGACGAGCAACACGAAGAGCCGGGAGGCTCCCAGGACTGCGTGTGGGCCCTGGTCCCTCGGGCGACGGCCCGCAATGCTCCGGCACACGTCCCAGCTGTTTGCGAGGGCGTGCCACCTGACCTATACCTGGTCAGGAAGGTGATGGATTACTTCGATTATTCTCCTGCATGGTAGACACGTAAACATTAAATTCGAGCCTCGATCGGCTCTCAGGTTTCCCTGTGAATCGGCTCAAGGAGCCGATTATCCCATGGTCCGTATTAGATCTACGGCAACATGGGGGTCTTGCTTTACCAAAATCAAGTCAAATTGACCTACGACAGTCTAGGGTTTTCACCGCATAACTGGAACGTCCTACACGTAATTGAGCCTGGCAGATGCGAAAGACAACAGAAAACTAACCCTAGAAAAGGCCTAAAAACCAACATAGAGTCGATTCTCGGAACATCTCCCCCAGGATCGGCAAACCATATCTTACGCATTGCTGGATCATTCAATCCGTTTGCAAGGCCTAATCATGCGGATATCAAACCAATTCCTTGAAGAACAAGGACAACTATAACAGGTCAAATCTACCGAATAAAGATCAAGCAAGTTGCTGCCTTTACACCTTAGGATAGATGTAAAAGCAGCTAGATATGTAGGGATAACATAACTAAGCAAATATCGAAAGAGTATCGACGTTAGCCCCAACATATCTATGATAACAGTGTTGCTCGCCATCAACAAGGCTTCAGTACGAGCGACACAAAATAACGAATAAACTGAATACTGCCCAGATCGCAAGATGCGATCTGGGCAGCATGACGCTTACCCGGAAGAAAACCCTCGGAACAAGGGGTGGCGATGCGCCTAGATTGTGTTTGTTGTGAACGTGATTGTCCTCCTTTCTCAATAACCCTAGATACATATTTATAGTCCGTAGACTGTCTAATTCGGGAATAATCCCAACCGTGTACGAGCTAAACTCTATCTTTTAACCCTAACCAACACGTAACTTACTATAATTTACAGATACACGGGCAATCTAGCCCAAACCCTTTGTACGAGGCCGATTCATGAATATTTCCCGTGCATAATCTCCAAGCCCATCTCAATCACGGCCCACCTCCTGGCGTGGTTAAAATCTGGTGGTAACAGGAAGTCATCGATCCTAGAGGAGAACACTATTACGATGACGTAGAACTTTATATGCACCAGAATTTGTAACTAACTTGTTCAAAATTGTATATGGTCATCCGATATTGAATATATATTGTATATGGTCATCCGATATTGAATATATATTGTATATTCCTCTTGAATTCTTTTTGGTTCTAATTTCAAATTTGTTTGAAATTGTACATTCATATGCATGTATGTATACAGTACCGTAGAATATGTGAAACTCCTTCAAAATTAAAACCCAAAAGAAATAAAACAATACAAATTAAAAAGAAACCAGATTTAGGGGGAGGGGGGCTAAAACCCTAAACCCTGCGGAGGCCTTTAGTCGCGGTTGGCCAGAAGAACCGCGACTAAAGGTCCTCCGCCCTGGCGCTCCCCTGCGGCCCACGTGGACGGGCCTTTAGTCGCGGTTCGTCGCGCTGCTTTGGTCGCGGTTGGGCCACCGCGACTAATGGCAGTTGCCAACCGCGACCAAAGCCCTTTTTTCCACCAGTGAATGTTTCCAGTGTCATCGGAGGATCTTTAAGATGCATCAAACTACCCTTCTAGGTCAAGTAGATAACTCAAAACGTGACCGAACGTGTCCACTCTCGGAGGGCTTGGTGCACTAGCAAAATACATACCTTTGCGAAGCCCGTTTGTGTAGCGCGGTCTCGTGCTGACACGCTTCGCACGCGGAGTGGTTCCTGCGAGCATACTTTCACTCCTGGGCATACTTTCGCGCGTGTGAGCGTACTTCGCGCAGTGCATCATGCAATTGTACTCCGAAGTGCAACGTAGTTGTACTTGAAACCAAAGTATACCGAAAGTGCGCTCCTATTGAAATCGAAATCCGAAGTACAATCTTTACTATTAAATGGGAGTTGGTCGTTTGACACTCAACGCACTTTGGTGGTCGTCATTGAAAGCATCACATCCGTTGATTTGCATCCGATCTGACATACAGCTTCCGCAGGCAAAAAAGGCAAGATTAAAAATAGCATCGCGCAAACCCAACAATTCAGGGATCACCAAAAAAACGGCCCTCAAACATAATTCCTGCATCGCTCTGAAGATAGGAACAGTTAAGGAAGTATATCGTGTACTGCCAATAATAAAGAGATTGGAACAAAGCAACATCCGATCTGCAACAGTTAAGAAAGTATATCATGTACTGCCAATAATAAAGAGATTGGCACAATCACAGATTTTTTTTAAAAGGAAAGCTACTAACGTCACCTTTAACTCCCCACATATTTTTTTCAGTGTCTAGCACTTGCATACCCACGACCTCTCCGCCGGCGTAAAATAAAAACGGCGCATTGCCGCTTCCACAGTACACCATACTCATGACCTCTCCGACGGCGTCATCGCGACCCACCATCCACGACTCCAGCCCGTGTCCGCCGCATCAATCCCGCGCCTTCGCACCTTCTTCTTCAGGCGCACCAAACGCCCCGTCCGCCGTCACTCTCCTCCGTACGCCGTGGAGGACGCAAGCGCCACCGGCCATTGTAGCCCGTTCAGGACCCAAGCCTCACAGGCGCCAGGAAGACCTCACGACGTGAGTACATGATGCCAATTTCAGGTTTGATTTACCTATTCTTCTTCATATTGGCAACATGAATTTCACAATGATAAAGAAGTTAATTCTATATTGAAACGAGAGTTCTTCCATAAGTCAACCGTTTGGTTGTACCTATTCTTCTGTTTAGGAATTATAATTTGGATCTGAGATCTGTCGTAGCATCAATTAATGATATCCTCAATCAGTTTATTTTTACGTGAATTTTGTTATACCTGCAGATTGTGATAAAATATTTATAAGTCTGAATATGTCTAGGATTTTTCTTCTAAAATGTTCAGAGAAATTGAAATCCTATATTATGAGAATTCTCTAGATGCTAAGTCATAATTTGACAGGGCCGTCGAGCCGTTTGACTAAGGGATGCGGGAGTGCATTGAGGTGAAGCAGAAGCGGACATATTATAAGCTCCCGAGTTGCAGCTAAGTAGTGCGTCACGACAGTCGACAGGTAATCTCACGATGCCAAAGGAGCTACACGTTGGTCAGGTCATCTGATGTGTCCAAGAAAATTCATGCGATGTTTTACATTTTTATTAGTAGGTTACATGTGAGATTGAGTGAAAGGCTTACTACTATTTATGTATGCTAGGAGCTGCAACATCATTACTATGCGTGCTTGGCTATGGATTTTAAACTGCCATCCATTGTGACTTTGTGCCTGCAGCTAAGTGATTGTTGGTGGACTTCAGGATGGAGGGGATGAAGATCCTACATGCGTAATATGCACTTTCGAATGGATGAAACATGTAAGTCAAAGAGTGAAATCAACGTAAGGATGTTGTGAAGTGTGCAGGAACATTCTTATTGTCTTTCCCGACTAACACTTACTATGCGCTTTGTATCCCTCTTCTTAAATGAAAGTGTATATTTGGTTTGTTGAATTTGTTTAACTGTAGAAGTTAGTCACGGCGAATTACAAAATGTGAAATACATGCAGGAAAATTTGATTGATCGAGTGATTAAATTACTAAAGAATGTTTGTTTTACCAGAATCATTTTCTCAAATAACAAGGTCCAGTTGGAACTGTTTGTTTTACAACCAGAGTGAATGACGTCTCGGTGCAACTAGATGCCCAAACATTTTGAACATGTGACACTGAAGGAACAAGTTACTCCAGTATTTTTTTGTTGTTGAATTGACTTATTCTGCACAACGCACTTGGTCTTTGTTTTTCTAACACATGGAACCAATCTACTTTTTTCCGAATGGGGCACAATTATATCACATGTTTACCTTGGGATTGCCTCTCCTAACTAAAGGGTCACAAATTTAGTGATTTTAGCTTTCACCTGTGTCTCAAACCATGCAAATTCCTGTTATTTTATATCAGCCCAGATAGCCTTTTAGTGGTGAACATCTAGGTTGATATAATGCGAAACATTTACCTTTTATATATATCAGCATGGTGGCAGCTTTTCATTCAGATGTGGGATCAGTTTATCTTGTATTGAGTTGGTTTACATGGTTGCGTTTGGTATATATAAAGACATAATTGCATGCAGTAATTTCATCCTATTTTCACATTTTCCTCATATAAAGAGAAGTGAAAAATCCATAATATTTGCAGGAAATGACATTTATTGGTTGACTGAACTGTGAAATATTTAGCAGCAAAAATCATTCAAAATAATCGTGGGACCTAATCAATATGGAATGCTGTGCCAAATGTGGAGGCACATGCCCAAGTCCATTTGTCTGATGTAAATACATTGCAGAAAAGATAAATTGGTCTAACTTGTGCTGCTATGAGAGGCTTTAGAAGAGAGTAACACGACAAGAGTAATTGAGGATGTCCTTGTGTTAACTATGAGTTGCATTACGACAACAACATCATCGAAGCCTTTTCCCCAAGCAACAATGGACTTATGAATAAACTATGTCATATGAACTAACCGGGAGATATATGATATGGATGGTGTTCTACGGATGGAGATTATGTGTATGCGCACGATGGTGCACTTGAATTTGGATTGCCGACACTGCACAATGAAGAAAATGTATAGTTTATGGGCCATATATCGTTCCGCAATAGCAATTTGATGGTTTTCTTCAACAATATTCTTAGTGATTCGGTGTGAAGGGATCAATAGACTTCTTGTGTCTATCATGGTTTCTTTGCATAAAAAGCGAGGAAACCATCCAAGGAGGCTTGCACTGGCAAATATATGAATTATCTTGTTAGGAGTAGCTTCACTGAATCTATAGTCCGACAGTTTGCAATGCATCATCTCAATATATTTTGTGTACCAGTGTGGGTATATGTGAACAATCTATATTCTTGTATGAGAACAACTTGTTCTGTTGTCATCTGGTAGTTTGGCTAATAGGATCTGATTCTCCACGGGTGAAGCATTTGGGAAAAAGAAAAACTTTTAATTATGAGAGATTTCTAGGAGTAATTTGTTATTCTTTTTATTGTTAATTGTGCTTAATAACTAACTAAAAAATTAAATTATGCACTATGATGTTAGTCTTTTTGTTGGTTTGAATAACACATTATTGTTGTTATACTTTGTTTTTGTCAGATATCTATACGTCTCCTCTTTTTGAAAAATATTTGTTCATAGACGTCTCTAGAGATGGATAGTGAAACCCACGTTTCTAGAGATGATCAAAATTGTGATTAGGAGGCATAGTACTTCCTTGAAGGACCACCCACGAGAGAGAATGTTGTTAATGCATTTTCTATTCATACTTTTTTTTGTCGTTTTTAAGTTTGCAGGAACCTTGTCTTGCCGAATGATGCATGTTTCAAAAAAAATTATAGTGTTCATTAAGACGGTTTATTCAAAAAAAAAGTTGCACATGGTGATGAAAAACTCGAGGGCCGTGGCAACGCACGGGCATTCAACTAGTTATGCTAAAAGCTGAATTACGAGCTTAGAGCATCTCCACTCGTCCTCCTCAAAGGCCTCGCCTTTGGGAGTGCCGGCGCCCAAAATCTTGCCCAGCTACGGCCCCCAAATTGTTTTTTAGCCGGCGCGACCCAACTTTGTATCCGGCGCCCCTAGGCCGAACCCAGTAGAAAGGGAGGCTAGCGGGGGCGCCGGCGCGCCGCGTGTTGGCGGGAACGACGCGGGAAACGCCTGCATGTTGTGGACCCGCCCCGTCAGCCTCGGCGGAGTTGTCTTCCTCCTCGCATTCCGCGCCCGTCAAAGGCTGCTTCGCCTTCTGCGCCTGCTCGCCTCAGCGTCGTGTCGCGTCGGCGTTAATGCTCCTGCTCGTCTTCAGCGCCTCCTGCTCGTCTTCAGCGGCGATGTTAATGCCCGACAATGGGATTCCTCGGCACTATATAAACCACCGCGCGCCTCACTCGCCGCACATTCTAGCCAGCGACCTCGCCCTCTCTTCCTCCAAACCTTCTCCAGCACCCCTAGCCCCTAGCCATGGACCACCAAGAGAGAGAAGGCGTCGTCGCCAACGGCTTCGGCCGACGGTCCCTGCAAGTCGCCGAGGCGTGCGCCCTCTGGAACGCGCGTTACCCCGTCCCGCCGGACATGCGCTGTCCGGGTGGGTGGGCGCTCAGCCGCGGCGGCTTGCCGGTCCCGCCGGTGCCGACGGGGACCTAGCAGACCGTGGAAATCTACGACCATTTCTAGGAGCGCCTGACGGCGGAGGAGCGGAATGACCCACGGTGGTCGCCGGACAACGACGACGCGTGGACGATGTTCTTCCTGTGGGAGCGCGGAGACCGCCTTTCCTCCTACGACGGCAACGGCGATCCACCGGCGAACTACAACGCCAGTGGACGGCGGCGGTGGTGGAGCGCGCCTGGGAGGACCCTCGCGTGGGTCCTCCGCTACATCGCCGACGGGAACGACCCGCCGATGCAGATGCCGCCACGGCACTTGCAGCTGGCGCCCTCGTGAGGCAACGGCGGCTAGTGGGCAGCGCGGCGCCAAACCTCCTCCTCGTCGCGCTCCTCCTCCTCACACGGGTCCTCGGCACGCGGGTCCTCGTCGAGGCACTCGCCGTACAACAAGCCGTCGCCAAGGTTCCTGGCGATGGTGAAGGACGAGCCGGAGGAGGCTCCTCCTTCTCACAGGCGCCGCCATGGCGGTGGTGGCGGCACCCTCGTCATCCGCGAGCGGTGCCAGTGCGAGTGGACGCCACCGCCGGAGTACAAAGCGGCGGCGTCCATCGTCAAGGCGGAGGACGCCCTGGAGGAGTTCCCTGGGTTGCGCCAAGCCCAGATGGAATCCTTCGCGACGACGGACGAATTCGCCGAAGCGTGGAGCGCGACGGACGAGTTCGCCGAGGCGTGGGTAGTCCGCCGCGCGGAGGAGCAGCGCCGTCGCCGCCTCGGCCTCGTCATCAACCTCGATAGCGACGACGACGCTGGCCAGTCCAGCAGGCCGCGCGGGAGGCGCGGGGACGCCGGCCAGGGCTGCAGCTACCTCCCGCAGCCGAAGGAGGAGGAGCCCGACGACGACGACGAGGACTACGCGGCGGCGATGTACCGCCGCCTAGGGCTAGGGCGTGGAGGCAACGGCGGCGGCCGTTACTAGTTTTTTTTAATCTATGTTTTTTAATTTGTACAAATATTGGCCAAGTATGGCCGAACTATCTATCAATCGCCGGGTTTCTATGAATTATGTTAAATTTCGAAAATTCAATTTTTTAGTATAGGGGCCGCGACTGGGAGGCGCCCAGCCCCTATTTCTGTTTTGCAGCCGGCGCCCCCCATATGGGTCCTAAAACGGCTGCGCCGGAGCCCATATGGGGGGACGAGTGGAGATGCTCTTACAACCCAAAGTACAAGTACTCCCTCCATCCCATGAAACTTGTTGAGATTTATCTAAATCTAGATATATATCTAGACACTAAATAATATTTAGATACATCCAAATTTTGACAAATCTCAGATAATCTTTCATGGGGACGGAGTAGTACATTGAACGATTTATAATTTGGATGAACGGTTATGATGATATTTCATTTTAAAAATTCTTATCGAAATAAAAGGAAAAAAATAAGAAGACATCAACTCTCGCGCATGCATCCCTCATCCTCACTTTGTTTTTTCTTACGACAAGTGTCGCACACAAAGGATATTTACGGTTGGTCTTCTGCCACCAGGTTGAGTGACGTGTCACACTTACAGCGCCTGCTTTTCTTTAAGGTCTTGTTTGGTGTCCGTGTTTTTACAAATGTTGGGCCGGATTTGGAGTGTTTTTTTCCAAGCTTGATCAAAACACCCGAAAACACCTCAAAACTCTTCTGGGCTGTTCGGTAGACCGGTTTTGGCCCGTTTAGGCCCGACGAAACCGGCCGAAACCCGTCGGGCTGGGGTGGAAGGAAAACGCCTCACCTCCCTCGCGTTTCTGTCGGGCGACGCGGGCGACGGGGAGGAAGACCGACGCCGGCGCCACCGCTCCAAGACGACGCCGGCACCACCGCTCCAAGACGACGCCGCCGCCTCCAACGCTCCCTCTAACGCCGTCCCGCCGCAAGAACAAGGCCGCCGCCGCCGTTCCGACGCTCTTGCCGCAAGAACAAGGCCGCCGCCGACCTGGAGCTCCTGCCGCCGCCCCGCCTCTCCGTCGAAGCTGGAGTCAATCGTGAGTACCATCCACCCCACCGCATCCTCTCCCTGTACTTCTAGATGCTCCTCCTTTTTGTGATTTCTAGGGTTCCTGAATGTGAGATCTGGTTGAATTCTAGGGTTATTGTGTCTAGGGTTCTTGAGTGCCTTGTTGAATTCTAGGTTTCTTGTGTCTAGCATGAGATGAATTATTTGAACAAATGGAATATAGTAGAGAAGCAAAAGATTACCAGGCTTTATCAGTTGTCTCGTAGTGAATCTGCACAAAATATTTAAATCTGAGAACTGGCAACTCGAGTATAAAGATGGTCTTCAAACATAAATGTTAAATTGTGCTGCACCTTTGGGGTGGCAGCATTCTTGAATTGCTGGAGGATGTATGAGTTGGGTGTCTTTGCTGCCAGCTCTTCAGCCTTTTTGACAGCTCCTTTCATTCCCAAGAGCAGGTCAGTAAGGATCAGTTCAGCACCGAAAGTCTTCAATATGATTCTCCTCTTCAATATGAACATTAGACTCTAGACACTGCTAGAATATTACTCTGATATAAAGGGTCAAACGGCATACGTGAAGGAACACATAATCATGCCAAGTGAGGCATTCTATAATTAACTACTGAATTCAACTGAAACAGATCAAACTCCATTGACTTGTTTGTACGTCTCACCCTCAGCCTCCTTCCTTTCTGAGAATAGATTTAATTCTTTTAATAAACCAGTGTTTGTGACTTGTGATTTTCTACCACCACACAAACTCTATAATAAGTTCGTACCCCGGCATGTTCTACCTATCAGCTAGCTAGCGTGTTCTAGCAATCAATTAGCTAGCTAGCAGTTCATGGATTTGTGGGGTGGCTACTGATTTCTTATCTTGGTGATCAACTGATCATTTGTCAGCCCGTATTTCTTGTTTCAGAAAGTGATATCATGATCTGTACTCAGCACGAGAATCAGTAGCGTCTATTTCAGGTTAACATATGCGCTGGAGAATGGAATTTGAAACCTTAAACTGTACTCGCTGTAGGCCTGCAGCTAAGTTTATTGCCAATGCGGCAGTGTCCATCAGTTTATTCTTTTTTTTTTGCATGCAGGGACGTGTCCATCAGTTTATTCATATATCCAGTTGCACCAGTTGTACAAAACGATGCCCTATTTTGTGTGATTCAGTCAAATAGGGTGTGCTCTGGAATAAGAATGGCCACATAAAGTTTTAGCTAACTGGCAATTTGCATTTCCTGCTGAAGTACTAAACCCATTGAATTCAGATTTGCTATCCGACATACATGAATTCTGATTGTTACTTGGCTATTTCTCCGGTGCCTCAGGTGGCACAAGATTTCTACTTTCAAGTGCTAATTGACATGGAGATGTACAAATAAAATGCATCATATTTCGCCGATATTTTGTTCGAGAAAGATGAATGATTTTAAGTGCATTCTTACTGGTACATAGTAGTTTTCTGTCATGGTACTAAACTGTACTTTCCATCGCATTGTTATGCTCAAACTTATACTCAAACTTTTTAAAATTTGCTTCATTGTTGAATCACTTAAGTACATCTAAACTTCTGTAGTCATTATTTATTCAACTGTTGTAGTCACATATTTTTTAACTCTTGCAGTTATTTGGTACAAGAATCAAGAGATTCAAAACGAAAGTTTTTCCTCTCTATGAGTCACTTGGACAACTTTATGAAGGTAATATATGTACTATGCTTGCAGGGAACATATTGTCATCCATTGTACTTACCATCTGACTGCTTTGTTGGCTCTTTTTGCAGGGAGCATAGCTGAAGGCAATTTTAACTTCACTTCAACCTCAACTACATCAAGGGAGGATCTGACGCAAGTAATAAGTGATGACGATGAACCTGAACGAGATACCGAGGCAGATATAGCTGAGAGAGAAAGTGAAGATGAACACGAAGTTATGGATCCGGCTCCAAGTGCTCAGAGTATGGCTCAGGTGGAACACCGAGAAGTGAAAGGAAAAAAGGGTTGATGCTGCAAGGAACAAGCTTGCAAAGATACCAAAGAGGAGTCCTAAGAAGTGGAATTCCGATGGAATTGTGCAAGTGATGGAGAGGATGGTCCAAGTGTGTGAAAAAGAAGTCACTCAAGAACAACCTCTACAGAAGTTCTCTATTACCAGATGCATGGATGCACTAAAGACATTGGATGGTATGACAGGTTCTATTAAAATCTCTGCATTAGATGTCTTCAAGATTGCCGACAATCGTGAAATATTTCTCAACCTTGTTGATGATAAAGGTGTTAAAGATGGCACCGCCATGGTGTGGCTCCTTGCACAGATAGCCAAGTTAGCATGATGTATGTTTTCTAAAAGTTCAAGCTCAAAATCTGCCTTGTCTTTTTGATATAAACTAATATATCATGGTACCCTGATATATTACTGATGTACTGCATGTGGGATCTGGTTATTGATGTTAGGTAAAGGGTTCTTGATGTGAGATCTGGTTGGTTTCTTGATTCTTGATGTGAGATTTGCATGAATTGCCTGTAGAAGTACAAAAATCGCTGCTATTAGGAATCTTGAATGTTATGCAGTGTCTCTGCTAGTTAGGATTTGGTTGTAGTATTGCCTTGATGATGGTTGCAGTCTACTATGTTGTTGAAATTTGATCTTTAATAGTTGATTATTTGATCTGTGACCTTAATGTCGAAAAAAGAGAAAAACTTATTTTCAAGCTCAAACAGAAATTCTATAGCTAGTGCATATGCTCTGTTCATTTTTTGCCACAACCACATATGTCCAACACTTGATGGCCTTCATCTATAGCTAGGTGGCATTGCTGCATCGTAGCCAAGAGAATGTTTGCTTTCTTCTTGAAATATATGGAGTTGCCAGATGAAGTCATCTTTACGGAAATATTGTACTAGTTTTGTTTTTAGTACTATTTGTTACCTTTAAAAAGTTGAACTGTTGAGCGGCTTGTAATGGCAAAACATGCCTGATATGAAGTAAAGTCAGCCTTCTTTTCTGTGCAAGATTTGATCAAGATGAAACATACTACTGAACTCAAGTTCTTGACAAAAGAGGCTGTTGATTTATGATGGCACACTGGCTTGAAACTCATCCGGTGTGTGGCTTCAGTGCCAGCCTGATATTTAACCTGATCCTGGTGTTGCGGTATCAAAGCAAATGCTAGTAGCAAGCAACTGATCCAAGCTATTTTAGCTCATTTTGTCAACAGTAAAACGTGGGAAAACACTTGGTTAAAATTTAGGACCTGGGCTGCACATATCATTTTAAATGCTTCAATCCTCGCTATCAAATCTTACTACTAGTAGTTTAAAACTATATTTACTCTTGAGTTTGAAGTAGTGTGTGTCTCCTGGTATCAAGGTTTTTCTCAGATTTCCTACAACCCAAAAGTATCCTTTAGCTCTGTTAACTAGTGAAGCAAGATTAGTTAGCAACTGGACATGGTGCAAGTGCAAGTGTTCCACAATCTGATAATGTATCTTCTTCTATCTCTTATGCAGCTTCTTGGTGCAAGTGGTTAAGTTGGCTAAGAAGTTGGTTGTCGGCTTGAACATGATCTGCTCCTTAGTAGCTCTCTCTGTAGGCCGTTTTTGGTGGCGGAGGTTTACATATTGCATCACGAACTTATGCTCATAGTTTACCAGTACTATGGATTTTATGAGCCAATTGTTCCGTTGCCCTGATGTATGTCACAACAATGTGCTTGTGGGCGCGTTTGGTAGCCTGGGCGCCTCTTGCCTCGCATCGGCCCAGCAATTTTCGGCCCGTTTGGTTGCCTGGGCTCACTCGCGTTCTTGCATGGCACGGGTCTTAAAGCATCCCTGGGAAACGCCCAGTTCGGACGTTCCTAGCGGTCCTATCCTGTTCTCGCTACTCCTTAACCTGACGGATGCAACGGTTGCATGTGGTCTTGGTTACGCTCACTCTCCCTTACACTACTCCACACACCTTCTCTTCAAATTAACACAAACATACTCCGAATCAAAATAAGCCGTACACACAAAAAATGCGTGTCGATGATATGAATCAATTCCCACAATCGGTTTCGAGTTTCATCAGTGGTAAATCGTCAATTTCGTGTATGAAGTTTTAAGCGAATTTTGCCAAATTCGTCGCACACGCTCAACTATTTGAAATTTCTTTTGAGGAGTAGGTTCACCTCACCATTCCGCATGACTTTCATGCTGACAAGTTTTTGTTTCGGTGTACATACACGGATAGATAAATGACTCGCTAGTATAATGTAATGTGTACGTATGTGTGAGTATAGTTTGGAGTACTCTTGCTCAACTTCTCGCTTGCCATCTTCATGGACGGCGACGTGGTGATGATGTGTGAGAAGTGAGAGGTGATAATCCATGGTGGTGGCGGCTTGGTGGTGTTCGTTTTCGTGGTCGGCGATGTGGTGATGCTTGTGACCGGCGTAACCGACGGTGTCATGGTGGTATTTAGCTTCGTCGTCGGCGACATGGTTATGCTTGTGACGAGCGTGAACGGCGGTATCATGGAGGTGTTTGTCTTCGTGGTCGGCGACGTGGTGATGCTTGTGACCGGCGGTGTCCTGGTGGTCTTCGTCTTCGTGGTCGACGACATGGTGATGCTTGTGATGGGCGTGACCAGCAGTGTCATGGTGGTGTTCGTCTTCGTGGCCGGCGACGTGGTGATGCTTGTGACCGGCGTGAACGACGGTGCCATGGTGGTCTTCATCTTCGTGGTCGGCGACGTGCCCATGCTTGTGACCGGCGTGAACGACGGTGCCCTGGTGGTCTTCGTCTTCGTGGTCGGAGACGTGCCCATGCTTGTGACCGGCGTGACCGACGGTGCCATGGTGGTCTTCGTCTTTGTGGTCGGCGACGTGCCCATGCTTGTGACCGGCGTGACCGACGGTGCCATGGTTGTCTTCGTCTTCGTGGTCGGCGACGTGTGTTGGAGATATGCCCAAGAGGCAATAATAAAATGGTTATTATTATATCTTTATGTTTGTGATAAATGTTTGCATCCCATGCTATAATTGTATTAACTGAAACATTGATACATGTGTGTTATGTAAACAACAAGGAGTCCCTAGTAAGCCTCTTGTATAACTAGCTTGTTGATTAATAGATGATCATGGTTTCGTGATTATGAACATTGGATGTTATTAATAACAAGGTTATGTCATTGGATGAATGATATAATGGACACACACCCAAATAAGCATAACATTAGATTAAGTCATTGAGTTCATCTTGCTATAAGCTTTCGATACATAGTTACCTAGTCCTTCGACCATGAGATCATGTAAATCACTTACACCGGAAGGGTGCTTTGATTACATGAAACGCCACTGCGTAAATGGGTGGTTATAAAGATGGGATTGAGTATTCGGAAAGTGTGAGTTGAGGCATATGGATCAAGAGTGGGATTTGTCCATCCCGATGACGGATAGATATACTCTGGGTCCTCTCGGTGGAATGTCGTCTAATTAGCTTGCAAGCATGTGACTAGGTCACAAGAGATGACATACCACGGTACGAGTAAAGAGTACTTGTCGGAAACGAGGTTGAACTAGGTATGGAGATACCGATGATCGAACCTCGGACAAGTAAAGTATCACGTGACAAAGGGAATCGGTATCGTATGTTAATGGTTCAATCGATCACTAAGTTATCGTTGAATGTGTGGGAGCCATTATGGATCTCCAGGTCCTGCTATTGGTTATTGGTCGGAGAGGAGTCTCGATCATGTCCACATAGTTCACGAACCATAGGGTGACGCGCTTAAGGTTCGATGTCGCTAAGTAGATTCGGAATATGAGATGGAGACCGAAGTTTGTTCGGAGTCTCGGATGGGATCCAGGACATCACGAGGAGGTCCGGAATGGTCCGGAGAATAAGATTCATATAAGGGAAGTTGATTTCTAGGTTTCGGAAAAGTTCGGGATTTTTCCGGTGGAAGACCGGGAAGGTTCTAGAAGGTGCCGGAGGGCTCCACCATGGGGCCCACGACCTAGGGGGGCCAACATGGGCCGAGGGGGTGCTGCCTTGCCCTAATGGGCCAGGCGCACCAAGCCCCAAAGGCCCAGGCCAGCCACCCCTTAGGGTTTCCCCAAACCCTAAGGGGGATCAACTTGGGGGGGGGGGGGGGGGGAGTTTGCCCCCCTTCCCTCTCTTGGCCGCCGGCCAGAGGCTTGGAGGAGGGGCCAAGGCAACCCTGGCCGCACCCCCCCCTATATAAAGAGGGGAGGGGGCAGGGGGCGCATCCCTCCTTCACCCCTGAAACCCTGGCCGCCCCCCTCTCTCCTCCATAGAGCTGTTCCGGCTTGGCGAAGCCCTGCAGCTTTTCTCCTCCACCACCACCACCACGCCGTCGTGCTGCTGGGATTCCGAGGGGATCTACCACACCTCCCTGCCCGCTGGAACGGGGAGAGGACGGGCTTCATCGACACCGTACGCACGACCGAGTACGGAAGTGCTGCCGGATTGCAGCACGGGACGATCGACTACATCAACAACGAGATCTAATCTCGTAAGCTTTGGAATCTTTGAGGGTTAGTCTCACATCCTTCTCGTTGCTTCGATCTTGGTAGATTAGATCTTGCTTCTTCCTAGATTGGATCTTGGTTTTTGTTCATGTTCACGGTAGAAAATTTTTGTTTTCCATGCAACGAACCCATCAGTGGTATCAGAGCCGTGTCTATGCATAGATCTGTTGCACGAGTAGAACACAATAGATTTGTGGGCGTTGATGCTTTTGTTGTTTTTAGTTAGTGTACTTTGCATCTTGCGGGATGGTGGGATGAAGCGGCCCGGGCTAACTTTACATGACCGCGTCTCATGAGACTTGCTCCACGCTTGACATGCAACTTGTATTGCATAAGTGGCTTTGCGGGTGTCTGTCTCTCTCACCATAGTTAAGATTCAATCTACACTTTCTATTGACAACATTAGTATCACCGTTGTGGTTCATGTTCATAGGTAGATTGGATCTTACTCGAAAACCCTAAACCACGTAAAATATGCAAACCAAATTAGAGGCGTCTAACTTGTTTTTGCAGGGTTTGGTGATGTGATATGGCCATGATGTGATGATGATTATATTTGATGTATGAGATGTTCATTATTGTATTATGGCAACCGGAAGGAGCCTAATGGTTGTCTTTAATTTTGTTAAAGACCTGCGTGTCTATTCATCATGTAATAGCTTTATTTCAAGTAGTTGTTATAGTAGCTATAAGTGATGGACAACCATGAAGCGGCGCCACTGACCTTGACGCCATGCTGGTGATGATGGAGATCATGTCCGTGCTTTGGAGATGGAGATCAAAAGCACAAGAAGAAAAGACATATCATATCACACATTATGAATTGCATGTGATGTTAATCCTTTTTGCATCTTATTTTGCTTAGATCGCGACGGTAGCATTATAAGATGATCCCTCTCACTAAATATCAAGATAATAAAGTGTTCATCCTTAGTATGCACCGTTGCTAAGACTTGTCGTTTCGAAGCATCACGTGATGATCGGGTGTGATAGATTCTACATGTGCATACAACGGGTGCAAGCCAGATTTGCACACGCGGATACTAAGGTAGCCTTGACGAGCCTAGCATGTACAGACATGGTCTCGGAACACGGAATACCGAAAGGTAGAGCATGAGTCATATGAATGATATGATGAACACTTTGAGTGTTCGCCTTTGAAACTACATCTTTTCTCGTGAAGATCGGACTTGGTGTAGTGGATTTGGTTCGTGTAATCACTAAGACAATGTGAGGGATGTTGTTTTGAGTGGGAGTTCACCTAGTTAATTTAAGAATTAAAATGAACTCAATTTATCATAAACATAGTCTAAACTCTTTGCAAATATGTTGTAGATCATGGCGGCCCCCACCATCAATTTTAACCAGTTCCTAGAGAAAGAAAAGCTTAAGAGCAATGGTAGCAACTTCACTGACTGGTTCCGCCATGTGAGAATTTTCCTTACTGGTGGAAACCTGCAATATGTGCTCGATGCACCGCTAGGTGCCCCACCTGCAGAAAATGCTCCCGATGAGGTAAAGAATGTTTACCAGACTCGGAAGACTCAGTACTCCCAAGTTCAGTGCGCCATCCTGTGTAGCCTAGAGGCAGAGCTTCAAAAGCGTTTTGAAAGCCACGACCCTTGTGAGCTAGTCCGTGAGCTCAAAGCTATCTTTGAAACTCATGCGGCCGTGGAAAGCTATGAGGCCTCGAAACATTTCTTTGGCTGCATGATGGAAGAGGGCAACTCCGTTAGCGAGCACGTGCTCAAGATGTCTGGGCACGCGAAGAATCTCAGTGACTTGGGAATTGTGATTCCTAACCAGCTGGGTATTCATCGTGTCCTCCAATCACTGCCACCTAGTTACAAGAACTTCGTGATGAACTATAACATGCAGAACATGAACAAAGAGTTACCTGAACTCTTCTCCATGCTGAAATCTGCTGAGGTGGAGATACATAAAGAGCACCAAGTGTTGATGGTCAACAAGACCACCAGTTTCAAGAAGCAGGGCAAGCCTAACAACAAGGGCAACTTCAAGAAGGGCGGCAAGAAAGCTGTTGCGCCTCCTAAGAAGCCCAAGGCTGGCCCTAAGCCTGATACTTTGTGTTTTTACTGCAAGGAAGAGGGGCACTGGAAGCGCAATTGCCCCAAATACTTGGCTGATCTGAAGAGCGGCCACATCAAGAAGAAAGGTATATTTGATATACATGTTATTGATGTCTATCTTACTGGTAATCGTAGTAGTGCCTGGGTATTTGATACTGGTTCGGTTGCTCACATTTGTAACTCGAAACAGGAACTGCTGAATAAACGAAGACTAGCGAGGGACGAGGTGACGATGCGCGTTGGAAATGGATCCAAGGTCGATGTGATCGCTGTCGGCACGCTCCCTCTACATCTACCTTCGGGATTAGTTTTAAATCTGAATAATTGTTATTTGGTGCCTGCGTTGAGCATGAACATTATATCTGGATCTTGTTTAATGCAAGACGGTTATTCGTTTAAGTCAGAGAATAATGGTTGTTCTATTTATATGAATAATATCTTTTATGGTCATGCACCTGAGATGAAAGGTTTATACTTATTAAATCTCGATAGTAGTGATACACATGTTCATAACATTGATGCTAAGCGAATTAAATTGAATGATAATTCTAGTTATATGTGGCACCGTCGTCTTGGTCATATTGGAGTGAAGCGCATGAAGAAACTCCATTCCGATGGACTTCTTGAATCACTTGACTTTGAGTCACTTGATAGATGCGAAGCATGTCTAATGGGAAAAATGACTAAGACTCCATTCTCTGGTACAATGGAGCGAGCTACAGACTTATTGGAAATCATACATATCGATGTGTGCGGACCAATGAGTGTAGCATCGCGCGGTGGTCATCGTTATGTTCTAACCTTCACGGATGATCTGAGTAGATATGGGTATATTTACTTTATGAAACATAAGTCCGAAACTTTCGAGAAGTTTAAGGAATTCCAAAGTGAAGTAGAAAATCAACGTAACAAGAAGATTAAGTTTCTGCGTTCTGATCGCGGAGGCAAATATCTGAGTTATGAGTTTGGCATGCATTTAAAGAAATGCGGAATACTTTCACAGTTGACACCGCCGGGAACACCACAGCGAAATGGTGTGTCCGAACGTCGTAATCGAACTCTCTTAGATATGGTTCGTTCTATGATGTCTCTTACCGATTTGTCGTTATCTTTTTGGGGTTACGCATTAGAGACAGCCGCATTCACTTTAAATAGGGCACCATCTAAATCCGTTGAAACGACACCGTATGAATTATGGTTTGGTAAGAAACCTAAGCTGTCGTTCTTCAAAGTTTGGGGTTGCGAAGCTTATGTAAAGAAGTTACAACCTGACAAGCTAGAACCCAAAGCGGAGAAATGCGTCTTCATAGGATACCCTAAAGAAACAATTGGGTACACTTTCTATCATAGATCCGAAGGCAAAATCTTTGTTGCCAAGAACGGATCATTTCTTGAGAAGGAGTTTCTCACTAAAGAAGTGACTGGAATGAAAGTAGAACTCGACGAGGTTATTGAACCTTCTCTCGTAGATCAGAGTAGCGCAGTGCCGGAAGATGTTCCTGTGCAGCATGCACCGATAAGAGAGGAAGCAAATGATGATGATCATGAAACTTCGAACGAAGAAGCTACTGAACCTCGCAGATCGACGAGGGCTCGTACCACTCCTGATTGGTATGATCCCTGTCTAAATGTCATGATTGTGGATAACAATGATGAAGACCCTGCGACGTATGAGGAAGCAATGATGAGCCCAGATTCCAACAAATGGCATGAGGCCATGAAATCCGAAATGGGATCCATGTATGATAACCAAGTATGGACTTTGGTAGACTTACCCGATAGCTGCAAGGCTATCGAGAATAAATGGATCTTCAAAAGAAAAACAGACGCTGATGGTAATATTACTGTCTATAAAGCTCGACTTGTCGCGAAGGGGCTCCGACAAATTCAAGGAGTTGACTACGATGAGACTTTCTCACCTGTAGCGAAGCTAAAGTCTGTGAGGATTTTGTTAGCAATAGCTGCATTTTTTGATTATGAGATTTGGCAGATGGATGTCAAAACGGCGTTCCTTAATGGTGACATTGAGGAAGAGTTGTATATGGTACAACCCAAAGGTTTTGTCGATCCTAAAAATGCTGACAAGGTATGCAAACTTCAGCGTTCCATTTATGGACTGAAGCAAGCATCCCGGAGTTGGAACCGACGTTTTGATAAGGTGATCAAAGACTTCGGGTTTATACAGACTCATGGTGAGGCCTGTATTTACAAGAAAGTGAGTGGGAGTTCTGTAGCATTCCTGATATTATATGTAGATGACATATTATTGATTGGGAATGATGTAGAACTTCTAAGCAGTGTTAAAGGTTATTTGAATAAGTGTTTTTCAATGAAAGACCTTGGTGAAGCAGCGTACATTTTAGGCATCAAGATTTATAGAGATAGATCAAGACGCCTAATAGGGCTTTCACAAAGTACATACCTGGACAAGATTCTAAAGAAGTTTAGAATGGATGAAAGCAAGAAAGGGTTCTTGCCTTTGTTGGCAGGTAAGGTCTTGAGTAAGACTCAAGGTCCGGCCACGGCAGAAGAAAGAGAGAGGATGAACAAGATCCCCTATGCCTCGGCAGTAGGCTCTATCATATATGCCATGCTGTGTACTAGACCGGATATCGCACATGCTGTTAGTTTGACCAGCAGATATCAGAGTGATCCAGGAATGGAACACTGGACAGTGGTCAAGAATATCCTGAAGTACTTGAAAAGGACTAAGGATATGTTTCTTTGTTATGTAGGTGACCAAGAGTTCGTTGTAACCAGTTACACCGATGCTAGTTGGAACACTGATCCTGATGACTCTAAGTCTCAGTCTGGGTACGTGTTTATATTGAATGGTGCTGCAGTAAGCTGGATGAGTGCCAAGCAATGCACGGTGGCGAAGTCTTCAACTGAATCTGAATACATAGCGGCTTCGGAGGCTTCATCGGAAGCAATATGGATGAAAGCTTGGTGTGGTTCCTAGTGCATTGGACCCATTAGTCATTTATTGTGACAACATGGGTGCCATTGCCAATGCACAAGAGCCAAGATCACACAAGAAGCTGAAGCATATCAAGCTACGTTTTCATGTGATTCGCGAGTACGTCGAAGATGGTGACGTAAAGATTTGCAAAGTACACACAGATCTGAATGTGGTAGATCCGTTGACTAAAGCTCTCCCAAGGGCAAAGCATGACCTACACCAGAATGCCAAGGGTGTTAGGTACATTACCATGTAATCTAGATTATTGACTCTAGTGCAAGTGGTAATAATAAAATGGTTATTATTATATCTTTATGTTTGTGATAAATGTTTGCATCCCATGCTATAATTGTATTAACTGAAACATTGATACATGTGTGTTATGTAAACAACAAGGAGTCCCTAGTAAGCCTCTTGTATAACTAGCTTGTTGATTAATAGATGATCATGGTTTCGTGATTATGAACATTGGATGTTATTAATAACAAGGTTATGTCATTGGATGAATGATATAATGGACACACAACCAAATAAGCATAGCATTAGATCAAGTCATTGAGTTCATCTTGCTATAAGTTTTCGATACATAGTTACCTAGTCCTTCGACCATGAGATCATGTAAATCACTTACACCGGAAGGGTGCTTTGATTACATCAAACTCCACTGCGTAAATGGGTGGTTATAAAGATGGGATTGAGTATTCGGAAAGTGTGAGTTGAGGCATATGGATCAAGAGTGGGATTTGTCCATCCCGATGACGGATAGATATACTCTGGGTCCTCTCGGTGGAATGTCGTCTAATTAGCTTGCAAGCATGTGACTAGGTCACAAGAGATGACATACCACGGCACGAGTAAAGAGTACTTGTCGGAAACGAGGTTGAACTAGGTATGGAGATACCGATGATCGAACCTCGGACAAGTAAAGTATCGCGTGACAAAGGGAATCGGTATCGTATGTTAATGGTTCAATCGATCACTAAGTTATCGTTGAATGTGTGGGAGCCATTATGGATCTCCAGGTCCCGCTATTGGTTATTGGTCGGAGAGGAGTCTCGATCATGTCCACATAGTTCACGAACCGTAGGGTGACGCGCTTAAGGTTCGATGTCGCTAAGTAGATTCGGAATATGAGATGGAGACCGAAGTTTGTTCGGAGTCTCGGATGGGATCCAGGACATCACGAGGAGGTCCGGAATGGTCCGGAGAATAAGATTCATATAAGGGAAGTTGATTTCTAGGTTTCGGAAAAGTTCGGGATTTTTCCGGTGGAAGACCGGGAAGGTTCTAGAAGGTGCCGGAGGGGCCCACCATGGGGCCCACGACCTAGGGGGGCCAACATGGGCCGAGGGGGTGCTGCCTTGCCCTAATGGGCCAGGCGCACCAAGCCCCAAAGGCCCAGGCCGGCCACCCCTTAGGGTTTCTTGGGGGGGAAGTTTTCCCCCTTCCCTCTCTTGGCCGCCGGCCAGAGGCTTGGAGGAGGGGCCAAGGCAACCCTGGCCGCACCCCCCCTATATAAAGAGGGGAGGGGGCAGGGGGCGCAGCCCTCCTTCACCCCTGAAACCCTGGCCGCCCCCCTCTCTCCTCCATAGAGCTGTTCCGGCTTGGCGAAGCCCTGCAGCTTTTCTCCTCCACCACCACCACCACGCCATCGTGCTGCTGGGATTCCGAGGGGATCTACCACACCTCCGCTGCCCGCTGGAACGGGGAGATGACGGGCTTCATCGACACCGTACGCACGACCGAGTACGGAAGTGCTGCCGGATTGCAGCACGGGACGATCGACTACATCAACAACGAGATCTAATCTCGTAAGCTTTGGAATCTTCGAGGGTTAGTCTCACATCCTTCTCGTTGCTTCGATCTTGGTAGATTAGATCTTGCTTCTTCCTAGATTGGATCTTGGTTTTTGTTCATGTTCACGGTAGAATTTTTTTGTTTTCCATGCAACGAACCCATCAACGTGGTGATGCTTTTGACTGGCGTGACCGGCAGTGCCATCGCCGACGTGCCGAAGCTTGTGAACAGCGATGTCATGGTGGTCTTGTGATAGGTGAGGTAAGGTCACCATGTTGCCATATAGGTGAGGCTAGGAAAAGCATGCGACCAACCAATCAAAGTGTCACTTGAGTACCAACCGATGCAACCTAGGCTATCAAACGAAGTGCGTTCTGTGTACCGGAGCTCGTCCGGAACGAGATGTGAGTCCAATCTCACTGGCGCAGTGAGCCAGGAATTACATGCAGGCTACCAAACGCGCCCTGTGAGATCAAGAGATGTCCACACTCCATCGACAAAGATGATCTTATCGCTGAAATGCATACATTTATGTACTGATGCTTGTAGAAGCATGATCAAATCCAGTTTTATGTTAAAGTGATGATACATTTCGGTACTCATGTTTTTGTATTATCAATGTGAGATATGTTCTTCTAGTGTGCTATAAAGATTTGATTTTTATTTGCGATCCACATCTAGTATAAACTGTCAAAAAAGATTGTCTTTTTATCTATTTGTGTTAAATACACTTGAAAACACTAGTTTATAAAACCAGTGTTCCAAACAAGTGTTTTGACAAGTATTTTAAATGATAGGGATTTTGTAGTATTTTAGGTAGTATTTTCACCCAAAACACCTCTCAAAACACTCCTCAAAACACACAAAAACTGTGCCACCGAATGAGGCCTAACAAAGTTTCCCTCCAGATTTCGCTCCGAGTCCCGTCTCTCTGGTCTCCACTCTCAGGTTCATCTTTCCCTTGATTCTAAAAAAAAGGCTTGTCTATGCTGTAGTCGCCAACGTGTTCCTCGACCATGGCCCCATTACATCCGTTCTCCTCGTCCTCAAGTTGATCAGCGGTTTACAGGTGATCTGCAACCTCCTGGCCTTGTGCCATTTTGGAGGCCCTTCTACTCCGATGTGATGTGCTCCAGCTGCTGCACCCGAAGTGGCCCTGTCCCCCGTGGTGTTGTGGTTGATCGCGATCGGAGGCTTCAACGAGAGATCGGTGGTAAAGGAGCTGGAAGAAGGCATGTACTTGATTGCTTTTTCCATTTTCTTTCTAGGGTCTTAAGTTCTAAAGTTAAGGACCGAGTTTTAGTTCTCTTTATATTCAAGGTCCTTTATGTAAAATGTACTCCACCGATCATGAATTAATGCAGCGCTCTGGGTCCTTCGAGACCCTCTACCTGTTCAAAAAAAAAGTTGATCAACGGTTTTGTCAAAAAAAAGTTAATCAGCAGTACTCACTCTAGTCAGAACCCTTCTGCTCGAAGATTTTTCTAAATTCAAATGTATCTATACACTAAAATGTATCAAAATATCTAAATTTTAATAAATTTGCAACATTCTTTTATGGAGGGCGAACCATGTAGGCCGACCAGGTCGGTCGTTACCTCACGTGGTCGCCGCTCGATATGGGCCTGCCACGTCGGCACAGTTCGCGGGTTTTCTTTTTTATGTTTATTTTTTTCCTTTCTCTTTTTTTTCCTTTTTTATTTTTTCCTTTTCCTTTTTCTTTTCTGCTTCTTTTCTAAAAATATTTTAGGAATATTTAAATTTAAAAATGAAAAAAATTTAGATTTAAAAATTTAAATAGACAATTTTATAATGTTCAAAACTTTAAAATATATATTAGAAAATTTTCAATCTTGAAAAAGTTCAAATCCGAAAAATTATTCAAATTTTGAAAAAAATGAATTTTCAAAAAATATTCAATATCAAAAAATGTTCAATCTCGAAAAATATTCAAAATTTAAAAATACTTAGATTTAAAAAAATCAAAAAATTGTTCAAATTTCGAAGTTTACATTTGTTGGTTTTAAAAAATGTTCGAATTTTACATTTGATCAAATTTCGAAAATTGTTACGATTTCAAAATTCTTTCAAAATTCAAAATGTGTTCATATTTCGATGTTCGTTCAAATTTCGGAAATAGCGTTTTTTGAAAAATGTTCCAATTGTGGAATTGTGTATACTGTAAAAAACTGTTTAAAATTTGAATTTGTTCTGATTTCAAAAACGTTCAAATTATAAAAATAAATTTGTCGAAAATTATTCTAGTTTTCGAAGAAACGTTCAGCTTTTGAAAAAAAACATAAATAAAACAACAGAAAAAAAAAAGAGAAATGAAAATGAGGTACTGGATACATGGGCTTTGGTAGACATTGGCCGTGGGCCGGCGAGAGTGGAATTTGGATTTGGCCTGGTGGCTACAGGGAATTTCTCTCCAAACAAACAGTTTCGTAAAATAAAAAAAACAGCTACGAAGGCCTCATGATACTGGAGAAATGTAAGACCGTACTGGATACATGGGCTTTGGTAGACATGGGCCGTGGGCCAGCGAGAGTGCAATTTGGATTTGGCCTGGTGGCTACAGGAGTGCAGCAGGCCAAACAAACAGTTTCGAAAACAAAACAAACAAAAAAACAGCTACGAAGGACTCATGGAACAGAAACGAGATGTTCGACATTTCGCTTGGACATCAACCATGCCGCAGTCGCGAGTTTCCGTCCTTGGGTAACACAGATGCAGCGCTCCTCACACCCATGGGGCTCAACATGCTGACACCCATTACTTGTTCAATGTTCGATTCTGGCCATGCTGCCATGCCCCTTAACACCAGGCCAGGGCTATGTCTGCAGCGGTCATTAATCCTTCAGAGCACTTACCAATTCCTCCGTTCACCGTCCTTGATCCAGAGAATGTCGACGCTCACCATGTGCTCGACAAAATGCTTGGATGATGATGCCAGCAGGGCAATGTCTATGGTTTCTCGGGGTCTTTCTCTTACAACCAATGGCCCCACGATGTTGTCTGCGGCGTTTCCAGTGTGTGACCACACCGAGGACATCACTACATACTTGTTCTTCAAGAAAGTGCTGCAGCGAGGCAATGTTGAGTGGAAACCATGGCATGATTTGCAAGTGTGGGAGCCCCATATGCAGGCCACGGCCATGATCATCGTTTGTGAGGAATCAGCTGGAACATGTGCAGATGACCTTGGCCAGGCTACCACGGCGAAGGCCATATTTCGAGCTGCCAACTGATACTCTGGCTAAGCTGAAATGTTTCTATACTGAGGGCAGGCACTTATTGGATCTCTAGTTGAGTCTGGCCAGACGCATGGAGCACTGGCCATTTCATGATGTTATTTTTGGTGCAATAACAGTCTGCAGCTCTTTTCCAGGCATCCTAGGTCATATTATCAAGCAGATGATGTCCACACGCCAAAGCATAATTCAGTTTACCCACAAGCCATCAGCTCTACTAGTGCTTACTCTGCCAACTATTTCCTACTTTCATGTGGAGTGCCTCATAGCTAACAGGTTAAGTCGACATTTGGATCCTGGTGGTTCAAGGTACGCATGTTGGGTACTGAATAGCAAAACATCTTGCTGGAACCATCAACATTTCTTTCATGAATCTGCCGCTTGATTTAAATGTTTGGGGGGATAGCAAGTCCCGAATTCTTGCAACTGAGCTCTATTTTCAGTGGGACCCAGGAATCATGTTGAATGCTTTTATGGAGGCAATGTCTGTTATTCGTAAACTATCATCAATTATTCACTTGGCCCAACAATCAGCTTACTTCCATCTGCCATACCTTCAAGTGATCAATGAACTAACCAAGTGCACCATTGTTCTCATGTATGTGTCAACCTTCTCAATATACCATAGGATTCCTCTGGCTAGCCATCTTCTGTATAAGCAAGGGATTCTGGTGTTTGGTGGATTATAGTTGCAGAAGCACCAAAGCATAGCGCAGTAGGAACGAGTTTACATGATCTTGGATATCAGTTCTACTCCAGCCATCAGTCCAAGTTGCACGCCAAAGTTTGAATTTTTGTGGCCAGGCAAGCATCTAAGGATGCCATGTGATCCAGGCGGCGATACGTGACAATATCTTGAGTGCAGGCCTAGTTCCGTTCATAGGAGTTATTGCTCTGAGCAGACCATGGGATCCTTGTGTTATCAAAATCTATTGGTGCGTTGTGCGGTCTGTTTCAAGGCCAAGCAGCATTGGTGCAAATTGGAGCCATGTCCTGTTACGTCATAAGCAAGCCATTGCTTGGGGGCAAGCAATTTTTTTCGGAGGCGGTAATGTCATGACCATACTCGAGATATGTGAAGACTGTACTCGAGACATGGGCTTTGGTGGGCATGGGCCGTGGGCCAGCGAGAGTGGACTTGGGATTTGGCTTGGTGGCTACAAGAGAGCAGCAGCAGATATGGAGTCATCGAACAGAAATGAACTGAACACATACGTCTCCTTCCTCTGTCCTCCTGTTCTTCTCTGGATCTTCTTCTTCTTCAAGGTGTAGACGTGTAGTTGCTCTCCACAAACAGCCTGTGTCCACCTCAAGTCCTGGTGATCACCGGTGGCGACGGGGATCGTTGCAGCATGCCTATAACTTTTACACTGTCTTCACTTGCTAATTACTGTTTCTATTGTTTTGCAGCTTGTATGCAGTAATAGCCGTGGCTTTATACCATCTCAAGCAGATGAATAAAATCACCAGTTATCTTATTTTCAAAAGCATATGGCTAATATTCTAACTCTATTGGCCGATTCTGTTGAGAGGGAGGGGATGATTCTCTGGTATGCCACCTTTCCTCTATGTTACCCAAGTTGTTTCCATGCATTATATGTTGATTTTTTTTTGATGGTCGCATTATATGTTGATTAATCTTCATTCTTGTATTACACTAATTTTTTGCAGGTATGGCAAAGGAGACTTTTGGGCACCTTGGATTTCTAGTGCATTTTTTTGGAATGAACATCCTTAATCCAGGCAGCCACGTTTATTTTGCAAATTCTGATCCAGACATGTCGGCTGCTCTGATATCTGCGGCCCAGGTGCATGTTTGGATTTTGCAGAATGTCGCTTCTTCATTGGAGTTTTATACCGAGAAGTCTACAGATAAGGAAAGGAATCCAGGAGATCGCCTCTGATCTCGATGTTACCATGGCTGATGCCAATACAATGGCTGCTCTTGGTTTGGCGCTTCTCCCAACAACACTGTGCTTTCTTGTGGAACTTGGTCTTATTGGTCATGCATTATTGATATGCTAAATTGAGACCCGACTCTTCAACTATGCTACCATGTACTACTTTGGATTTGAGGATGATATAATGTATCCAAGTTATATGGTTTTGATCAGAACCTTTTTCGGGTTGGCTCTTGTAAGAAGATTATCTGTTGACCAGAGACTTGGGCCCCAAGCCGCTTGGGTTTTGACTTGCCTCTATATATCCATCAAAATATCAATGTTGCTTATCACATCAAGATAGTTGGTATGGGTTTCAGCTGTTTTGCTACTTGCTGTCACCCCCCTCTACTTCTTTACAGGTATATGCTTTAACTTCATATTCTAGGCTTCCAGCTGAATATCTTTACTTCTTTACTGAACAGTCTTACCGCCTTCCAGAGACAAGTCCAAAGGGGCTCCATGGATGAAGATTTGGCAAGATTATTTGCATGCATCCGTAGTAGCCTTTTCTGCATGGCTCTGTCGCGAAGCAGTTTTTGAAGCTTTACAGTGGTGGAACGAAGACCTCCTTCAGATGGACTTCTTTTGGGGTCATATATTCTATTGACTGGTGTTGCTTTCCCTCATGCTCAGGTAATTGATACTTGGCATTTTATTCTGTTCTAGAAGACCATTCTTCCCAAAAAGCTTCTTTGATGTTATCATCTCTTCATGGTTTAGTGCTATACTTGCACACTCACATGGTTTACTCTTACAACTCTGAAATGTTATACCTTGATATACAATCATAAATCATTAGCTCTGTATCATGAGCAAATTTGGAGCATTTTGAGAATGCCCAAGTGGTTGACATTGTGTTTTGGTTTTACATAGTGATTTGACCTGCCCCGGTAAATTAGATGAGAATGTGTCCAGATAAATCATGCTGCAAGTCTATGAACTTTGACATGTTTGAGTTCTGTCTTAGTTTCAATATTATCTATGTATTTTGAACTGAAAAAAGAGCCTTGTGGACTCAATGCCAGCTGTTTGATGATATAATGTTACTTTTAGTCTGTTGCCCTGGAACACTGGAGAATGCTTTCCATCTGTTGGATTTTAAATTAGATAACTTGGTACTTTTATCAAGATTTTATCCAAAGGATCCCACTTGTACTTCATTCTTTAATTAAGTACCGTTCTTCATGTAGCATGCACCAAGTAATTAAATAATGTGAACTCGTAAGAGTATCTTTGGAAGTTATAGTCCTCACCTTTTAGTTTTGTACATCATCTAGTTATATGCAAGCATTTAGGTTCTTCTTGAGCATGATTACGAGAAGCCAGTAAGCATATGGAGGAGAGGGTCCTCTTCGCCCGCTCACAAGCTGTCCTCAGCCTACGAAGAGCCCTGAGGTTGCCACTGATATCCTTCTTGTTCTTCCTCTTGAATTCTTGGACAAAGTGGTTGACCATTCTGTTGTCGAAGTCCTCACCACCAAGGTGAGTGTCACCAGCAGTGGACTTCACCTCAAAGATACCCTCCTCAATGGTAAGAAGGGAAACATCAAAGGTGCCACCTCCAAAGTCAAAGATGAGGATGTTCTTCTCACCAACGCTGGTGGCCTTCTTGTCAAGACCACAAGAAATAGCAGCAGCGGTTGGCTAATTGATGATGCGTATAACATTCAGACCAGCAATCACTCCAACATCCTTGGTTGCCTGCCTCGGGGAATCGTTAAAGTATGTAGGGACAGTGACAACAGCATTATTGATTGTGCCGCCAAGATACGCTTCAGCAATCTCAGGCATTTTGATAAGGACCATGGAGGAGATCTCTTCAGCGGCAAATTCCTTCTCCTCACCCTTGTACTGAACATCAACCATAGGCTTCTCTCCAGGTCCAGCAATGACCTTAAAGGGCCACAGCTTCATGTCGCTCTGGACAGAGCAAATTTCATGTCAGCTATTTGAAGAACAAAAGTATCAACTATGATGCTTACAGAAACTAGTAAGCTTGCACGTGCCATGCACGTATCGGCTAATATGAATCCAATATAATGGAAAAAATAGAACAATCATTGTTCTTTTGAGATGAATACTTAATGGTCTACTTTAACAATTGAAAGGATGTCAGCTAAATTATGAGTTCCAGCGTGGCAGCGTAGGCAATCAGAGAGATCAAACATGGAGCTTTGTGGTAAATAAGGAGCTACCGTGGAGGAGGGCAACCAACATGTTTTCTTCTCCTTACAGTTATCCAGATGACCAGTTGCATCACAAGATGCAAATGGCTCAAACATGCAACTGTGAGCAACATCAAATTAAATCGTAGCGTATTAAACCACACAGAGGATGCTACACTTGAAATGGTTAACTGATTGTTTCTTGGATAGTGATGGAACGGAACAACAATGTGTGCCAAAAGACTTCATTGTAGTCAATTTCATGGCCGCTAAATCACGTTCACTAATGGCCGTTAACTGCTGATCGATATCCTCTATCCCGAGTTCTCCGAAAACATAATCTTCTTTTCACACCACACCAACCTGTCAAAGGTATTAGTGTACGCGCATATCACAGATCCGTCAAACTGATCTTAATTAGTTTCAGCTCAGGCCTATGGTAAGTACGCGTGTACATACATATTCATTGTGGGCATGCATCCTATGAAGCACCAATGATAAATCATGATGCCAAGTGCCAAATTATAGAGTGCTAACTCTGAAACATGTAGCTATATGAGCACACAGAAGGATGCGTGGTTGTGCTTTCTACCAAATCACGTATGACAAAATCACGTAATTTGCAACTTGAAATACCCAAAAGCCAGGTACTTAGGGGCGTGCAGGGAACGGAACTAAGATACCAACAGATACATATATACATACCTGATGCCTGCTCGCTGTCACACCAAGACCCCAAGCAGATACATAGATTCTGCTATGCCACACTGCCACATCATGTTAAAACAAACTCTGGAAAAGAGGGCTTGTGTATTTATCTCTGAACAACAATAATACCTCAATCTTTCTCAGTAGACTTGAAATCGTGCAAAGCAGAAATCGCAATCTACGAACATAGATACACAGTTAATGGAGAGTAATAGACTCAACTTCTACATGACTATATGAACAAAAGAAATCTCTTTGAGCTATAAATGATCAGAGTAGCATAAGTACATCCTAGTTCAGAGACTGTTGTTCGTCTGATGGTAAATTTACCTCAACAATTTCTTCATATGTGAACCACTACTTATTGCTAGTAACATGAGTAATAGAAAATTTATTGCTTCCTGCTACTTAAGTCCTCTTCTAGAACAACCAAAATAGGAAAGGAGACAGTATTAGTATTTATCCTCCAAACACAATCAAAATATAACAAGCAGGTTCATCAACTGAATAAACCGAGCAATATACAACACCAATGCAGTAACCTTGGGTTAACAAAATGGTAGTCTTCATAAACACTACCCTTTGTGCAGATTCATTCTCCTAACTTAGCGAGACACCAGATTCATTCTCAGACAATATAGGAAAGACAGAAAACAGATGTAAATCTATCAAGGTGTTACTAACTTCAGTATTTACAACAATATGAAATCAGTTGAGAATGTAAAAGCTCTCTAGGTGTTGTTAACTTCAAAATAGATGCAATAAAAAGACACAAAGAAGAACACAACTATCTCATCCATCGAAGGACTGGGTGTTGCTTATATCCTGCATTGGAGAATATGCCCAATTGGAAGTGGAAGATGACATAACAATAAATTTTTCTTCCCATGACCTGTGTAATGCAATCTGTGTTATATTAATCAGGTATGCAAATCATTTCTAAAATAAATGTCGCAACTTTGTCTAGATACAGATGTGTAGACACATCCATATCTAGAAAAAGTTGTGACACTTATTTTGAAACAGAGGGAGTATAAATTAAACCTGAGCATATCACAATTTAGTAGGAACAATTTGGTGCTGAACTAATAGAGAAGGTAAAAGGAATTTAACACTGGATATTGTACCTGCATCAGCAAATTGTTGCGGATAAAATATACGCTAGGGTGGATTTCCACTGGAAAATCATTGTACCGGACTGCAGTACTATTGATGAGATAATACTATGAAGAAAAATAATTTATTGAGAAAAACTGTTGTTTGGTTGCAATATAGAGAGAGCAATTCGTGCGACATGGGAACTCTAAATATCATGTGCCTTTAGTCCTGTTCGATTCCTCACCTTCCAGACCTACTAATGCCCTGGGAACTCCTAGAGGTATTGTAGCTTTGGCGGGGAAATCATGGTCTTCAGGTTAGCCTATCAAAAATGCCCATCAGGTGGTGCAGTAGAAAATGGCTAATGGAGAAGTCAATTGGCACATCAAGATGAACATTCGCGTTCCATCCGAAAAGAAGACATCCAGCGGCGGAACGTGGCCCATATTGAAGACCGGGCCAGCAAAGCTTATTGTATAGCAATTGTCCACATATGGGCCAAATGATGTGCTACATATAGCCTGAAATTTTGTGGGAAGACCGGGTCAGGGCCCAGTATGGCCCCTGAGACGCGCCGCCACTGAAGACATCACACATGTGCGGATACGTATCTGAATTTGTGGATGATGTAGTTCAAACAGTGTCAAGTAAGTGCTACCCGTGGAATTGTGCCGAGGTTAATTTACAATACTGAATGAGAACTCATCTTTTTTTGTGGTGCCCCAGACACAAGTATACACTGCAGAAGTGCATAAACATATTTCTACTAAACAACAGTCGTGTGTGGGTGGATCAGATACTGATTGCAGCATGGCAAACGTTGCAAATGAAATAAGATGGTAGTGCATGATTCAGTAATCAAAGTTGCTACTTGCAGATCGAAGTATACTCACGATGCTATAGGATCCATTGGTTCGACCTATTCCATCAAGATGTGCCTCTGCAGAACGGCCGCGGCGGATTTTGCATCTCCTGCGTGGGAAAATGGTGGCGCTGTTGCTTGTGGCGGCGGCCGGCCGTGTTTCTTCAGCGCGGCAGCCTCCGGTCATAGAGGTGTGGGGTACGGAGGCCAGCTGGAGTGCAGGCGTGGAGGCGGGCTCCGTGCCACGAGAGTGGGCGACTGGTGTGTGGGCGTGGAGGCGGAGGGCACGACGCGGTGGGCGTGGGCGTGGGGTGCAGAGGGTGGCGGTCCGCCCGTGCGGTGGTCTGGAGGGTGAAGATCAGAAACGCACAGAACGCTTAAACAAGTGCGAGAAAATCGAGATTAGTGGAGTCAGTTTTGACTGGATTGCGGCGGAGATCAAGGATGTGATCGTCTGAAGTGATGACACCGCGTCTGACGGAAGGAAGGAGGTGGGGAGAATGGAGAGATCCCGTACGTACGATGTGAGTGGATGTGCGGTTGAGATGTAATTTTCTAACGGCACTTCGTGCCTTTATAAGTAGTAGAGATAGAGATTAATGACGAAATCAGCAACACAATATCAACCAAGGCTTGTATAAAGAATCCAAATTGACTAGTTGCTATAGCAGGACAAACACCAGTGCAAGCAATGAACTACATAACAGCAATTAAACATCAAAAAACATGAAAAGGCTTATTGAACAAGGCACACAGCATGGTACACTGCTAAACTAGTAGTCATGCTAGGCGCACTAGCTAAATAACAAAATGATGGTGTAGTGCTATTTAGTATAACGTCTAAAGTTTTCTTTGCTCAATTCCTTAATTTTGAACACTAACTGTACAAATAAAATACATTAAGGATGTTGGATTTCATATTCAGTTAGCACAAATTGTTGAAATCTCTCCCCTATTGTCAAAGAGAAGATTAGGAGGCAATCTCTCTAGCTAATTTACCTTCTTTGATCCTTTTGAGTTGTATCTGCAGTGCTATAATTTCTATATCTCTAATCCCACTAGCAACTCTAATCCTTTAATATTAGGTTTACCAAATTAATGATATATTCTTCCTGTTTTTCACGGGGATTACTTCAGATTGATAATGTTATGTTTGTTTGTATTGCCATTTTCGCTTCTACTTTGCTAATAAGTACTACCTCTGTCCAAAAAAGGATGTCACAAGTTTGTCTAAATTTAGATGTATCTAGACACTCTTTAGTGTATAGATACATCCGAATTTAGACAAATCTCCGACATCCTTTCATGGGTGGAGGGAGTATTACATTTCACAATCATAACATTTCGTGTTTTCAGGTTGCAGAAGTGGAGAATTGTGAAAGACTGCATATTGTTGCAGCTGCTAAACAAATCTGTATTGCCATCTGTCGTGAGTGCATCTTATTGTGGGGGAAAACCATAAATTACATATAAGGTTGTGTTACTCTTTTTGCTGTGAACAGTTTGTACTTAGTAGAACTAGAAGGTATATATGTTCTCTGGACACTTGCACTGACTGACTGAAAAACTGGAGATTGATCAACCTAATAGACACGAGTAACCATCCATTATTATTACTTGTGAATACATCATAGTGTGCAGGTTACAGTTGGGAAAGGCGTGATGCCCAATGGTGAACTTATTTACGCGATAATTAAACATGCCTCAGATAGACTTAGGGCAGGAGAAAGTGGTTCTGGGTTGGGTGGCAAGGTAGTGCAGAACGCTGTTAGGCATACAATTAGATGAGCAGGTGTGAGGCGTGTGGAGCAAAGCTAGACCATGGAGTTACCATTTCCTGAAGTTGTCTCCACTTTGAGGATTAGCTACTTGCGCGCAAACCGTGTGGTTCACAATCACCAGTTAGGCGTGTAATCAAACAGAGAGCTGATATAGTGCATGCTGTTATTTATCTTTGAGATTTTATTTCAAGGATAATCCCTATCTTGTACTGAGCATCAAAACAGCATCTTGGCTAAAGTTTATCTATCCGAGAAAAAAAAGGAAAAATCACCTTGTGGTAGTAATTGATATTGCTCAGAAAAGAAGAGCATTGTTTGTGTGTCTTGCAGTACAAGTAGATAGGAAATCACATTGTGATGCCATGACTGTTATAGTAATAGCAACTTTACCCACACCCTCGGACTGCTCAGGCTAACACATATTACTGTTAGGGCAATATGCTTGTTGTATTACCAGGGGGCCAAAGGCCACAATATATAGTACATGTACAGGTGCAAATATGCAGGAAGCCCCCTAACATATGGGGAAACTACAATATACAGATATATACATCTAACACCCCCCCTCAAACTCATGGTGGATCCACAACACTGAGTTTGGAGAGTAAGAAGTCATGCTGCGCTCGAGTCTGTGCCTTTGTAAAGAAATCCGCCAACTGCAAATCTGAAGGCACATAATGAACCGCAACAACCTCATCCTGCACCTGAGCACGTGTATAAAAAACATCAACACCAATATGCTTGGTCAGCTCATGCTTGACCGGATCACGTGCAATACTGATAGCACCTGTACTGTCAGACAAAAGTGGAGTGGGTGCCGTAACAGAGACCCCAAAATCTGCAAGCAACCACCGTAACCAGGTCACCTCAGCAATCAACAAAGCCATAGCCCGCAACTCAGCCTCAACACTCGAACGGGAAACTGCTACCTGTTTCTTCGTCTTCCAAGCAACAAGCGAACCACCAAGAAACACACAGTAAGCAGAAAGGGAACGACGATCCGTAGGATCACTCGCCCACGTAGCATCCGAGTAGCACTGGAGCTGGAGAGAGCTGGAACGGGGAAAGAACAGGCGACGAGTGATCGTGCCACGAAGATAACGAAGAACACGGAGGAGATGACTGTAGTGAACAGTGGTAGGAGCTGAGACAAACTGACTCGGAATATGAACAAGATAAGAAATATCAGGACGAGTGACAGCAAGATAAACAAGACTCCCAACAAGATGGCGATAACGAGTGGGATCAGGAAGAGGATCACCATCAGTAGGACGAAGCTTAACATTAAGCTCCATAGGAGTATCAACCGTGCGCTCATCCCCAAGAGCAGCACGGGCAAGAAGATCCTGAATATACTTTTCCTGAGAGATAGAAAAGCCATCAGAAGTGGAAGAAACCTCAATGCCAAGAAAATAGCGAAGAGGACCAAGATCAGTCATAAGAAACTGATCGCGAAGACGAGCCTTGACAAAGGCAATATACTCAGGATCATCACCAGTAATGATCATATCATCAACATAGAGAAGAAGAAGAGTGCGTCCAAGAGAAGAAGTGTGAACGAAAAGTGCTGGATCATGAAAACTAGGAGAGAAACCAGCAGCAGTCACCACAGAGGCGAAACGCTCAAACCAGGCACGAGGGGCCTGTTTGAGACCATAGAGAGAACGTCGAAGACGACAAACCATCCCATCGGGAACAGAATACCCAGGAGGAGGCTGCATGTAAACCTCCTCACTCAACTCGCCATTAAGAAAAGCGTTCTGAACATCAAGCTGGGACACAGACCAGCGTCGAACAGAAGCAACAGCAAGAAGAGTACGCACAGTGGTCATATGAGCCACAGGGGCAAAAGTCTCATCATAGTCACGGCCGTGCTCCTGCTGAAAGCCACGAGCCACAAGACACGCTTTATAGCGCTCAAGAGATCCATCAGAGCGGGTCTTAATTTTATAGACCCACTTACACGTGATAGGACGAACACCAGAAGGGGGAGAAACAAGATCTCATGTGCCAGTGCGCTCAAGCACAACAATCTCCTCAGCCATGGCAAGCTGCCATTCAGGATGACGCTCGGCATCCCGATAAGAAGTCGGCTCAGAAACAACAGAGAGACCATACTGACTAGGAGAGTAACGGGCTGGAGGACGATGCTGACGAACAGGCCGTGAAGGAGGGAGCTCATCGGCAGAAGACAACTCATCAGAAGAAGAGGAAGAAGGGACAACATCGGAAGGATCCGAAGCCGGAGAACGGGGAGTACTGGGGGAACTAGACGGAGGAGAGGATGGCGCCGAAGCCGAAAGAGGCGCATCAGAACTAGGAGGAGGAGAAGGAACAACAGGGGGTGCATCCGGAAAAAGAAGAAAATAGATATCATCCACCGGGTAAGTACCCGAGGTGGGGCGAGGATAAAAGGGACGCGTCTCATCAAACGTGACGTCACGAGAGATGCCATCCGACGACCAACAGGGTCCCAACAGCGATAGCCCTTATGCTCATCACTGTATCCGAGAAAAACACACTCAACAGATTGAGCAGTCAGCTTGGTGCGTTCGCGAGGAGGGAGAAGGACATAGCAAACACAACCAAATAAACGAAGAGTCGAGTAGTCGGGAGAGCGACCAGAAAGACGCTCGAGAGGAATGCCACCTTGAAGGGCATCAGAAGGCTGAATGTTAATGAGGTAAGTCGCCGTAGCGACAGCCTCAGCCCATAAATGCGGCGGAAGAGAGGAAGCAATCATCATAGCACGGGTAGTCTCAAGAATATGACGATGCTTACGCTCGGCGACACCATTTTGAGCATGGGCGCCGGGACACGAGAACTGAGCAAGGGTGCCCTGCTCAGCAAGAACACCACGCAGGTGCTGGGAGATATACTCTCCTGCAGAATCAACACGAAACACACGAATAGGCGTGGAATACTGAGTACGAACCATGGCTGCAAAGCGCTGATAAATAGAGAGCACCTCACTACGAGAGTGCATAAGAAACAACCAGGTGTACCGCGAAAAATCATCAATAAACAAAATATAATATCGATGACCCCCTTTCGAAGGAAAGGGAGCCGGACCCTAAACATTTGAATGAACTAAATCAAAAGGTCGCTGAGATACAGACGCACTAGTAGGATAGGGAAGCTGAATCTGTTTGCCTAACCGACAACCCTGACACGAATGCAAAGACACGTCTCCTGAGACAGACCCCAGAAGACCACTATGAACTAATGACGATAAACGGGAGCCACAGAGGTGACCCAGCCGATGATGCCACTGCTGTAAAGATCCAATGACAGAAGCAGCCGCAGGAGAACTGGCAGATGAAGTGTCAGCAGGAGGAACACGAAGCCAGTCTAACTCCCAGAGCCCCGGGGACTCAAGGCTGCGAGGGCCAGCTCCAACCAGGGCCCGGGTACGACGGTCCTGAACAGCACAAGAATCAGCGTCAAGAATGACGCGACAACCAGAATCAGTAAGCTGACTAGCAGAAAACAAGTTCATCTTAAGACTAGGAACATGAGAAACATCAGGAACAGAGAAAGAAAAAGTAGAAAGGGTGCCTCGACTGGAAACAGGAAGAGAGGTACCATCAGCCGTGATAACACGGACAGGAGAAACAAGAGAGCGAAGAGCAGAGAGAATAGAAGACGCATAAGTCATATGAAAAGAAGCTCCAGAATCCAGATACCACGGGGATGACGTACCTGACTGTGTAGAAGGTGGTGGTCGCGCGGTGCCAGAAGAGCCAGGCACAGAACCAGCAGTACCCGTCGAGGAAGAGCCTGTAGCAGCGAGTAGACCACGAAGACCACGGATAATGTCCTGATCAGATAGCGCAACAGCAGAAGATCCTGAAGAACCACCCTGCCGACGAGTATAGTGCCGCTGACGTAAACTGGGATCCCTCTGCCAGCAGCTAGAGACAGTGTGGCCAGACCTGCCACAGTAGGTGCAGGGAGGTGCTGTCGTACCACGAGGCTGCTGAGGCTGACTCTGGCCCTGGACTGGAGGAGTAGAGAGTATCGGCGGTGCTGGAGACCGCAACGACGCCGGTGGCATAGGAGGTCCACGAGCAGACGGCACAGGAGGGCCACGAGCAGCAAGTACAGAGGGAACCTCAAGAAGACCAGCACCACGAAGATGAGTCTCCTCAGCACGAAGCTCAACCAGTACCTCAGAGAGCGGAACACGACCACGGGCAAGCAGCTGTGCACGGCGCGGCTCAAACTCCTTACGGAGCCGCGACAAGAACTCAAAAACGAGCTGAAACTCCAGATCCGCGTGCACAGTCAGACAGCAGGGACAGGTGGCACACACAGCTGTACGAAGAGAATCAAGCTGACGCCAAATAGCAGCACTCTGAGTATAGAACTCATCAATAGTAGAATCACCCTGCTGAAGGGCATGCTCCTGTCGGACCACAGACAGGTAAAGAGCATCCCCAGACGGCTGATAGCGCTGACGAAGAAAGACCCACTGAGCAGCAGCAGTGGGAAGACCCATGAACTCAGCAGCATACTGAGGCAGAACACTGGAGGTGAGAACAGCAGCAGCACGAGCATCCCCATCTATCCACTGAGTGTAGTCAGTCAGATCCAGCCGGTAAGTCGCAACGGCAGTAGAGTGGTCCTGGACCTTCCGGTCATAATCAGCCAGAGCAGTATCATCAGCACTCGTGGCTGCATCCTTATCCGCCTGAGTAGCATCAGGGGCAAGGGCAAAGGGGGTCGGTGCAGTAGGCGCCGTAGGAGCAACGGGGCGCGGCGGACAAGAGACCTCGCCAGAAAGCACACCCCAAAGACGAAGACCGCGCATGTGGACGCGCATGAAGGCAGCGAAATCAGGGTAATTCGCGCCATCAAAGATCACCGGGCAGCGAGGAATCGCGACATAGCCCGACGAGGAAGACATATCTCTTTTTTTTGACTCAAAACAGATCGGGATCAAGGATCACTGCGGGACGAAGTCGACGAGACGAGGCAGAGGCGTCGACGAGACGAGGCAGAAACGAGGGCAGGCGGCCGGGGGCCGTGGGCGGGACGGCGCGGCGGGCGGCGGCGGCGGGCGGCGGGCGGCGGAGGCGCAGGACGGCGGTCGGCGGGCGGCTGGGGCAGGGAGAACCGGCGGCGGCCGGGGAGAGGAGCAGCCGGGGCGGAAAGAGGAGCAGCCGACAGGGAGAGGGCCGGGGCGGGGAGAGGAGCAGCCGGCCAAAGGAGAGGAGCAGCCGGCCGGAGGTGCGGCGGCCGGAGGTGCGGCGGCCGGAGCGGCGACGGACAAGCAACGTCGGCCAAAAAAAAAACTAGAGGACCAAATTTGGCTCTGATACCATGTTAGGGCAATATGGTTGTTGTATTACCAGGGGGCCAAAGGCCATAATATATAGTACATGTACATGTGCAAATATGCAGGAAGCCCCCTAACATATGGGGAAACTACAATATACAGATATATACATCTAACAATTACCTCAGTCCCAAAATAAGTGTCGCAACTTTGTCTATCTAGACACATTTTAGTGTGTAGATACATTTGTATCTAGAAAAAGTTGTGACACTTATTTTGTAACGGAGGGAGTATCAAGGGGTATGTAAGTGGAGATACTACTAAACTGTCAAAACACGGGAATACCAATTGTCCAGTCCATATGCTAAATATAAGGACTTGACTAAACACAAATTGGCAGTAGCAAAATTTTAACGACATGGGTTGCTATTTAAAAGAGCATTTGATGTTGCCCTAGTAGAGCCTATTTCGAAAATAAAATGCTTATGTGTGCTTGTCCGCTACTATTGATATAGGGGAAAATAAATTGCATTCTGTACTCCCTCATTGCATGCTAGCATATAGGTTTTCTAGGAAAAACTTGCAGTTTTGCAGGTCTGTTTATTTGTTTGTTCATTCTATCATTACCGTTGCCTTACAATCTTCATTGCATGAAACTACGAGATACAGTCAGCTGTTAGTAGAATCAGCATGCTTTACATTGCAGATCTTCCATTAGGCAATATTTGCTGCTATTGGAAATTCTGGAACTTAAAAGCCCGAATCAACGAAGTCCTTAAGTTACTACTTTCAAAGAGAATTGTTGACCGTGCTTTACATACTTGTGTCCCAATGGAAGTGCCGAGGCAGCCATACATAATTTCTGCACATTACATTGTTCTCAGGTTGATTCTGCAAAGGTGTGAGATTTGAATTATTGAGCTTCTCCATGTACCTAATTTACTACTGATCTCCTTTGCAAGAGATTTACCGATAGCACAGAGAAACAGTTCCGTCCACCACTTGATTCACAATGAAACGAGGACTGTAATGCTGTGAAGGTTTTCCTCCTAAATTCTCACTTTTTTGTGTGTCATAAATAAGGTTTCCTCACCCTGTTGCCAAGCAAACATAGGGAAACGGTGGATCTTAGTTACCGTGGGGTTATGGTTTTTCCTCCCATGACAACCAAACATAACCTTATTGTCCAAATCTTAGTTACTGCACATCTAATGATTTGTAAAAAAAGAGGAGTTACTCACGTTGTATATAATTTGGATGTTGTGATTCTTTTTTATATATTGTCACTCTCTTTTGGGAAATGGTTGCACGTCCAAAGGGTGACTTGCAAGACCTAGACACACGAGTCACAGATGAGGCTGTAACTTGTACTGCACGATGCATAATAGTTTCCATACAATTTCTGAGAGAAAAAAGTAAAGCAGAGTAGATGTGGTTGGGAACTTCTATTTTCGATGCCTGGATAGGATGTCCCTGTCTTGAGCATCCTGCCCACATCCCACAACTTCTGGGTGTGACAGGGGTAAAAGATGCACAAGAGCACACCTAGTGTAGTACACATAGTACCAGGCAAATTCATAGAAGGAAACATCAAAACAGCATCATGGCACATATTACCTCCATCCAAAAATAAGTTGTGCAACTTTGTCTAGATATGGATGTATCTATATGCATTTTAGTGTGTAGATACATTTGTATCTACAAAAAGTTGCGGTACTTTTTTTTGTAAGGGAGGGAGTATCATACTTTATATAAGTGGAGATACTACTAACCTGTCAAAACACAGGGAATACCAATTGTGCAGTCTATGCGCTAAATATAAGGACTTCACTAAACCCACACTGGCAGTAGAATTTTTTTGACAACATGGAAAAATTTAAAACTAGAGCGTCGATGCAACATGTAAAGCATCCATCCTCATGGCACGTTGGTTCCTGTAGCTATGGACCATGCTATGAATGAAGATAGCATGTTGAAAGAGCGACACTCCTCCCTCCACTCGTGGGAGAAAACGACCAGTTGCAGTTACAGTTAGTTACAAAAGCAAAAAATGCCAGGTGCCGCAAAAGCAAGAAACGGGAGGGAATAATGCCATGTCTGTCACATAGTCACTGCAGTTCCAAAGTCGAAATGTATTTGAGAAACCGCAGTTGCCATCGGAGAGCAAGTGTGGTTTCGCGCGTCGCAAGAATGTACAAATTTAGCACCGACCAAGCGCCACAAACGGGCAAGGTAAATTTCGAGCCAGCTTCTTGGTCAAGAGTGTGTACCGGCATGGCTTGAACGACCATGCGTGTTGCTTATCTTGTTTTTTTTCGAGGTGGACGGGGGGGGGGGGGGGGGGGGGGAAACCCCACCGGTTGTTATTCATACTCGAAAGCGGCCAAGGAGCCAGTCCATGTACACATGAGGGAAATACAAGGGGGGAGGGGGAGTTTTATTTTATGCTACAGCTCTAGTAAGAATGTGGGACCGGAGCCGGTCGAGTGGCTCCCGGTCAGAAGGGCGGAGTCGCCATCTCCAAAGAGAGAGGTCGTCGCAGGCACGATGGAGGGTCGAAGCGGTAGAGTGGGCCACCCCGTTGAAGACGAGGTCATTCCTGGACTTCCAAATGGACCAGAGAACGGTCGCCAGACCGAACTGCCACGTGCACGTGGACGTCTGGGAAGGGCCCTGAAGATCCCAAATAGAGAAGCCGCCGACTGGGATTGGGACCTCCAGAGCAGCCTAGAGCTCAGCATCCCAGAGTGTTGCTTATCTTGTGACTAGCATTGCTCCTGCAGTGGGAGATATATGCTTCCGCGCTGCTCATGATTTTCCTTTAAACACAAGCTGTCACGTCCCGAAACCGGGCCTGGACGAGATAGCCGTCGCGCGCCTATAAACCGAGAGGCTTATACTCGCGCAAGGCTAAAAATGCAGGCTTAAAACCAGCACAGTGGATCTCGAGAAACTCAACTACACATCTTTACAGATTTATTTACAATTACACAAGAGTTACAACTAGATTCTCTACAACGCTTCCCACCCGCTGGTCCAGTCTAATCGCCGATCGACGAGGTCTTCCGCTGCTGACGTCTGTGACTAAAAAAAAACATAGGGGAGCTGATGAGTACGACAATTCATACTCAGCAAACCGATTATACACAATCATATAAATTGCAAAATATAAATGCTTTTCAAAAACAACATGTGGTTAATGTATTAAGCAATTTAAAAAGCATGGTGCCACACATGAAAGTAAGTTTCCCTACCCGGGAATCACAGGGGTGAAATTCACACTTTTACACTCTGCAGAGGGGTACTCCGACATCGACAGCCTCAACTAGCACCACACAGGCGCTAGATGAGCAGAGCCCTTTGGCGCACTAGAACCAGGACAACTGAACATACTGATGTCGATCGCTCCTACGGATCCATCATCGACACGTTCCACAACAGGGCTGTCTCTAGAGGAGAACTCAGTCAGTCCCATACATGAACTGTGACCGGTACAATATGTTTACCTTCGTAACACCAAGTTTTCTCTTATAAAACCATATTTTCCTCAGTTGATCACTTTCTATCGATATTCGTGCTAATGCCCGATTCGTACCGGTGGCTCCAGCGAATCCATCACCGAGTACCGATACCAGCGGATTAGCCCACGAATATCTCCGATACCATCTACCAACTAATGTATCATGTATTTAACAGCAATACATATTCTACAAAAATACATGAAAGGTATAAAACAGCTTGCCTCAATCAACCATCATCTGTCGTGGTACTAGCACTCCTGACCAATACACACCCCGATAGAAAACCAGCAGCTATAATCCCATGACACTGGAAGTATAGTATTCTTCATGTCTACACGCCGAGCACTCCTCTACAATCTAACAGCACCTCCCGCTCTAAATATTTCTATCTCCTCCAGAACATACACACGAATATGGGTACAATCCTCTCACTTTCTAACGCAACAGTGGAAGGCTCTCACTTTGTGGCTAGCTAACGAATGGGGTTGAACTGCAGTTGAGCTGCTCTATTTATAAGAGGTGATCGTCGGATCATCTCTAGCTAAAATATCTGGCCGCTTGCCGTTTGGGCTGGATTAAAGAATTGCTGGCCGACTGATGTGGAAGTGAGCAACACTTTTTTTTTTTTGAACTGGGAAGGCCCCGAAGGACCCAGATTCTGCATTAAACTTCAGGCGGTGGGTACAAATTTACAAAAAGGACCTTGAGGAAACATAAGATTAGAACGAGGTCCCTAACTTTAACACTAAGCACCCTGCTGTCCACGTAGAAAACGCGATCGAGTCCTGGAGCTCCGCCGAAGAAGCGCCGCCGCGCACGACCATCTCTGCCGACACCGGGGACGTGACCACTTGGGTCAGCAGAGACACTGAGAGCCGCGCCGAGGGCGAAGAAGAACCTCCCACATCGGAGGAAGAAGATGCCGGAACCATCTTGGTCCAGCTCGGCGAGGCCAACCTCATGGCCGGAGATAGCAGTGGCCACAAAACGGCACCGCTTGGAAATCGCCGAGAAGACAGAATCTAGACCTGCATACTGCAGGTCTCCCGAAGACCTTCTCGCACCAGCCAGCACCAAGCTTCTCCCCTTCCCCTCCTCGCCACCACGGCAGGCCAGGAGCAACAGGAAAAGCATGGATTGGTCGATGTAGAGGTCGGAGCGCTTATTTGAGGAGCTTGCAGTAGAGCACTCAGAAACCATCTTCCTCCTTGGAAGCTTGATGGAGACGCCCTGCCACAACCAAGCGGCGCTGCGCCCAGACGCCCGCACGGATGAGCTCATGGCTTTAATGTCGGAGATCTTTGGCCTCAGCTCCGCCGCTTGCAGCAGCTCCCGCCACCGGAGCCATGCAGCCACGAAAACCAGAGCCAAAACGCGCCAGATCCAGCCGAGATCCAACAGCCTACTCCCAAACGCCACATAGGGACAAGATCTACACCTACTATACAAGCTACAGAGTCTGGCACCGCCCCTCAGCCATCTCCGACCGGCAACGCCGACGGGATCGGCCTCGGTTTGGCCCAGGAGCACGAGGAAGACTCTCAGTTACTGTTCAGTGGGGAGAGAGGGGGAGGGGCGAATGTCGGCATCATCACCGTGAGCAACACTAACCAACCTATCGTCCTGGCAACCATGCAACAATGCTATGCTGACTAAGCCATTTAGCTTGCCAACACATCTCAGCTACCTCTAGCATCATGCCACGTGTGACTTTTCCTAATTAAATATCTCACATCCTCACGTAGCTGGAACTACTACTAGACATTGATACATGTACGTGCACAAAAACTAGTTTAGCTACTAGCACATGTTTCTATTTGGTTTGATCAACCAGATGCATCCATACTTCTACCATGCACAAACAAATCAGGTTTAAACTCACAATGTCTAGCTCTAATTTGTATTGCATGCAAAACAACTAGAACTCAATTAAAAGCTAGAAATTAGCCAAAATCACAACAATTAGAAACAAATTAGCATTTTACCCTAAATAAATAATAACTCGAAGAATCGGGTTATCACACAAGCCATGGTAGCTTCTTATTTGTGTGATTTTAGCTAGTTCTGCTCCTCTCATGCTAAGATTGTCCTCCTTATACATCATTCCTGGCTCCGTCGGCGCATCTTGAAAGGGACAGCTTGCGCGCGCACGTGGCGGCCAAGCCACTCAGATATATACGTGCTAACTTTTATAGACCAGTAGGTATGTACCTACGATGGAGCCGTGTATATATGTACGGACACAGTATCTCACTTAGTTGGGGGTACATCTTCCAATGCAAAAATATTGTCGCGCGCCGGAGTTGCGAGTCCATTAGCTTTTCCGCCGCATTCGCTCCGTGGACCTGCCGGAAACCTCCTTTCTGTTGAATGTAGATAGGTTGCAGCCCAGTAAGGCAGCCCATATAGCCTACAATTTCTGAAATCTCAAGGCCCATCACGTTAGCAGCTTGGGGATGCTTTGTGGGACAAAGTTTAGTCTCACATTGCTAGTTGAAAGGGAGTTGGAGTGGTATATAAGGGCTGCTGTTCTAGTCCTTCCAAATGACTGAGAATAGAAGGTGCCCTCTCGCACTCCTCCTCCTCCGCCCGCCCCGTCTCGTCACGCACGTCGCGTTTCGTGACTCGAGTTCGAGTTCGAGACACACTCAAGGAAGCCTAAATTTTTGCTTGGTGCACCAACTGAGTTGGGTATGTGTCGACTTGCAAGTGCATGTTCGCCGCGTGTCCCTGGCTTCCTACGCGTGGCAATACGGTCGGGTCGGCTCTCCTCCCAGGATATACCAGGAGACATAAAAGATCTGGAGTCTTAAGCTCTCAGAACTCTCTAGTGCGTCTCTCTCACGAAAAAGTTCCTTTTGCTGCGCTACTCTCTAGTCTTTCCCATCCCGGCGACTGCGTGCACAGCCGTCCGGGAGAGCAGGCCTCCGAAACTCTGTTCGTCGAGATCCTGCACCGGGAGGCGGGCGATAAGGTTTTTGGGAGCGTCTCGGCGCGACTGCTCGCTGCTGTTTGTGCTCTTCTTCGCCGGTTCGACTGCTTCCTCGACAAATCCGACTACACCATGGGCGACATCAACGATTCCCATGGTGGTGGTGGTGCTGCTGGTGCGACCTTCCCGGTCGCGATGTACGTGCTTTTCTTCTCCTACCTTGCACTGCTAGTTGTTCCATGTTCAGATCTGATGCATGTGCTTGTCTGATGTGTGTGGTTAAGTATGCTTGTTCATCTATAATATTTCTTTCGGTAATTAAACTCACACGAAAATTGACTAATAATCTAACACTTTCTTGGCATTGCCATCCCCGAATTCTCACTCGGAATCACTTCCATCTTGGATTGCCCATCTCTTTACCCATTTGTTGTTTATTATTGCGGAGGCTTTTTACGCTGGGATAGACACATACCAACTGATCAAACGGTCCTGACTCATCACTACTTGTAGACCTTAGCAGCACTAGTATTTTTTCACCAGGTGTGTTCTCATCCCAACTACTTCTTATCTTTACTATCTTTATACTATCTTCTTTATACTATTATTAGGTTTGGGTTGGTGGTGTCCGTACGTTAGAAAACCGGGTTTATTGTCGTACGTAAAAAAAAACCATTGACGTCGTAGCTCTTTGTCCCGTCAGAAAACCGGAAACACGAAAAAGGAAAACCGAACGTCCCGCACCCACGGTCCTTCCCCGCCCAGCCGCCTCCGCGCGTTGGCCGGCTTGCTGCTCCATGTGCCTCCACGGCCGGTCACCATGCTCGCGGCCGACCTCCACAGGATCTCCTCTGACCACCGCGTCGGGCGTTGGAACGGGATCGCGTCGACCCCAAACCTCCCCGCTCCTGAGATCCGGGGCCTCCCACGTACGGCTGAATCCTGGCGCCGCGAGATCTTGCCGTGGCCGCCGCCAACAAATACGATTCCCTAGCCCTTGCTCCCACCTCAATCGATGCTGTCTGCCCTGAAGCTGCCTATGTCGTGACTGCCACCGTGGATGTCCTTCACAGCCTCACAGGCCGCAAGGGTAACCACTTCCTGGACGCCGGCCGGCCGCCGCGGGGCTCGACGCTCAACCTCAATGACCCGACTACCACGCGCCTCGATTTGGTGCTCCTCCTACACCCTGTTCTTTCAAGCGTGCACATCTGCAGCAGAATTGCTTTGAGTTTTCAGTACTGATGGGGTCTGGAGTTCATGACATGTACTGTATTTCTGTACTCGCTGTGATTGGATGTAGGTGTCAAGATTTCTGAAGTTCAGAACACGTGCACTGTTGTACTTCAAAATCACACGCATCAAAGTCATCCACGATGAAATAAAGCATAAACGAAAGTGGACATTCATGGTGCAGCAGCTGAATGCATCCCAGTGTTTGTCGTATGAGATCATTAGAACAAGTTAATGTTCTTGCAGGCTTGCAGCCGGAAAACAACAGAAATTGTAGTCGAATTTCAGTATAATTGTTAAAAAAATGTAGAACTATAAACATGGCTAAAAAATAAAACATGGTATTTTGATCAACAATCATACAAGGAGTATAATAAGTTCCGATGATTAATGTGTTTCTACCAATCCATAATTAAGGTATTCATAATGTTCATTTAAAAGCTGTAGACACCCTTGAAGGATCCACAAACTATGAGTATATTTTTTCTATATACGTGAATATTTGCAAGCATCTTCTGATTACACATGCCATATGTATCAATGTATGATTACACATGCAATGTGTATAAATATTTAAAAAGAAATATATTTCAGAGGCCGTGGCAACGCACGGGCATTCGGCTAGTGACATAGGCATCCCCAATGGGCCTGCCAAAGATAGTACCCGGGGTTTGCTGAAGGCCCATGACTCTGAAGATATGAAGTTCGGAAACCCATGATAGAATTAAGGAAAGTTAGAGTTGTATTAGGAAATATAGATTTGTAATCTTGCGGGACGGGTCAGAAACCCTCCCGGACTCTGTAACTTGTGTATCGTGAATCCCTCGGCTCCGCCTCCTATATAAGGGGGAGTCGAGGGACAAAGAGGGGATCGATTCATTGCTTGACGGAACCCTAGTTTTCATAATCGTCGAGTACTTTTCGGCTGAAAACCTTCGAGATCTACTTGCCCTCTACTTCCAACTAAACCCTAGTCTACAATCCGTAGGCATTGACAAGTTAATCCCTTGTCAATTGGCGCCGTCTGTGGGAATTAGAGGTGTCAAGGAGCTGATCTCGATGGCACGTTCAAGATCGTCGACTTCGTCAACTGCAAGCAACGCAATGGACAGAGGTAAACAGATCGAAACTGGTTTAGTCGATTTTATTCCTCACCCGCCCTCCCGTTTGGATGCATATACGTATCTGGAGGAGCCTATGGAGATGACGTTCGGAAAGTTTCACTTCCGCGTCGAGAAGGAAGGAGCGTACCGCCTCGAAATTCCGATCTCCTCGGGATTATCAGCGGTCGATTCCGATTTTTCGAGCGCAACATCGCCAATCGGGTCAGGTGACGAGGATATTTCGTCACCACGCTTCATCAGTACCAGGGCAAGTGAAAAACTCGCCAAGATCTTTAGCGACATGTCCTTCGAGTCGTCTGCGGACTCCAATATAAGCAGCGATTCTGACAGTGTCGACAGTCTCGATTTCATCGACAAATCCATTACTATGGGAAAGGTCTTCGCCAGTCTACGCGACGGTGTCACCAATCTCGACAAAATAGAAAAAACAAAATATCACCAGATCTATGCGATCGGAGAAATAAGTCGACCTCAAGAAGAGACATCAGAGAACTTCGATGAGGCGGGAAATCCGTTCGTCGATCCTGCGGATCTCACGCGAGGCCTAGGGACAAAATATATCGGCACGACGACGCGAGAGATGGTGCGATTTCCGCAGGCAGTATGGGATCGAGTGGAGAGAGCTATCAGTGGCACAGAGCCGATGACTGTAACAACGACGCCAGAGGAATTACAAGCATATCAATATAGGCTCGCACGTACTAGGCGAGAACTTGAAAAACAGAAGATCGCGCTAGACAGGAGGCAAGAAGCAGCATCAGCGTCAAGTAGGCGAAGAGCGGAACAGAGTCGACAATCAGGAACTTCGGGAAGCAATCAAAGAGGAGCTCGCAACAGGACAAGATCTCGTTTAAACAACATATCCGAAGCTGAGAGGGAGAATCTGGTCCAAAACCTCGACATGTCCTTTATGTCGATAGACACGAGGGGGAACATTATTCCTAAGACACCAGAAGCGGGGTACATGGCGACGCAAGCTTTTATCCTCGCGTCCAAACCACCTGCCGGAGATCCAAGAGAGGCACTGTACAATATGGCTATGGCAGGAGTTGGAGCCATGGGAGCGGCGTTTGTAAGCTCACCCCCCGAAGGATCAGCAAGGCAAAATAGTCCACGACCTGCTGTCGCAACACGAGTTCCCGAGAGAACAAGCGGGGCAAGAGACACGGAAATTCAAGCAAGAGTAGACAGGGCACGACAAAATAGGAGGGAGCATCGGCATTCTCCAGACATAGCTGAAGAAGATATGTGTGGGCTACCATGTTTCACGAGGAGGGTCCGAAAAACTCGGGTGCCTTCAGGGTTTAAGTTACCCGATAATTTCAAAAAATTCGACGGCTTGCAAGATCCCGAGGATTGGCTGGTCGATTATATCGAGACGGTGAAACTGATAGGCGGAACAAGGGCAACGGCCATGCAGAGTATTCAAGTGCATTTAAGTGGAGCTGCAAGGTCTTGGATAAAAAAGCTTCCTCCGGGTTCCATCGACAGCTGGGATGATTTCGAGGACATATTCGTCAAAAACTTCAGATCCACCTGCAAGAAGCCTGCATCACTAGAGGAGCTGAGGTCGTGTCGACAAAAGCATGACGAATCTATGAGAAAATATATCCAGAGGTGGAACATCATTAAAAACTCGGCAGAAAACATATCTGATGAGAGGGCAATAGATGCGTTTGTGGCAGGAATCCGGCGAGGTGATTTCGTCGAGGACTTGGGAAGAACCAACCCAAAGACAGTATCAGCACTGATGGAGATCGCAAACAGGTGGGCAGATGGAGAAGACGCTGTTCATAATAAGCGACATAGGTCACCAGAGGAGGACCGTGGTCGAAATTTTCAAAATAGACGACGCTTTCCTCGACAGTTCTCGAGTTACGATGCTCCTGGCCAAATATCGGCTGGTTTTCGAGGAAACAGTGGATGAAGCAATAGAGATGACAATCAAAGGAGCAATGAGCAACGAGGCGACAATAGAGATGATTCCCGATATAACAGGCAAAATAGTGGACCAAGGTTCCAGAGACCATATATATCTCCCGAGGATATGATGAACGGGCCATGTCAGATGCATTTCTATCTCGACAATAACGGGAAGAGGCAGTCAGGACACCTCCAGAAAGATTGTCGAAATTTCCAAGCAATGTTGAGGTTCGCAGGGCAAGCCAATGCTCAAGCAGCAAGTAGAAATCCTCAAGGACCAAGGAGTGAGATCCACCTACCACCTCCTCCCGCAATTACGGACGAAAATCGACACCAGCTCAGAATAGCGGCAGCACCACACCCACCTCCGTATGTCGACCCCAATTCCAACGGTGCGGTCTCGATGATTCAGAAAGCTAGGCCGTCTAACAGGGCTCAGAAAGTAATCTCGCGACAAGTGTTCATGGCAGAGAAGATGCCTCCACCAACGATTGAGTACCTAAATTGGTCAGGACAGGACATTGGCTTCACAATAGCAGACCACCCGCAGCAAGTTCCTCGACCAGGGCAATCAGCACTTATCTTACCAGCAGTAATCGCAGGATTTGACGTCTCTCGAGTGTTCATAGATGGAGGCAGCAGTCTAAACCTTATGTATGCAGATACATTAAGGAAGATGAACATATCCTTGGCAAACTTAAAACCCACGGACACACGTTTCCATGGTATCACGCCAGAGAAGCCGAGTTATCCGCTGGGAAAGATCAATCTCGACGTTCAGTTTGGGACCCGAGAAAATTACAGAATAGAAAAGTTGGAGTTCGAAGTCGTGGATTTCCCGTCGCAATACCACGCCTTGTTGGGACGACCGGCATATGCCAGGTTTATGGCAGTACCACATTACACGTACCTGTTATGGAGGTTGCCTGGACCTAATGGACCAATTACAGTCAAGGGCAGTTTCGCGTTAGCTGATAAATGCGACAAGGATTTTCATCGACTGTCAGAAACTTTCGGGATGCAAGCAGAATACATGGCGTCAAGGCTCATGACAGATTATGATGTATTGCCAGATGTAGGGAGACCTCTCAGGGAGCCGACCTTTAACATTACTAAAGATTCCAAGGAGGTGCAGATTCACCCGACAGATCCAAAGAAAACGACGTCCACTGCCACTAACATGGACCTCGCATAGGAAAACGCGCTCGTCGAGTTCCTCCGTGAGCACTGGAAAATCTTCGCATGGTGTCCAGCTGACATGCCAGGAGTACCCAGGGAACTTGCCGAGCACCACCTAAATGTGGATCCAATTGCGAGACCAATCAAACAACCTTTGCGGCGTTTCTCGGAACCAAACCGCAAAGCTATGTTGTCAGAAATTGATCGACTCAGAGAAGCTGGTTTCATCAAAGAATTACATACAGAAGCCACGTGGGTAGCTAACCCAGTGTTGGTGCCAAAGAAAAACACGAAAGTCCTTCGCATGTGCGTCGACTTCACGTGTCTCAATAAACATTGTCCAAAGGATCACTTTCCCCTCCCAAGGATCGATCAGATTATCGACTCCACGGCAGGTTGCGAACGTCTTTCCTTCCTGGATGCATATTCTAGTTATAACCAGATCAGATTAAAAGAAGAAGATGAAGTCAAGACAGCGTTCATAACACCTTATGGAGTGTTTTGCTACAAAACAATGCCTTTTGGTCTAAAAAACGCGGGAGCAACATATCAGCGGATGATGCAGAAATGCTTGTCAACACAGATTGGGAAAAACGTACAAGTATACATCGACGACGTCGTCATAACAACAAAGAAATGGTCCACGCTGATCGATGACCTAAAGGAAACTTTCGACAACCTCGACAAGTTCTGCCTCAAGCTGAACCCGACAAAGTGCTCTTTCGGCGTCTCTGCAGGAGAACTTCTCGGGTTCCTAGTTTCAGCAAGAGGGATTGAAGCTAATCCAGAAAAAATACAAGCTATAGTAACAATGAGGAAGCCAACAAAGCTAAAAGAAATACAACAACTAACTGGGCGAGTCGCAGCTTTGAGCAGATTCGTCGCCAGGTTAGGAGAAAAGGCGTTGCCGTTCTACGCCTTGATAAAGCAGGGAGAAAAGTTCCAATGGAACGAAGAGGCAGACAGAGCTTTCGAGGACCTCAAGCGCACAATTTCGACACCACCAATCTTGGTGGCGCCTAAGGAAAAGGAACCTTTGCTGTTATACATTGCGGCCACACCTCAGGTGGTAAGCACAGCACTTGTTGTCGAAAGAGAGGAAGAAGGAAAAATTCATGGAGTACAGAGGCCAGTGTACTTCATCAGCGAAGTTTTATCACCTTCAAAACAGCGGTATCCTCAGTACCAAAAGCTAGCATATGGAGTGTTCACAACCGCAAGAAAATTGCGGCACTATTTTTCGGCACACCCGATAATAGTGGTCAACGAGGCGCCCTTGTCCAATATACTAAACAACCCAGAAGCTACGGGTCGTGTCTCCCTTTGGGGAATAGAGCTTTCCCCTCGGGACATCACGTATGAAAAAAGAAAAGCAATAAAGTCACAAATTCTACCAGACTTCATTGCAGAGTGGATGGAGTTACAAAATACAGGACCACCAGATTTATCGAGAACTTGGACTATGAACTTCGACGGGTCCAAGAGATTAGAAGGAGCTGGAGCAGGCGTGATACTAATATCACCTGAGGGCGACAAGCTGAAGTATGTCTTGAGGATGACGTTCCCAAACGCATCTAACAATGAGGCAGAGTATGAAGCCCTCATACACGGGATGAAGATGGCAAAGGCTTGTGGTGCAACGCGACTAAAAATATTCGGCGACTCGCAATTAGTAGCTCAGCAAGTCATGAATCAATGTGATGCAGTCAATGATAGTATGATAGCATACAAAGAAGTGTACAACGAGCTAGAGAAGCTGTTTGATGGATGCGAGGTAAATCATATCAGCAGGCTGAGTAATGATGAAGCCGACGTTCTTGCAAATATCGGGTCGCAATGTCTCGCGATTCCACCAGGCGTATTCTGGGAGGAAATAGCCGAGAGATCTACAAAGTCGAAGAAGCCAAAAAAGAAGGAGAAGGACAAGAAACCCTCGGGGGCTGCCAAAGAAGCACCAGAAGAAGAAGAGGAACAGGACCTAGTAATGATGGTGCAAATTCCATGGATGCAAGCGTTCATATCATACATCCTAAGAAAACAAATACCCGATGATCCAGTTGAAGCAAGGCGAATTATCAGGCGTTCTAAAGCTTTTACTGTGGTCAAAGGGGAGTTATACAAACGAAGTATTTCGGGTGTGTTACAAAGGTGCGTCACACCTGAAGAAGGAAGGATAATCTTGAAGGACGTACACGAAGGAATATGTGGTCATCATGCAAGCAGTCGAGCTATAGCAGCCAAGGTTTTCAGAGCAGGATTTTATTGGTTGACAGCAATCGAGGACGCGAAAGAAATAGTTCGTACTTGTGACGCATGCCAGAGATTTGCCGCAAAACCTCACTCTCCGGCAGCAGAGTTGATGCCAATACCGCTGTCGTGGCCCTTTGCTCAGTGGGGTCTCGATATGGTAGGAAAATTACACAAAGCTTCGCCAGGAGGATACGAGTACATGCTCGTTGCTGTCGACAAATTCACAAAGTGGATAGAAGCAAAGCCAATAAATTCACCTGACGGAGCATCTGCAATTAAGTTCGTGAAGAGCATCGTCTTCAGATTTGGAGTACCTCACAGCATCGTCACGGACAATGGTAGTAATTTTACATCCAAAGAATTCAAGGCATATTGTGCAGAGGTAGGTATTAAACTACACTTTGCATCAGTTGCGCACCCGCAAACCAATGGCCAAGTCGAAAAAGCCAATGGAATTATCTGCAATGGTATCAAGAAACGTTTGTTGACGCCTTTGCAAAAAGCTCGACATACCTGGCCTGAAGAGTTGCCCAGTGTGTTATGGAGTATTCGAACAACACCAAATACGGCGACACAGGAGACCCCGTTCTTTCTGGTCCATGGAGCTGAAGCAGTACTGCCGATAGAAATAGAACATGATTCTCCAAGGGTCATAGAATATGATGAAGAGGCTTCAAGAAAAGCATTGGAGGATGATGTCGACGCACTTGATGAAGCTAGAGATGAAGTGCTATCGCGGGTCACCAAATATCAGCAGGACCTGAAGAACTACCATAGTCGACGTTTACGACCAAGATCCTTTCAGGTGGGCGACTTAGTTCTTCGGCTCACTCAAAAAAGTCATGAAAAACTCGAGTCGCCATGGCTTGGTCCTTACATCATCACAGAAGTAATCGAAGGAGGAGCATACAGGATAAAGGACAAAAAGACAGGGATCGCAGAGCCAAATCCCTGGAACGTGGCGCAACTCAGGCGGTTCTACGCTTAGAGTCAAAATATAGTTTTCATGTGTAAAAATACAATGTACTGAAACGCCCGCGAGCTTTCAGACGCACTCTTTTCCTTTTCAGGGCACCAAGTGGGGCTGGAAAGGTTTTTAATGAGGCGGGCTCGCGGTGCTGCAATATAGAAAAGATATTGGTGATATACATTTTCTTTCTCGACACGCTCGGGGGCTTGCACCCAACAGCTACCATATATAAATTACCGACAAAATAGAACTTGCAAAACAATAAACTTCGCCTTGGTGCAATACACCTCGCGAAACAATATAGAGACACAGGAAGAATCAATAAAAGGCTCGGGGGCTCGTTGAAACAAAAATAGTTCGAGATACTTGACAACATATGCGTTATTTACAATATACAGGCGCTCTTCGACAGAGGAAAAACAACAAAGAAATTCTTCAATCAGTATTCAGTATAGCATCTATATTGATACCCTCGTTATTTGCAGCACCAGTGCTATGTTCAGCATAACTACCCCTTACAAAGAATTCTGCATCCAGCCGAAGCAGTTCATCCATCATCTTTTCGGTTACAGGGCGCACAGCGTCGTCAATTTTGTCGACGTTTCTCCTTCGCTTCGCCTGTTTGGCCAGACACTTGTCGATAATTTGAGTAAGATCTAACTTTGGGTAGCAGATCTGTATCATAATCATGGCGAACCTTGCCCCAGCTTCTAGTTGAGCCCGCACAAATTGATGAATACGAGGAGCATCTCGAAATTTCTCCATCAAGGCAGGAAGGGTGTCTGGAATTTTGTTGCGAGGAAACATGGTACTGTAGACTAAAGATAGAGTTTTCGTACAGAAGTCGAGGAAATCGTGGACCTGACTCGCGCGATCTTGAAATCTGACTATTTGGCGAGTTCGCTCAGGAGTGACCCAAAAATTGGCACCATGCTCGCGAGCAAGTCTGACAAGCACATTGGCTCGGGCCTCAACACGTTGATCTTCGGCAGCAGTATCCAAGAAAGAACCTGTTCCACTGGAAGCCTCAGCAGGGAGTAAAAGATAGTAAGGTCAAGCTAAAATATAACCAAGTTTTGCGAAGCATACCCGCCATATCCAAGCTAGCATCATTCATCAGCTCAAGCATGTGATTCTCTCGGCGCGTAGCTTCGGTAGCCTCAGCAACTGCAGTTTCTTTCAACACCATGGCTTCTTGAGCTTGTTGAATAGCTCGTTTTTCATTATCAGAAGATCTTCGAGACTGTTCCATGATCACGAGAATCTGTTTTTTCTTCGCCTGGAGTTCTTCACGAAGTTCGTCTACATCCTCATTTTGAGCAGCACTCGATAAACCTCCAGTATATTCGACAGTGGAGAACATTTTGGGATAAGACGCCGCAGGCATGGCAGTCGAGGAATGAGGCCCAGTGGTATAGTTGTCAAAAATCAACTGGAAAGAAAATAATTCGACATCAATATCTCGGCAACATAACTTTTTCATTAATAAGGACAGGTATTTACATGGCTATTACAAAGAAATTCCTATTGAACTAATGGGGTAGTTGTCGCCAGAGTTACTATGGCGACAGCATCAAAAGAAAAAGCACAGCAAAAAGAAAGACAAGGTGGTCTACTTGACCTCCGGCTTTGACGAACTAGGAGCCGGAGTTGGCTTGAATCCAAGGAAAGAGAGGATTTTCTTCGAATTTGGCTTGGCAGCCTTGATCAAAGACTGCCATCTCTTTGTCTCCATCTTTTGCACATCGCCAACTTTGGACCAGTCGACGTTTTGTTGGCTATCAGCAACCAAGGCGATGGTTCCTTCAACACCAATCTTTAAGCCTTCTTGTCGAAGATTATGTCCAAGATCTTCTTCAACATTGAAGCACTTGGCAAGTTCAGCAAAAGTCTTGGGTTCTTCTTTCTTCGAGAAGAAATATGGGAAAAGCTTCGTCAGGCCTGAGTCAGCATCATCAATGCCTTGCCGTGCTTCGTCTCCATGAATCTCGAGGAGGGAGAGCGCGTCGAAAAGATGATCACCTTCAGGGAGTTCGAGTTCGTACTCTTGACGCGTCCTCCCTGACGATGGAAAAATACCTTGTTGAAAGAGGCGCGTTAAGGAAAGGACGGTATTCGAAGAACAAAGGAACAATTAGAGCACTTACTGACAAAACGTCGACTTTGCGCTTCTAGTCGAGAGATAATTGTTTTCTCTCGAGCAGTCTGTTGAGTAATATTGTCACTCAGAGAGTTTTCTGCGTCGTGAAGTCTTTTTCGAAGATCTTCAACAACGGCGGCGTTTGATTCAGCTTTCTTGCGGGCCTTTTCGCTTTGCTCCAATTTCAGAGCAAGAGCGTTGGCACGTTTGTTGGCTTCCGCAAGATCAGCTGGAAACATAATGGACAGTAACAATTGTCATGACAACAATTATGATGCAGAACATTCAATCAGGAGAAAAAGCAGCAAAAATAGTACCTTCAAGCCTGTTAGCATGGTCACGGTACCCGACGAATTGGGTACCGAGGCGAATAAACTCCTTCATCAAAGGCTGCAAAAGAAAAGTTGCGGAAGAAAAATCAATATAGAAATTGAAAAGTTCGACAGTAACAAGCAAAAGAAGCAAAAATAGAGGGGAGTCAACAGTATTGAAATCTTCGAAACACAGAAAAAAAGTGAAGGACTTACATCATCCAGTGAAGGAGTTGTGGAACTGCCAATTAAGTGGGAGGTTTCCTTGGCTGGCTCAACCCTAGCTCTCTTCGGTGTAGAGGCACGGGGGCTCTCAATTGGAGCAGTGAGCTCAACGTCCTGCTGAGGAGGCGAAGTTTCCTCTTCATCAGGTTGCGCATCGGCGACAACTAAAGTATGCGACGTACTCGTTTTAGCAGTCGCAGCAATGGGCGGATTTTCATCCTCGTCGTCACTACAATAAAAGACGACAAAGTAAGAAACAACATAGGCAAAATATCGAGAGCAAACAACAAAGAGCAATAACAAACTTACGAGCTGACAAGGGCATCCTCGTAAGGGTTGAAAGTTGTCCTTTCTTCAGTAGGAACAACTTCTTCGGCAGGAGGTGCGCCGGTCTTGGAGGTGCCAGAATCGTCAACTTCGTCCCTTTTTCTCTTGTTCCTTGGAGAAACAGCGGAGGGGAGGGAGTGTGTCGATGCGGTAGCCTCAGAATCTTCTCTTTCAGAAGAAGCCGCGGATTTCTGAGAACCCGCGATTTCACTCTCAGGGCGAGAAGTACCCTGGTTGTCGTCAGTGACAACAGCCTTTTCTTCGACTTCTCCATCTTCGGGAAGAGGAGGAAGAGAAGCTAGAACTGGATGATTCTACAGACAAGAAGTGTCGACAAAAAAGTTATGCAGGGAACATCAGCAAAAATACCAGTCGACAAAAAGTAAGAAACTCGGGAAGACAAAATAATAGTTGGAGAAGATACCTTGGGAAGAGGGTTGGAAGCGCTGTATGGCTCCACACGGCAAGAAGATGGAATGGGATCTTTCTTGCTGAGCGACGAAATTCTTCGGATAAGTTTTTCCAAGTCCTTTACAGAAAGGTCCTTGGAAATCCTGTTCGCATCTTTTTCGCCAGCATACGTCCAAAGGGGATTTTTGCGAGCCTGCAGAGGCTGCACCCTAATCCTAAGGAAGTAGGCTGTGATTTGGATACCCGACAGTTCCTTGCCGCGGGTATTCTGAAGCTCATGGATACGGGACATGAGGGCCTCTGTCGCCGTTTTTTCTTCATCGGTAGCTTCAGCATCCCAGGAACGGCGGCGAAGAATTTTGGCGCCTCCATCAAAAGGAGCTATGTTGTGCTCGACGGAGTTGGCACTTTCTTCGTGCACATAGAGCCATCTTTTGCGCCACCCTTGGACGGAGTCGGGGAATTTAACGTCAAAATATTCGACGTCAGAGCGGACGCAGATAACAACGCCGCCTATGTTGTAAGCGGCGTTGTGGGAGCCATTGCGGCGAAGACAGAAGATACGTTTCCACAGAGCCCAGTTAGGAGGGACTCCGAGGAAGCACTCGCATAGAGTGATGAAAATGGCGACATGGAGGATGGAATTGGGGGTTAGCTGGTGCAGCTGAACCCCATAGACAAAGAGGAGGCCGCGGAGGAAATCATGAATAGGGGCGGAGAGACCGCGGATGAGGTGGTCGACAAAACTAACCCGATACTGGATTGGAGGAGAGGGGTAGCTTTCTTCGCTAGGAAAGCGAATGGCGCCTTCCTTCTTCATCAGGCCCAGCCTCTTCATCAGGTTGATGTCCTGGTTGGAGATTTTTGACCTCTCCCACTCCAGATCTTCAGCGGCCATCTTGGATTCGGGCGTGCTGTGGCGAGAAAGCCGCGCGCGTGGTGGCATCAATGGGGGTGAAAGAGCGGAGCTTGTGCGTGGATGAGCTCAGGAAGCAATGGGCGTAATGGAGGTCTTTTGCAGAGGGGAACAGAGGTGCGGCGCGAGCGAAGGTGTGACTGGAGGAAGAAGAAGGATTTATATAGGGATTTCACAGATCAACGCATCGTTGGATGGAGAAATCGTGCGGTTGAAAATGAATTCATAATGAGAGGGTAAAAAGGTATTTTTACTGTGAAGCAACAGAACGGGCGCTACAGGAGGTGCGCCAGGAAAAGCGGAGAACGTGTGTCCCCCACTTGCACGACGTGTCAAACTGACAAGAAATTTGGACCCACCAGGCAGAGAGAGAGTCGCACTCGCGTTTTTCAGGGTGCGACGATCGTGGCTATCGTTAGTAATAAGGTCACTTTGGTTAAGGGAAAAAATCTCGACAAGTAAAGAATAAAGAAGATTGGCGGCAGGGAAAGTTCTCGGTTATTTTGGGAGCCTTTGATCAAATACAAGTTTTTGCCCAAATGCTCGGGGGCTACTTTGGAAAAAAGTAAAGTTCGAGTTTGACAATATAGAAATTGCGGGAGCCTATGATCAAACGCAAGCATTTGTTCATAGCCTCGGGGGCTACACCCATCGGGAGCGCTGTTCGCGCACCCGATAAGTATGAAAAGCTCGAGAAAGAATGACAATATAGCGGCATGAAATGTGGAGCCTACAACCAAGTATAAATCCTTGGCTGTAGCCTCGGGGGCTACTCCCATCGGGAACGCTGTTCGCGTGCCCGATGAAATAATACAAGAAGAGAGCATATTTCGAGTTAAACAAATAACTCGACATATACTCCCATCGGGAAGTCAATATAAGTCATCCGTGACTCAATAAAATGTGCTATTCCAACAGCCGAAAAAGCACTCGACAATATATTCTCAGAGCGTTAAAAGTCGCGAATAATCTCTGAATGCCGCAAAACTTTGTGAAGGTAAGACCCCAGATCCGTTCTGAGTGGCGTGGCACCGTCTCTGACGTCGGATTGCTACTTTTTTCCGTATCAACAGATACGAAGAAAAATCCTAACGGACGCGTTAGGTACCCGATAAAATATGACTGGGACTCGACAGAATGGTAAGACCTTAAGCGGCACCTGTCGAAGTTTACACCAGTATCCCGAGATCATGTCCAGGGACGTGATTTTGAAGTAGGTCTTTGCGGATTGCCACTAGAGCAGTTAACTAGTACCTGATCCGTCAGATGAACTAGCCCCAATTACCATTATCCCTGTACAATATAGAATTGCGTATCTAAAGATATGTGATAAGCTTGGCGAAAATATAAAACTGGAGATTTTCCCTGACTCTTCGATTCAAGTAAAATCTCGGGGGCTACTGACATAGGCATCCCCAATGGGCCTGCCAAAGATAGTACCCGGGGTTTGCTGAAGGCCCATGACTCTGAAGATATGAAGTTCGGAAGCCCATGATAGAATTAAGGAAAGTTAGAGTTGTATTAGGAAATATAGATTTGTAATCTTGCGGGACGGGTCAGAAACCCTCCCGGACTCTGTAACTTGTGTATCGTGAATCCCTCGGCTCCGCCTCCTATATAAGGGGGAGTCGAGGGACAAAGAGGGGATCGATTCATTGCTTGACGGAACCCTAGTTTTCATAATCGTCGAGTACTTTTCGGCTGAAAACCTTCGAGATCTACTTGCCCTCTACTTCCAACTAAACCCTAGTCTACAATCCGTAGGCATTGACAAGTTAATCCCTTGTCAGCTAGTCATCTTCAAGTCTGCAACGGGTTTTCCTGCAAAATTAGCGAGGGAGGATTACTGTTTGACCTTCAACAGTTTTACCTAATTGAGCCTCCACATTTTTAGTTCTATCTTGCAGCTCATGTATATTAGTTTTTAGAACAACTACTTGTTTAGATAGTTGGCCTATTGTAGTCCATGATTCTATGTCATTTTAATAAAAATATTGTTTTGCTCAATTTAAGAGTGTGGAGCCTAACCCTGTTGTACACTCTTGAAGATCTTGTGAAAATGATCATTGTGAAGAATCCCGGCATAGAAGAGGTAACAAAACAACATACCAAATCTTTATTAATCAAGTTGTTGAAAAGTTACGTGAGCTTGAGATGAAATACAAGAAATTGTCTAAAAAACTACCTGCTAAGTTGGATGATATTTTTGAGCCAATTATTAAGATAAAAATAGGGGCTAATGAGATTGTTGTACTTTGTTATGGGGATTCCAACCCCAAACTAGTTTGGTTTCAAGGTCATTACTCCGTTAGCCTTGTTATTCTTCTTAGGAAAGTGAACAATAAAAGGTGTATGCGAGGGTAACTCAAATCTCACGTTCCCTTCATGAAGATTAATCAAGGCTTTGACAATTTTTAAGAACGGCCTACCAAGAATGATAAGTGCAATAGGATCCTGAGGCATATAACCTATGACAAGATCAATAAGTGCAGGGGCAATCTTTAATTTTAACACCTGTATTTTCTTTAATGCCCACGGCTTGTTTGAAGGTGGAATCAGCTAAGTGTAACTTTAGTTCAGTAACCATTAAATAACCAAGATTAAGCCTATCAAATGAAGTTTTGAAAATAACGGAGACATTCGCACTAGGATCACAAAGTACAACAATCTCATTAGCCCCTATTTTTATCTTAATAATTGGCTCAAAAATATCATCCAACTTAGCAGGTAGTTTTTCAGACAATTTCTTGTATTCCATCTCAAGCTCACGTACCTTTTCAACAACTTGATTAATAATGAAGAGATGATCTTCATTTAGGTCGAGCTAAACGACCAAAAACAAAGCGATTCTTGGCAAGCAACCCATGATAAATATGAGTTCTTATGTAAGTTTTAGTTTGTACTTATGTTAATAAAAGTGTTCAAAGTTCGAACAATGGAGATGAGAAGAACATGGTAATCTACTCGCAAATCATATTGATAAAATTCTTTGAAGATCATGTTGTCCTTTTTTTTCTCTACCAACTAACTTGATAGGTCCCTAAAGAAATTCTTAAGAAAACAAGTCATTTCAATGCCGCAAAAGTTTTAACGATCACTGTACGGGTGTGCCGACCGTACCACACTCCGCGAAGAGAACCAGAAATTTTCATTGATGACCAGAAGGTGTGGATGGCCAATCTCCTTCAAAAGCAAGGGTGGCCAAATTGTGGTGCAAGCCAACTTTGCAAAAGGGAGCCCGAAACCACGGCCCATCTCCTCTTCAAATGTCGTTACTCTTTTAGGATTTGAGCTTAGTCTTGGCTTGGCTTGGCATCACCACCGTGGACCCTTCGGCATGGGGGAATTTGACTTCGGTCAAGGAGTGGTGGCTAAACTTCATCTTCCAAAATGGAACTAGAGGGAAGTCATTTTCGTCCCGTATTTCGAAATGTTTCCTCCATGCCAACTGCTATTGTAACTAAGATTAAGGGAGAGACGGCTCTTTGAAATGTGGCGGGTGCCAAACACTTGGGTTCAATCATGCCGCGAGAGTGATCTTTTTTTTTGCCAAGCTTGGCTCGGTCTTGTAACAAAACTTCAAACCTCTTGTTGATGAATGAATAGCGCAAAGCTTAAAACAAAAATCCGCCACCGAGACAGACAAGAAAAATTGCAACAACTTCCTCATGGAAGAATCTGAGTTTTTGCCGTGCGCAGTGGCGGAGGACGAAAAAATATTGAGGTAGGGCAAAATCAATAGCATAAAAAACGCCGCAAAAATGATAGAATTTTACTACATTTCTATGGTTTATTTGTGATAGGATCGAAACCTCATTTATATATAAATTCATTGATCTTCCTCTGAACATCTTCTTTGGTTTTCTTTATGGCTACATAAAATTCCCTTGTAAACGTTACCATACGATTAAGCACCAATTACGTGGTCATACGATCAAACCAACAAATGTAGCCTACATTTGTTGGTTTGATAAAATTCCCTTGTAAACGTTACCATACGATTAAGCACCAATTACGTGATCTTTTTTCAAGAAAAAAATCTTGCCTTCTCTAGATCTTCCAAAGTTATCATGATAATCATTCTTTCTGCAATATTCTAGTGAACCGTGATTTTGCTAGAAAGAAGTTCCGTTTTAACATTTGAGCTCGATCTAGGATATTTTGATATGTTGAAATCCAAAAATAAAATGAGAATCAAAAGTATGAGAGCCAACCCACATGCAACTCCTATAGTGGCTCCAGCAATTATACCTGAAAAATACAGATCTAATAATGTTTTCTATTTTCTAGTATAGGTGAACAGTAAAAAAATCATTTGAGTATATAGCAGTTCCATCCGTCATGCACGCACATAAGTGTAGAGTACTCCTATTTTCTCAAGCATGTAGCCGTATACAGATGGAACTACTTAAGTAATTCAAATTAATCGATCCATATATTTTGGAAACACAAGTGCTCATCGTGCATGTGTTTGTGAGGAGGAACGAAAAAAGGCTAGTAACCTGCAGGCCAGAGCTCCTCCAACTCGGGCCGAAGTAACCAGCCCACCTCTTCCCTTGCTCTTTCTTCCCCAAACGCCTTGAAACTAAGCAGGGACGGAGACGGGGGGGGGGGGGGGGGGCGCAGCCCTCCTATGGCTCATGATTATTTTTGAACACAATCCATGGCAGCTCCTTATTTGTATGATTTTAGCTAGTTCTGTCCCCTCATACTAAGATTGTTCCCCTTATATTTCATTCCTGATTCCGTCCCTGAAACTAAGGAACGAACTGACGAACTCGCGAACAGACGACCACAAGTAGACGAACGGAGTGATAGTATAAAACTTGGCACTCCGTATAGCTGGTCAGTGTTACGATTTGTAAGCCGGGTCGATACTTGAACACGCGTTTTTCCATTTCCATCGGCTGTATCAGTTTACGGCTGCATCATCATTTCATTTTTTATAAAAAAGAAAGAAAGATGGAAAATGCAGCTTTAGAGACACACAAGAGCTAGCACTGAGGCGAGGCGCGCGGATGAGTGAAGCGCGCATCCTGTATAAATTCAATTGTGCCACACCGGCCACAAGCACACGGCGGAAAGGAAAAGCACCTCCCACTCTGCTCACGCGCACCTCACCGTCGCAGTCTGTACAAGGCGGAAAACCACAAGGCGACTGCGAGCTCAACTCCACCCCCGTCAAGCCCGGCCGGCGGCATGGCGAAGAAGAAGGTGATCCCTGAGGCCGTCGCCGTCGTGGCGGCGGTCCTATTCGTGCTGGTGGCCATCCCCGTCTCCGGCGCCACTCCCCCCTCCTACTCCGACGAGGGTAATGAGCTGCATTCCCGGCCCGTTCTTCTTCGTTGCTGCTCCTTAATTCGTTGTGGCTGAATCCTAGTACATTTTGTGTGCAGCTGCACCTGCACCTGCATCACCCGCCGCCCTCCTCGGCTGCCCGCCCTCCCCATGCGCCCCCTGCGCCCCGTGCCCGGCGGCGACGCCCTCAAAAATTTCTCTTCTATGCCTTGTAATAAAAATTCCCTTCAGTAATTCAAAAAATGTGGGGGGGGGGGGGGGCGGTGGCCCCCCTGACTTGTACATAGATCCGCCTCTGGCACTCAGCACATGTAATGGATGCTCAGTTTCAATTGCTTATTATTATTATTATTATTATTATTATTATTATTATTATTATTATTATTATTATTATTATTATTACTACTGGTAAGCGTCCACGTGTAACGCACGTCTATACAACAATCCCTCACTCTCAAGAATCTTGAAGCATCCCTTCCACTCTCGATAATTCAAAAGAATTCCTCTCCACTCTCAAGGACCCCAAAGACTCTTGCTCTCGGTGATGCTCATAGTTAAAATAATAATTCATACAATATATCACGTCGGTCCTCCCTCCCTCGTTAGCGGGGCGGCAACATCGGCACCAATTACCAACATATTTGATTATTAGGATCATGATATTTCTTGTCTACATTGAAGCCAAGAATTCAAAACTCATGGGCCAGTAAGCCCACTCCATGCAAACAATTACCAAGCAGCGAAAGATGGTAATACTCAACAGCCTCAAGAACTAAACATGCCATTTTGTTGCAATTTTACTAAAAGGACCAGTATTTTATCTACAACTGATTACTTTGTTTAGGATAAGTTATTTTGACGTGAAACATATACTTATCAGTTTCTCCTAACATCCTGGTAAAACCTCAAAAACAAATTCTAGATCATTGAAAACAGAAGCTTGTACTATTATAGCACCATAGATACCAAAGATGCCTCCAGCGACATTTAAGATGCACATACGCTAGACAGGAAATCATTTATATACAATGTGCATGATATGAGAGATACTTACATAAACTACCAGCACTACACACATCAGCTCTAGATGTCCTTGCTCCACCATGAAAAATGGGAGTATCAAACACCAATGAGAGAATGAAGACACAATGCTCTGTCAGGCTCAAATGTTGTGATGTACCATTCAGTTCATTCCTTCGCTCAGAACTACAATCTGCAAATAAAATAATATAGAAATAGTATTCTTTCTTGCATGTTGCCAAACACAGAACGCCCCGAAGATCTAATTCTCCTTGCTGAAAATCATCTTCATTATCTTTTTTCCCTCAAAACAGCTTAAGAATCATTCACTACACAATAAAACATCATATGAGAGTCAGGTCAGACTAGTCTATTATGCAAGGAATAGTGTTAAAATATATGATCAGGAAACATGTGTAAAATCATTGCTGAAAATCATCTCCATTCACCCTTTCTTCTCAAAGTAGCTTACAGTAAAGCACATAACATCATAATATACAAATAAGATCAGGCTCCTCTAATGCAATAAGACAGTCCTAACAAGGCTTAATTTACTTCTTTGTTTACCAGGCTCATGATACAAAGTTTTTAGTTGGCATGGCAAAGTGAAACTATACATGCAACATGAGAATGAAAAGTTAATACATTAAGAAAAAATGGTTTCATTAGTGGACTGGATTTTATGTTCTAGCAATGGACATAGAAAAAGAAGGTGATGATCAGTTTCTTCTAGATTGCATCTGCAGGACAGTTTACTAATATGCTTGCTATATTTACCAGCTCTAAATCCAGACGGAATTGCTTTTCTTAAGATTCTCCAGGCAAAAGTTTTTAACCTGGGAATGCTATTGTTGCTTTTCCAAATAGTTTGCAGAAGTTGCTTTGTAGTGGTACTAACCTGTCTTGGCCTCAGCTCTCCTTGTTGATGCATCTTTTCCAAGCAAGCTTTATATGCACTCTTGGAGTTGCATTTTCCTGTAGGAGTTAGTTTCTAGCAGAGACAATCTTTATCTTGAGACCTGATTATCGGCGTATTTTTTATTGCTTCCGCCATATGTTCCTGAAACAGATTATCAATAAGTTGCACATTCCAACTTTTTTGTCCAGGGAGCCATAAATCTCTAACTTGGCTTGGGTAAGTATAGTTGCTAGGTTGAATAATGAGAGAATCATAGATCTGGGCCCAATTATCACACCAAGGTGTGCTCCAGACAGAGATTTGGCCCATAGTGACTTGGTAAAAAGAGTGAGCTTTGATAATTGGTAGGACTTTAAGAATGGAGGCCCAGAAAGTAGATTTCGGGACATTTGAATTTGGGCGTCAAATGGAGGAATCAGGGAAGTATTTTGATTTTAACACAAGGTGGAGAAAGTTGACTGGTTGATCCGCAAGTCTCCAGGCTGCCATTACTATAAGCCCTTGATTCATTGCCTGAAGATTCCTTATACCTAATCCTCCTTCCTTTTTCGAAGTGAAAATGTCTTTCCAAGCCCTAAGACACAAACTTCTCGAGGTAGATTCGTCTCTTATACCTATCCACCAGAAGTTCCTAATAATGGTAGTAAGCTTCGCAATAAACTTTTTCGTGAACAGAATATTAGACATGTAATAGACATGGATAGAGGAGAAGACGGATTTAATTAATTCTAATCTACCAGCATGAGAGAGTTGATCCGCTTTGTAAGTAGAAAGCTTAGATTTAAATTTGTCCAAAACAAAGTTATAAGCATCAAAGTTTGTATCTATGTTTGGCACAGGAAAAAGATTTCGAATAATTTGAGTGGTGATGTTGTCAACATGCTTACTGAAAAGAATTCCAGATTTTGTCCAATTTGGAGTTTGTCATGTAGAATCTGCTTCATTCTTGTCGCTTCTTGTTCTGTGGCCTGTCCACATACCAGCAAGTCATCGGCAGATAGCAGAGAGTGAATAGATGGACAATCTGGTCCCAACTTGATTCCTGCAAAATGATTAGTGGACATCGTTTCCTACAGGGTAATGGACAGCTCATTTATAGCAAGGACAAACAGGTACGGAGATAAAGGGCATCCTTGTCGTATTCCTCTGTCACTTTTAAATTTGGCAAACGGTTGGCCATTAATGACGACCGAGAAAGTGGGAGACGAAACACACGCGTGAATGAGATTTATAAAATAACCATGCAGCCCTTTACGTGTGAGAGCAGCTATGATGAAATTCCATTCAACCCTATCGAAAGCTTTAGCAAGATGAATTTTAAGCATAAAAGCTTTATTTTTTCAGGAGCTTAAAGCAAAAGTGTGAGTTATTTCCTGGGCAATTATGATGTTATTGCTTCTGCGTCTACCCTTAATGAACGCTTGCTGCGAGGGATGAATATAATCTGGCAAATGCGGCTTAAGTCTATTAGCAATGCATTTAGCTATGATTTTGTAGATCACATTGCATAGACTAATTGGTCTATAATTAGCTGGGACAAGAGGAACAAGTTTTTTCGAAATAAGCGCAATATGAGTATCATTTATGTGATTAGGCATAATACATGTTTGGAAGAAAGATCTTACCAATTGCACAACATCTCTTCCAATCCAATCCCAAGTAGCAATGTAGAATTCGACATTGAAACCATCTGGTCCAGGAGAGGCATTTCTTTTCATCTCCTTGAGAGTATCAATGAGACGTCATGTTTAAAATGCACTGTAGATGGTTCCTGTAGCACGAACATCTAGCCATCAAATCTCGATCAAACGGTCAACAAAGGGTGGCATAGCACCGCACTATTCATTGGTGACATGCCTTGGCATGTCACTGGATTCCAGTCGCCTAAGTGGGTGGTCGTAGTGCTTTGAGCAATGGGGCCTTGCTGCTAGAAAAAGGGGAAAAAAAGACTAAGAGAAGCCCGGGGCTGCTAGCTCGTGAAGATGCATCTATAGAGAAGAAAAGTAATATAGACTAGGAGAAGAGAATAATAATTAACGAATAGCAAGACGTGCTGGTGCAGCCTAGTAACAGAAAAAAAAAGAATATGAGGATAGAACGCTAGTACGTGCATGGACGAAAATTAAGGACGATGTGCTGGTGCAGTGCATACACATGCATTTGCTTAGACCAATGGGAAATTTCCAAAGAATCGCATAAGAAGCAAATTGGCAACTGAAAAGCAGATGCAAAAATTAAAAATGCAAGAAATACTCTATGAAAAATAATTTCCTTCTTTAATATTTTAAATTAATTCCAAAACATTTGGAATTGATTTTCAAAACTTCAAATGAAGTATTTATTTTTATTCGACCACGTTGTAACATCCCTTGCTTTAAAAAAATCCAGTCCGAACAAAACAGGATGTTACATCTTCATATATCCGAAAATATTGAAGAAGTTCAGTAAGGATATGTACTATCAAAGACACGTATGGTCATATCGCGTTTTTGATGCCCTGGACAGGTTCAAAATGTGTTTGATTGTAAGTGTCGAGCCCATAACATTAACTCCCTCTTTTTCATGGGACGGGGATTAGTATTCACCTGTTTTATATTAGTTATCGTTGATTTGAATTTATCTAAACATATTAGTTGTCGTCAATTTAGATGTATCTAGACATATTTTATGTATAGATACAATTAAATTTACAATAACTAATGCGAAATAGAGGGAGTACTATAATTATCTCACAATCTGGGGTTAGTCAAAGCGAAAACTTGTAAAGTTTAACTAAAAATACAAGAAAATATATAAAAATTTATAATATCAAATGCTTATAATTTTAAATTTTACTTTATGACAATTCTAATACAATAGATATTATATTGTAAATGTTGATAATTTTTTCTAGATATTTGATTAAATATTTATAGAGTTTAACTTTGATTAAACCTAGAATGCAAGATAATTGTGAACCTAAGGATACCTCCGTTCCAAAATAGATATCGCTAGATATATGTATCCAAATATAAGGAAATTCGGTCGTACCCCCTCGGGTCGTCCCCTCTAGGCGACTCGGGGGCGGAACCCTAATCCCCCCACCACCGCCGCCTTCCCCACCCCCTCCCCTCTCCTCGCCGTCCCCTGAGGCTGCCGCCGGCGAAGCCTCGCGCAGCCGGTGATGGGGGCGGCGGGGATCTTCTCGCGGGTCCCCTGATGCGGTGGATGGAGGCAAGCCTCGCGCCGGGGGGATGGCCCCGGATCCTGGCGGCGCGGCCTCCTCTCCCTCCCTCGCCTCGGCCTGGCCGGTGCTTGGTTGGCTGCGGGGTGTTGCTCCTCGTCCAGGTCTGGGACCACGGTATCAAGGGCGGCGGCCCTGGATGGCGGAGACGGCGTCGACCTGGTGGCGGGCGTCCGGTGCTGCTGACCGTGGCACCGCGGTGGTGGTCTTCTCGTTCGCCGGAGGAGATCGGCTAGTTTGTGTGGCTAGCTTTGGCAGATCTCGCGATCCGTCGTCTAGCTCCCGATGGCGAGGCGTAACTGCCGGTGAAAGCCGGCCCTGACTTCGGTCATGGCGGATGATGGCGGCGCATCTTCGTTGTTACCTTGTTGAAGGCATTGTCTCTGCAGCCTGCGTTTCTTCGCCTGGGCTGCTCCAGGGGAAACCCTAGACCCGGGTCTCCCGGATCGGACGATGGCGGCGTGCAGCGCCGTTCTACTTGCTGGGGCCATCGTTTTGAGCAGACAACGGATGGTGGTGGTGCTGAGGTGGACGCGCGCAGGATGGTGGTGTCGTCTGGCGCCATGGCGGCATCGATGACAGGCCTGGCAAGGTCAATACGATGATCCCTCTTGAAGATGGAGTCGAGGAAGACGGCGGTAGCAGCTTCTGTGGTGTGGGCGTTGGCGTGCGCTGAGAGTTTGCTTGACTGGATGTGCTTCTCATCTGCTATTGGGCGGCCTGGGAAGGCATTTGGTTGTTTGGATGATGCGAGTTGGTGTATTATCACCCCCTTCATCCCACTGTAGGTTTAGCGAGGTGGCTTCGAGTTTGATTTTTTTGTATTGCTTCTTGTAAGGTGTTGTGAATAATCTAATAAAAAAACTGTGTGTATCCCTTGGATGCAGAAGCTGGGGTGATATTTCCCTCATTTCGAAAAAAAAATGTATCGAAATATACTTTAATGTAACAAGCTACGACTACTTCTACTTATCGATTGTTTTTTGAGTGGTGCTACTAGCACTAGCTAGTGATCACTTCTGCCCTGGCTCTGACCATTGAGATTGTCACAGCTGCTGAAGTTGCAGTGCGAGGGAAGAGAGAGCTGAAGACTGGTATGCGAAACAACGCGGGATGTGCTATACACCCCCTTTAGTGGCACTAACTGTGCGCGCCGCCTCAAACGGTGGTTTCATGGGCTCATGAAATAAGCCCAATAAAACCCGTTTCGTTCGTTCGACTATGGAGATCATGCTCTCATCGATGGTATACCAGTCAATTTAGCTGTGCCCATGTTCTCTCTCTTTCTCTCTTTCTTCAGAAGAGATCGAATGGTCGTTTCAGTGGGTTGAAACTGTTAGGCTTGCCTGCAAAGGAATAAAACTGTTAGGCTTTCCTGCGATGCTGTGTGGCATATAGTGCAAAGTAATGAAACTGTTAGGCTTCATTTTGCTCAGAATCTCAGATACCAATTACATTTTCCTCTTCCACAATAAGATGCTCAAAACAAACGTTGTCATCGAAGATCTTAGTTTTTTCACCCTAGTAGTGTGAACTGTTTTATTGCTAGTCCGATTTAGAGGTCACGTCTCTTTTACATTTACCGTGATTCGATATGGTTAATTAATTAGGACACCACACCGTCGATATTTCAACGGGACGTTTTCCCTTACAAGAGATAACATTTTTTTTGGGCTATCATTAGTTCCTTGCCCACCAGTAGTTTGTTTCTGTCAGACTTGCTTCACGGACTCCATTGCAGAATCCGAATGCCATTAGTTGAGCAGGACAAGCCTAATGATTAGCTCACACAATGGGTAGCCCAACTAAGATGTGCGATTTGGGAATTGGAAGTGTGTGCTAACAAGGAAGGAATCGACGATATATACGACACCACACTGCATGATTGATGGCAATGGCAAAGATGATACGAGAGCCCTTGCCACTAACTAACCATTCTTCTTCATGCAGAACCAGATTCAAATAGAGTTAGTTAAATGTGAGATGCCGACTAGCCATAGAGATACATCATTTTATTTTGTTCCGACAAGCAATTTTCGAGAAAATTGAGTGTTTGATTATTGAAGCCAGGCATTACAGAAGCAAGACAAAGCAAAGAAGAAATTACGTTGCACCCAATAGTGAATCTCCGGCAGTTCGGCAGCACCCAGCTTAGTGGTCATCATCATGAGACTTTGGTGTGAAGAAAAATCCACTTGGCATGCATGGTCATCGCTTTCACTGAGATTGCATGCCTTCGTCAGAAGCAGTTCCACTTTAGATCCTTCCTATTCCTTTCTTCACCTTCTCTTTCTCTTTCCTCTTCTTTTGAGGAAGCAGGAAGAGGATATGATCCATAATTCCATCTCATATATATAGGAAATGTTAGTGTGGACTGGAGAGCGACGACGACGTTAGTTTAAAGAGAGAGGAAGAAAGAGAGGTAGGGCCAGGGGATGCACGATTGCACCGGCCATGGAGAAAGATAAGACAAAGCTTATCCCCACCATGTATGTAATAATGTAATGTATATTTGCACCCCCACTTTGCAATTGGTTTGGTACTTATGGCTGCTATTCCCTTGAGTGATGGTGATCCAGCTGTCTGCTTGTGAAGGACCCATCAATCATCCATGCAACAACCATCCAAGATCATTTCAAATCGAGCCGCAAAGATTCATGTATTTCAAACGGAAGCTAGAATAAACTGATTTAGTGATATAGTGCTAGCAAACGCCACATTCAAATTGCAAGTTCAAGCTTTCGTTTCAACTGGTTAGTGTATGCAGCTCAATAATATGCGCTGCTGCAAAGTGTTGCGCGTGCTTAAAATTGTAAACCTGTCTGGCATAACCTTGTGTTGGACATAATATAATCCTCCCAAGAAGACACGGACGGTTGGTCTCACCTGAAGCTACAAGTGGATACCTGAATAATCCGTGTGTATATGAAATTTTCTCCTACCTGCACTGCACTTGCTTAATTGCTTGCATAACCAAGTTCAGGGTTTTAGTACTGAAATAGTTGGCTACCCTATAATGCCCATGTAGTTGACCTCTCAGCAGATATTCTTAACCAGTTCTTAATTGGCTTACTCCTGGGTGGTTCCAACTAAACAATAATCGAATGGAGAGCGATTAAGTATGCAAGCATGGTATGTTCTTTCATATTTATATAATTCTTCAGTGCACCAAGGAGTACTATTAATTTTAGATTGCTTAGCAGACTTCTTATTTTTCGGTGGTTGATATTTGTATCGACCCTCGTTGATCGTTGAATTGTAAACTTTGAATATTCAGATTTTTAATAAAAGGCTGTGTGCATCAACCGATGCAGAGTAAATCCCATTTCGAAAAAAACTAAAGAGAGCATCGAAGAAAGCCACTCCTGTTGAACTTGAACTGGAACGTACGGAGGGGAACCAAATTAATTAAGCATCGGTGGTTACGGTTGGCATTTCAGCTTTGAAACCAATCCGCTTGTTTAAATTAGACAAATGCCCCTTGCCGATAGTGCTCTAGCTTAACAAACGTATAAGCGCGCTACTTCCCGAACTTGTAAGAAATGGAGCCAGTACATGTACACTTGTTTGTTTTTCAGTACCCATAGTACTATATGTATGCCACCTTTTTTAAAATATTACTAGCTACATGCCATAAGTTTTTATTTTATCTCACTATATCATGATTTGTTTCCAATGATGCATGCTTAGTCTTAAACTTGTGGTTTGTTGGAGTATTTTGTTTAGAACAGAGAATTAAGATTAGTTCCCGGTCCCTGCCCGACCGGAGCGACTTACTTGTCAAGTATATGAATTGAATAATATAAATACCAAAGAATATGCAGTTTAGACATGGATCGGTGGATTCTTTTTTTTAGGAAAGCCGCAAATACTTATTTGTAATATTGCATTGGCTAGAATCAGGGGCAGACCTAGAGTAAAATCATCTCGGTGTCATCGAATGAGCAACACATATTTTTCACCCACAGTTAGGGGTCTCACACACTGCAAATTGCTAAAATTTATTGAGGAAAATAACTTTTACCCGGCGTCCTGCTAGCTGAACGTGGGTACGACCCTGGCTAGAATTTAAATCCAGAACATTGTAGCTCTGATATAGAATTGCATGCACTAGCTAGTTCAACCAAAAGACCGATCTAATGAAAGTGACTAGATAATTGTATTCAACAATATTCTGATCGCCATTTTCGCTGGCATGACCTAGCCTCTGCATCATGTCTGGAAAAGCCAAAGTAGGCCGAAAAATCTCCCATTTGTATCTTAATTACTATGTCGATGAAAAGCGTCTCGCCACACCGTTTTGGACTTCGCAAGTAGGAGCGTGACCGCTAATTTCTTTTTGTTCATATATATAATTTCAGTTTCATAGGCCATCCTGGGGGAGGTATTGCGCTGGAGATCCGCCCTGATCTCGTGCGATTTGGACTGTGCATGTGCGTCCGCGCACGACGTGATTAAATGGAAGGAATGGATTAGTATCACGTTGCTACCACCGTCCGTACATGTGGAGGGTCAACACTCAAGACTCGAGGCTTCAGAAAGCTACCTGTCAGAGACGGCGATTGCATCGACGTCAGCAGTGAAAAACTTTCATGGTGTTTCGACAGAGAGTGAAAGAACACTTTGCTTCAGAAGAACATGGTCCGATGTTTTCAAAAATTATTATTGCCTGCAGTTAATCTTGCTAAATTCGCTGGAAAAACAGGTCTGAAAAAAAAAATAACACCGTCCATTTCATTGCCGTGGACATGGTGAATGAGCCTGTCTCCTTCCGTGTCTCCTCTCGTTATCGTGATTGACAGATTGTATACCCCACAGTCGTTTGAGATGTCGTTCCATATACTGTAGAATATAAATACTACAGAGATGTCGCTGGTGTTACTTTCAGAAAATAAAAACAGAGATGTGTCGATGGAGTGGGTTGACAAGGTCGATCCTATGAAGGGGCCGGTGTCCTTGTCTGCGCGTGCCGGGTCTCCTGGACATCGAACGGGCCGGGTGTCAGGCAGTCTCCAACGGCTACTCGCATCCGGAAGGGTTGTATCCGTCGAGGCTGAAAACGAGGTCCAACTACCTACTAGAGGAAGGACGCGTCCGTTTCGGAGCAAATCTGGATTAAATTTATGCCAGATTTGTGGCAGCGCGAACAGAACGCGGACAACACGCGAGGGGGAGAAATATGTCCGCCGGACCCGCAACCCTCCACACTCCTCCTCACTCTTCCACTCTCTTCCAGCCGCCGTCCCCGTGCCGTAGCTCGATCCATGGAGGCCGTAGCTCTCACCGACCAAATCGTAGCCCATGGCGACACCATGTTGGACGACGAGGTTGAAGACACGCCCGACACCGCGGCCGTGGCTCCCGCCACGTTCAACGCCGCCTTCAAAAAGATGAAGAAGCGTAAGGCAAGTGTCCTTGGTGTTTCCGACTTCGTGACCCAATATTTTGTCCAATTCAAGATGGCCAACGAGCAAAAGAACTTCAATTTGGTTCATTGTTGGACGGCGCTCAACGATTGCTCCAAGTGGCACGATCTATATGCGTCCTATGACGCCAATGCACCCAGCGAGTCCAATGCCATTAATGTTGATGGTGTGGTCCCAAGTGCACCGATGAAGAGGCCGAAGGGGGGGGGGGAGGACGAGCTCTAAGGCGGAGGCCAAGCGAGAGATCTCCTCGCAAGCGATGATGGAGACGACCAAGACGCTCCTTACTCACAAAGAGGTGTCTAGCAAGAAGAGGGATGAAAAAAACGGCGGGAAAAGGAAGAGGCCATTAAGAACTACTACGAGATACAAACCAAGAAGGTCGAGATTGAAGAGATCAATGCCCGTGCGGCCCACGAAAGAGGTGGACAACAAGGAAAAGGAGTTGTAGATCGCCCTGCTCACCGGTCAAGATCATGGCAACCCCCTTGACTGACGACATGGACCCTACTCACCGATCAGGGTTTGAGAAGAAGAAGAAGATCATTTTAGCTCGAGATATGTAATTTGTGTACCAAGCATTTCAACTCTGGTGTGTCGGCTAGTTGTAGTTGAACTTCTTATGTTGCAACTTTAGTTTCTATCATTTTCGGTGAATTATTTGTGGCCGGTTTGTGAACTAAGAAATCTTAAAAACAAAAACCATTTACATATAGGCCGTGGATTTTTGCGGGCCACCGTTGGAACAGCTGCCACCTGCATCTGAACCACGGCTATTTCCTATCTGCAGGCCACCGCATACAGACTAAAATAGATGATTTTGATGTCCAAAATGCGGTTGGGGCCGTTGGAGATGATCTTAGTCACTCAGTTCACAATTACTCCTAGGATTAGATAAAGTCAAACTTTATAAATTTTGATCAAATACTTACAAAAATTGTAATATATGTAATAAAAATATATTTTATATAAATCATCATAAAATATACTTTTTATATTATATGTATTTGATATTATAGACGCGGATATTGGTCAAGCAAATAGGACGATGATTTACCACATCATCGATTTTTGCCATAATAACACGGCAACAAAATGTAATTACCTTTTTTTTGTTACATATTGTTTTATTTGTATGACATCACATACTTGCGGAAATTCAGATTTTCACCAACTTTGGTGGAACCTTTTGAAGTTCATGTTTTAACAAATGATGACTATGTGGAGCATCTCCGGCACAAAACAAGCTTAAAATCGTCTAAGTTGAACGTGTCCACTGCCCGTTTGTTCAAGCCCATGGCAATTTGAATGTTTTCCACAACTTTTGGTGACATAAGGAAAGTAAAATTGGAAATGTGGTGTGGACATCCAATCGAGGTGTAAAATTGTATTACGGAAATTTCCTTAGCCGTAATTTCCCTCCTCGTGAAATCCGATCTCCATATGAAGGCATGTACATGGACTGGATTAGCCTTGCCGTACATGTCGATGCATAAGCAGGGGATTTCATCTAATTCGAATTATCTAATATTGTTTCGTGCAAATTTATGTGATGTAATCTCGTACAAATGGTCATATATCGAAACAATTCATGAAAATTTACACACGAATCAAATTTTGTCCTCCATATATGTCAATATATCTTAAGTCAAAAGCCATTCCAAGCGCCTTGTTTTTACTATTTTTTAAAGGAGTCAACATATTTTAAAATTGACGAAGTTACTACAAACTAAATATTCTATTTCTGTGAAACACCAAGCGTGAAACTTGGCGTTTGATCTCTGGTGGGTTGGATAATGTTCTTTAACCATCCGATAATATTTCCTTTCCAGAATCAATAAATTAATTGTGGATGATGGCGGTCTTATCTTGATGTAAACTTCACTAGTGGAGTTTTAGAGCAGGTGCTTGGTGCGCATCCGTATGTAGACCGTCTATATAGCATCAAGATCCGTGCCAACCCTTTTTTTCCCCTCTCACAAACAACTTTTCATTTTTATATCTCCCACACCAACCAATTTTTGAACTCGAAAATTTGCAGATCACATAGACATAACAACTAGAATATGGGGAAAATAATTTTGATTTTTTATGTCATTATGTATATAAATATATCACGAATTTATTTTGAATTTTAAATAATTTAAATTTTAAATTTGCACAAAAAATTCCAAACTATTTTACCCATTCTATTTTTATTTTTGAGTGTCTTGCAACAAAACCTAATCAAAATATTACATAATTTGTTAGATATGAAAAAAAGACAAAAAAAAAGGGTGGGTGCGTGGAGCGCACATGCTCCACCACACTTTTCCCAAACTTCACAATTACTATGTGATGAGTAATTTTTTTTTCCAAAGTTAAGGACATTGCAATCCCATTCGTCAAAAATTTTGAAAATATTTTGTGGAATAATTAATTTCTTACCCACACTCCCCCATAAATAGCCCCTTACCATCTCCACCTCTGCCCACCGCCTCCTCCTGCTCCATTGCTCCTCGCTGCCGCGCGCCCTGCTCACCGCCTCTGCCGCGCGCGTACCATGTCCGGCAGCTACTCCTCTCGCCTCCGCGGCGGGGGCGCCGGTGGAAGTTTAGGAGCGACGACGCTGCTGGCAGCGAAGGTGGCGTTCGCGTCCGCCGCGCTGGCCGCGGCCGCGTCCCTGGCACGCGTGGCGATCCCGCAGCTCGTGTCCGGCGCCGACGCCTTCCTCTGGAAGCTCTACCTCTTCGTCACCGTCCACGTGATCATCTTCGTCATCTGGAAGCTCTCCGACAACAAGCACTTCCACGCCTCCGCGCACAAGGACCCGTGGGCGCCGGTGCCTCACCACCCCGCGCCCCCGCTGCTGAGCGAAGATGTTGCACGGTCCGCCATGAAGCGCAAGGTGGAGTTCGCGCCCGCCGACAGCGTCGTCCGGGGCGGCGAAGAGTACCGCGTGCCGCAGTTGGTGTCGCGGCTGCACGAGGCCGTCTCTCCGGCGGAGGAGGGGGTCGTTTCCCAGGGCTCGTGCTTTGGCGAGCCGTGCGTCACGACCACCACGGAGTCCGATGAGGACGAGTCCTACGCCGCCGTCACCTCGTCGGCCTACGTCGCAGCCGCCGACACGATGCAGGGCGTGGCACCGGCGCGGGAGCGCGTGTTCGTTGAGCGTGGGCTCTCGCTGCCTCCACCCCCGGAAATGGTGGCCACGGCCGAGTACTTCGACGACGCCGACCACGACCACGCCAGCGGCGACGACGACCTTGACGCGACGTGGAACGCCATCATGCAGAAGACCCGTCCTGCCACGGTACCTGCCTTATCCTCCTCCTCAAAGGCCTCACGCTCATCGCCTCCGCGGCCGAGGGCCCGCGAGCCGTCGGTCGGCGCGGTGGAGCTGAGCAGGCGGTCCGATGATTTCATCAAGAAGATCCACCACTCCTTCGGCCGGCAGCAATAATTCTCCACCCACGTCCGATCCAAACCCCGATCCGATCGAAAATTTTCTTGCTGTGACTGTGAGGAGATATCATCATATCCTCTGCCGCGGCCTCAGCATGCTCTGCCACGGCAGCGTCTTTCGGCTGATGCTATCTAGCCTGTAGCCGACCTCGGTGTGCGCCGTCCATGGTGATCTGCATTGGCGCGCGGCATGGATTTCGGCTGTGCGCACTGTTCTGCATCTCGCCTCTTGACGCAGCTGTTCCGTCCACAAGCTGCGCCTTCGTCGATCTCCTCGTTGTGATCTGCATATGACACCCGCGTATGCATCAACACAAAGTACAGAGCATTCTCTCAAACACTCATCCTTCATTAACTTCAATGTATATTTCCAGGCGTCCTTGTGAAAGTATGGTTTAAGAATCTGTAATATCGGAAGCTTCCTTTTGAATGTTGAAACACGGCTGGATACCGAGTTTCCTGGTTTAACGCTGAACTGAATGATATCATCTGTCTGGGTTATTTCTCCGAAAAACATGGAATTGCCTGAACAAAGCAGTTTCTGTTCAATGATTTGCACTTCCTGGTGCTCCGAAATGGTGTATGCCTCTGAGCTCCTCCTCTGTTCGTACTTTCATGTTCAACTTTCAGATTTTGCATTTACGTTCCTGCATCCATTCTCTACATGCATGATTTTTTCGTATTTTTAAAATTCATTGGCCATTTTTGGCGGAATTTACTGCTCATTCTGGGATCAGGAATACATAGTTTCTATAAATCCGCTCTACACCAAGATCTGAACCTCTTGTGCATTTGCGAGTATAGTTTGAACCTCTGCTGTGCTGCATGTGCCGGATCATGAACACTACTAACAAACAAACATAGTGGGTGAGGCGTCATGTTTTGTTTTGGGAAGCTTTCCCGTGCACGATCACTAGCAAACGTGAGGTCTTCTCTGAGATGCTCGATTAGCTATCCTAATCAATCATTGAGCATAATATTGTCATTTACCCAACCCATGCTGCAGTTCACTGAACGCATCCTCGAGCCCCACGACACAACGGAAGCTTCAGCACCTTTACCGTCCATCCCTTTTGTCGCCGTGTGATCGATCGATCTGCTTTTAAATTCTTGATTGATATGATCAGTCCAGTTTAGTGTTGATCAACCACTGCAGTGTCATTTTACCTGCACGATGAGAGTCACCTTTCTCTATGTGGCAGCAAAAAAGGAACACTGCACTACCTGTTCCGGCATCTCGTTTTTATTTCTGTCGCCGGGAAACTTTGAACTTTGAACTTGTCATATAGTTTTTCTTTCTCATGTGTCCCCTTTCTTTAGTTAATCGCCACTTGTTGCGATGCCAGGACCAGACCTTGACTCGTTGTAATAAAAGGCATCAATTGTTCTACTTGAGCCACTACTGAAGAAAACAGTTAGTACTGGATAGTATATTAGCAGAACTCGCCTTTAACTAACAAAATCATAAACAAGTCGACTAAAAATGTTAGAACAACTAGTCAATGTTTTGGGTTGGAATGTGAGGGGGATGAACGACCAAGACCGCAAAGACACTGTGCACGAGACCATTGCAAACTCATCATGTCACATGGCATGCTTGCAAGAAACTAAATTGAGCTCAGTTTCGAGTTTTGATGCTTGTTACATCGGCGGTAATCGACTCAAAAGTTTTGCAGAAAAACCGGCGAATGGTACCCGGGGTGGGATACTCCTCCTATGGGATGAGTCCATGGTGGTGGTCGAGAATGTGGTCATCTCGGACTTTTGCTTGTCCACGGATGTCAATTTGGTACACTCTTCGGAGAACGGGGATTTCAAGATTACAACCGTTTATGGACCTACCGATAGCACCTTGAAAGATCAATTCTTTGCCGAGCACATATCCCTCAAACCACCGCATGGGGTTCGGTGGCTAGTCCTTGGTGACTTCCGCGATGCCCTCCAAACTTGTGAACTCAATGAGATCCACTTGCAAAACCGTCGATTCACGTGGTCAAATGAGAGGGCGAGCCCAACTTTATGCAAGCTTGATGCTTTCTATTGCAATGAGGAGTGGGACCTTCGCTTTGGCACTCATGTCCTTTACGCCCTATCCTCATCGCTATCGGACCATTGCCCTCTTCTCCTTGCCGATGATAGTATTCTTCTTGAAGCCAGACAGCATCGTCCAATGCCGACAACAGCGCACACGGAAGCAATTTTGTTTAGTTTTCTTTGTACTGTACTACTTTAGCGTGAGAGGGGCTCTCAGATTGACCAGAAGTCATCAGAGAAGCGAAACCTTGAGCATCTGCAACTTTGAACTAAAACTTTAAGCATCTGAAACATTGAACTGGAAATTAAATGAACACGTCCTTTAATCCTGATACAAGGGTGCCAATGCCCAGTAGTCCAGCACTAGCCGGCATGCCTAAAATACGTAGCAGATGGCGATCTCTTGCACAGGGCCGGTCCATAGATTTTAGGGGTCCTAGGGCAACAAAACATCAGCACAGGGCCGGTCCATAGATTTTAGGGGTCCTAGGGCAACAAAACATCAAGGAGCTCTTGTTCATAGTGATGAAGCTTTCTTAGGGCGAGGGGCATGGCCCCCTACTCTAGAAAAATATTTAATGATATCTATTTATATTAAATTTTTAATGTTACTCAAAGTTTCAGCATAACTGGTGTTTTGGCCCCCTTAACAATCTCCATCAAGCTCCGCCACTTGGTCACACACAAAATACATAAAAAATATTAGTATTCTGCAAAAGAAATATTAGAGTAATGCAATAGAAAACTAAATAATATTTACATTTGAAAGATCCATGGTCTTCGGAATTTCAGTTCTCCGTGCCGGCTTAATGGGGGAGGGAGGACTTGTGGATTGCTTCTATCGACCTCTACTATGCTTTGCGAGCAGAGGCGGGTGGAGGAGCTCCGCGGGAGGAGCTGCTGCTTCTGATTTTTCGCCTCGCCTTGTGGCACAATTTTTATGCTTCAAACACCCCAAAAAATGAACTAGCATTGTAAGGCACTAATAATGGGGACGAAATTTCGTATTCGGATGCTTCAAACAGTGATGCTCAACACGCCAATAGCCAGATGGGCACAATGCTCAGTGCCCTTGTCTCTGAAACTGCATTTTTTAAATGAAGAGTCGTTAGATGTAGACGGAAAATGATCGCATCAGCCTAAAATAGAAAAGTTGTTGAAGCATTCACTTGGTTTTGAGTTCGAACGTGGCACCGTTCTACGTGATCTAAACCTGGTCAGTTTTCGCCTCGTTCTTGTGGAACACGCAGTTGGTGCTAATTGCTAAATTTACTAAACTAAACAGACAAATCTTAACCTGAAATACATAGCAGATGGCGATCTCTTGCACAAGGTTAGTCCATATATAGATTTCAGGGGCCCTAGGGCAACAAAACGCCAAGGGCACCTTGTTCACAGTGACGAAGCTTTCCTAGGGCAGGGGGGCATGCCCCCCTACTCCAAAAAAATATTTAAAGATATCTATTTATATTAATTTTTTAATGATACTCAAAGTTTAAGCATGATTGGTGTTTTACCCCCCCCCCCCCCCCCCCTTCTTAACAATCTCCATCAAGCTCCGCCACTTGGTCATATACAAAATACTTAAAAAATATTAGTATTCAGCAAGAGAAATATTAGAGTAATGCAATAGAAAACTAAATAATATTTACATTTGAAAGATCCATGGTCTTCGGAATTTCAGTTGTCCGTGCAGGCTTAACGGGGGAGGGAGGACTTGTTGATTCCTTATATTGAGCTCTACTTTGCTTTGCGAGCAGAGGCGCATGCAGGAGCTGCGCGGGAGGAGTTGCTGCTTCTGCTTTTCCGCCTCGCCTTGTGGCACAATTTTTATGCTTCAAACACCCAAAAAAAATGGACTAGCAGTGTGATGAACTAATAATGGGGAATGAAATTGCTCATTCGGATGCTTCAAACAGTGATGTTCAACACGCCAAGAGCCAGATGGGCACAATGCTCAATGCTCTTGTCTCTGAAACTGCATTTTTTTTTTAATTAAGACTCGTTAGATGTAGATGGAAACTGATCGCATCAGCCTAAAATAGAAAAGTGGTTGAAGCATCCACTCGGTTTTGAGTTCCAATGTGGCACCGTTCTACGTGATCTGAAATTGCTCAGTTTTCGCCTCGTTCTTGTGGAACACGTAGTTGGTGCTAAATTAACTAAACTAAACAGACAAATCTTAACATTGAGGATGAAAAGCTGGCTATGCTCGTTGCTGAATCTTCAGCCCAAGCTACGGAGACACGGGCAGAGGACTGGCTCCGTGGTGGATTTTATTTTATTTTTGAAAGAGGGCAAAAGCTTTGCCTTGCTCATTCATTAAGAAGAGGTTTGAAGTTTGTTACAAGACTCAGCTTGGCTTGAAAAAAAAAGGATCACTTTCGCGGCATGATTGAACCCAAGTGTTTGGCGCCCACCGCGTTCCAAATAACCGTCTCTCCCTTAATCTTAGTTACAATAATGATCAGCATGGAGGAAACATTTTGAAAAAACCTCGCGTTGGGCTCATAACAAATCTCCCAAGACGTAAGCATGATAAGGGAGGCAAAGGACTTCCCTCTAGTGTCATTTTGGAAGATGAAGTTTAGCCACCACTCCTTGACAGAAGCCAAATTCCCCCATGCTGAAGGGTCCACGGTGGTGATGACAAGCCAAGCCAAGATTGAGCTCAAATCCTCAAAGAGTAACGACATTTGAAGAGGAGATGGGCCGTGCTTTCGGGGTACCTTTTGCAAAGTTGACATGCAACACGATTTGGCCACCCTCACTTTTGAAGGCGATCGGCCATCCACACCCTGTTTTGCAAGATGAGCCAAGCGAAGAGCTTGCACTTTGGCAGCGCCCAATTTTTCCAAACCGCCTCCAGCATGAAGGAGTTGATCATGCCCTCGAACTGAGCCTTGTAGGCCGAAGCGGCCATGTAGGAGCTTGATGTCATTAGTGGTACCTTTGTTGAGTTGCACGCGCTTATCCTTGTAAAAAGGTCCACAAATTGGCCAAGATGGTTCGTTGCGATGCCCACAATGGTCTTTGGCAATCCAAAACCCATCGTTGATGCCCATGTGAACCGCGAAGTTCTTCCGCTTTGAGATGGCAAACATGGCCGGCGCAATATCCTTCGGTTTCCTCCCCTCGAGCCAAGGTGCATGCCAAAAACACGTGGTGCGCCCATCCTTGATGATGATGGAAGTAGCCACATAGAAGAAGTCCATATCGGCCTCATTGCAATGATGGGCATTCCCAATCCATGCATTAGATGGGTCTTTCCATTGTAGCCAAGGCCACCAAAGTGGCGAGGCTCTAGCAAATTTGTCAAGGTACATGATGCCAAGACCTACCTTGCTTTCAGGCCGACACACGATCTTCCAATTAACCCTACATTGCTCTCACCTTGAAACATTGTCCGTTCCGGCCCAAAGAAAGGAGTGTTCAAGCTTGTTAACCATTTGGAGGGCCCCCAACGGTACAAGAAGTGGAGTGATGTGGAAGATAGCTTGAGAGGTGATGACCGTTTTGACAAGTGTGCCTCTCCCGGCAGCCGCGATGATTTTCCCATGCCACGAGACAAGATTGGAGGCCGCCTTGTCAACAAGGGGATGCACATCGACCCTCTTGAGGCCTCTAGTAGATAGTGGTAAGCCAAGGTACTTAATTGGGAAGCTTGAGAGTTGGACCGGGAGGCAATGCATGATGTCGTCGAGGTCAAGATGGGAGCATCTAAGAGGTCATGTATGAAAGTGCATGGAGCCCCCATGTGTGGTTTTGGTAATTGATGACAATCCCTATGGACTAATGTTTGCATTGATTTATATTTGTAGGAGTTGTCCATAGGCAATGCTTGAACCATATGTTGGCTTCAAGGTTGCAATAAGAAGAAATTGATGAAGAATATCAAGTGTCAAGTATGTCTTGAAGATGAAGATGAAGTGAGCCCTCAAGTTTAACTTCAAGACATCAACATGATGAAGAATGAAGAAATGAAGTGCAAGTTCAAGATGAGCCATCTCGAAGAGATTATTTGCTTGAAGCTTTCTATCCATATGGTGATCATGGATATGTGAAGATGCGCCAAAGAAGAAGCCCTCCCATGGTGGATTATGGGGGAGCAAACCACAAGACTTCGTCAAGCAAGCACTATCAAGAAAGGTGTTTGATGCGTGTGGTTGACACGTCCGTTGGGAACCCCAAGAGGAAGGTGTGATGCGCACAGCGGCAAGTTTCCCTCAGTAAGAAACCAAGGTTTAATCGAACCAGTAGGAGTCAAGAAGCACGTTGAAGGTTGATGGCGGCGGGATGTAGTGCGGCGCAACACCAGAGATTCCGGCGCAAACGTGGAACCTGCACAACACAACCAAAGTACTTTGCCCCAACGAAACAGTGAGGTTGTCAATCTCACCGGCTTGCTGTAACAAAGGATTAACCGTATTGTGTGGAAGATGATTGTTTGCAGAAAACAGTAGAACAGTATTGCAGTAGATTGTATTTCAGTATAGAGAATTGGACCGGGGTCCACAGTTCACTAGAGGTGTCTCTCCCATAAGATAAACAACATGTTGGGTGAACAAATTACAGTTGGGCAATTGACAAATAAAGAGGGCATGACCATGCACATACATATTATGATGAGTATAGTGAGATTTAATTGGGCATTACGACAAAGTACATAGACCGCCATCCAACTGCATCTATGCCTAAAAAGTCCACCTTCAGGTTATCATCCGAACCCCCTCCAGTATTAAGTATTGCGCGTAATGTAATTAGTGACTACATCCTTGAACATAGCACCAATGTTTTATCCCTAGTGTCAACAGCACATCCATAACCTTAGAGGTTCTTGTCACCCCTCCAGATTCACGGAGACATGAACCCACTATCGAGCATAAATACTCCCTCTTGGAGTTACTAGCATCAACTTCCCACGATGATTTTGATATATTACACGTTTTTTTTCGACGTTGTATGCAAAAGTTAATACGGTTTTACCATTTTTCAAACCTTTTTTGCAAAAAAAATGAAAACTCAAATTTGTTAATTTTCTCTAATAGTAGGTTGCATAACATACAAGAATCTGAAAAGATTTTATTTTTTGAATTTTCTATCATTTTTCTTTTATATTTTACAGTGTTAAAAAAGGCGATTCACGGGGGGGGGGGGGGGGAGGGGGAGGTGCATGGGGAGGCAAAAAACCCTTTAGTCCCCCTTCGTATTACGAACCGGGACTAAAGGGTAGACCTTTAGTCCCGGTTCGTAATACGAAGGGGGACTAAAGGTTTTGCCCCATAGACCACCCTTTAGTTCCGGTTCGTAATACGAAGGGGGACTAAAGGGTCCAAACGAACCGGGACTAAAGGGTTTTCATGATAAACCGGGACCAATACCCCCCATTGGTCCCGGTTTGGTTCAAAACGGGGACATTTGCTAGGGACGAAAGGCCTCTTTTCCACTAGTGTGACACAATCATTCTTAACACTTCTGGACATTGCATAAAGCTACTGGACATTAATGGATCAAAGAAATTCATCCAACATAGCAAAAGAGGCAATGCGAAATAAAAGGCAGAATCTGTCAAAACAGAGCAGTTCGTATTGACGAATTTTATCGAGGCACCAGACTTGCTCAAATGAAAATGCTCAAATTGAATGAAAGTTGCGTACATATCTGAGGATCATGCACGTAAATTGGCTTAATTTTCTGAGCTACCTACAGGGAGGTAGAACCAGATTCATGACAGCAAAGAAATCTGTTTCTGCGCAGTAATCCAAATCTAGTACTTACTTTACTATCAAAGACTTTACTTGGCACAAAAAAACACAAAACTAAGATAAGGAGAGGTTGCTACATTAGTAAACAACTTCCAAGACACAAAATAAAAACAAAGTACTGTAGGTAAAAACTATGGGTTGTCTCCCATAAGCGCTTTTCTTTAACGCCTTTCAGCTAGGCGCAGAAAGTGTGTATCAAGTATTATCGAAGGGTGGTGCATTCTCAGCGGGGTGTGGAGTTTTCTCAACCAGGCATAGTATATTAGATACATAAGTTTTAGCATCTCCCTTTTCATTAGTCTTAGGCGTGCTACTCTCATCAAACAAATTTTCAGGAACAAGCCAAGCATAGTTATTTTCTAGTGCATCATTCATAGCTAAGAGTTTACATGGTATTGGTGCTTTGATCTCCCCTCCATCATTAATATTATTAGTGTACTTTATTCTATCCATATCCATCTTTTCAAGGAGACTAACAAAATTGGTGTAAGAACCAAGCATATTAAATTTAGCAAAGACCTTTCTAGCCTCTCTCGCTATACCACCAAATTCTCTAAGAAGGGTTTCTAAAACAAAATCTTTCTTTTCCCCTTCTTCCATATCACCAAGTGTGAGAAACATGTGTTGGATTATAGGATTGAGATTAACAAATTTAGTTTCCAACATGCGAACTAAAGCAGCAGCAGCAATTTCATAGGTAGGGGCAAGGTCTACCAAGTGTTTATCCTCAAAATCGTCAATGGTACTAACATGGTTGAAGAATTCTTCTATATTATTTCTCCCAATTATAGACCCACGTCCTACCGGTATGTCTTTCGTGGTAAAATTAAAAGGAAACATGATGAATCAAGTAAGGTAAATGCATGTAACTAATTTTTTTGTGTTTTTGATATAGCAAACAAGATAGCAAATAAAGTAAAACTAGCAACTAATTTTTTTGTATTTTGATTTAGTGCAGCAAACAAAGTAGTAAATAAAACTAAGCAAGACAAAAACAAAGTAAAGAGATTGAGAAGTGGAGACTCCCCTTGCAGCGTGTCTTGATCTCCCCGGCAACGGCGCCAGAAATTTGCTTGATGCGTGTGGTTGACACGTCCGTTGGGAATCCCAAGAGGAAGGTGTGATGCGCACAGCGGCAAGTTTCCCTCAGTAAGAAACCAAGGTTTAATCGAACCAGTAGGAGTCAAGAAGCACGTTGAAGGTTGATGGCGGCGGGATGTAGTGCGGCGCAACACCAGAGATTCCGGCGCCAACGTGGAACCTGCACAACACAACCAAAGTACTTTGCCCCAACGAAACAGTGAGGTTGTCAATCTCACCGGCTTGCTGTAACAAAGGATTAACCGTATTGTGTGGAAGATGATTGTTTGCGAGAAAACAGTAGAAACGATGTGCGAGAGATTGTATTTCAGTATAGAGAATTGGACCGGGGTCCACAGTTCACTAGAGGTGTCTCTCCCATAAGATAAACAGCATGTTGGGTGAACAAATTACAGTTGGGCAATTGACAAATAAAGAGGGCATGACCATGCACATACATATTATGATGAGTATAGTGAGATTTAATTGGGCATTACGACAAAGTACATAGACCGCCATCCAACTGCATCTATGCCTAAAAAGTCCACCTTTAGGTTATCATCCGAACCCCCTCCAGTATTAAGTTGCTAACAACAGACAATTGCATTAAGTATTGCGCGTAATGTAATTAGTGACTACATCCTTGAACATAGCACCAATGTTTTATCCCTAGTGGCAACAGCACATCCATAACCTTAGAGGTTCTTGTCACCCCTCCAGATTCACGGAGACATGAACCCACTATCGAGCATAAATACTCCCTCTTGGAGTTACTAGCATCAACTTGGCAAGAGCATCTACTAATAACGGAGAGCATGCAAGATCATAAACAACACATAGACTTAACTTTGATAATCAACATAACAAGTATTCTCTATTCATCGGATCCCAACAAACGCAACATATAGAATTACAGATAGATGATCTTGATCATGTTAGGCAGCTCACAAGATCCGACAATGAAGCACAATGGGGAGAAGACAACCATCTAGCTACTGCTATGGACCCATAGTCTAGGGGTAGACTACTCACACATCACTCCGGAGGCGACCATGGCGGCGTAGAGTCCTCCGGGAGATGATTCCCCTCTCCGGCAGGGTGCCGGAGGCGATCTCCTGGATCCCTCGAGATGGGATCAGCGGCGGCGGCGTCTCTGGAAGGTTTTCCGTATCGTGGCTCTCGGTACTGGGGGTTTCGCAACGGAGGCTTTAAGTAGGCGGAAGGGCAGGTCAGGAGGCGGCACGAGGGCCCCACACCACAGGGCCGCGCGGCCAAGGGGGGGGCCGCGCCGCCCTAGGGTGTGGCCCCCTCGTGGCCCCACTTCGTCTCCTCTTCGGACTTCTGGAAGCTTCGTGGCAAAATAAGACCCTGGGCGTTGATTTCGTCCAATTCCGAGAATATTTCGTTACTAGGATTTCTGAAACCAAAAACAGCAGAAAACAGAAGCGGCACTTCGGCATCTTGTTAATAGGTTAGTTCCAGAAAATGCACGAATATGACATAAAGTGTGCATAAAACATGTAGATAACATCAATAATGTGGCATGGAACATAAGAAATTATCGATACGTCGGAGACGTATCAGTGTTCCATCTTGTTGCGGTCAAGATCGTCATCATCGAGCTCAAGAGGAACGCGCAAGGTTAAGGTTTTCTCTTGATAAGGTTTTTTTCTTATCGGTCTCATGGTGTAGTTGGAGACCGGTTTATAGTTTAGTTGCCGTCCTATCAAGAGGGCTCTCGAGTGAGTAACTCGATCGTATCTTTCGGAGAGCTCAAACCTTTGCATCCTTGCATCATCTTTCTTGGTTGTTATTTGGATCTTATCCATGTGATGTCTTAGAGCTTGTGCTTATTCTCATGACAAGCCCTAGTTCATCGAGAACGGATTTTGGACGGGAAACTTGTTGCGTTTTCAAGGTTGGAGGTTTTACCGGTTTGTCTTTTATAGATAGGTCAAACCTTTTAACATTTTTTTCTATCCTCCCTTGCTGGACTATGATGGTTCCCTGCATGATCTTGTAGAGCTTGTTACTAGCTTCGAAACAAGCCCAAGATCATCAAAATCGGAGTCTGGATGCTCAAGTTATGGTCTTTCTCGTTTTGCTGTTTCTGTCAGTTTTCAGGGGGGCGGAATATCCGGGGGCGGATATTTGCAGAATATCCGGCCCCTGAAAATCGGCTAAGGACTTAGCGTCCGAGGCCACTAGACACCCCCCGGGATATTTCCCCCGATTATTTGCATGGCCCGGATATTCCGGTGGGGCCGGATTATCCGGCCCCCACTTAGGCCGGAATATCTGGCCTGAAATTTCCCAACGGCCATATTTTTCTGAGGGTATTTATACCCCCCTTCTTCCTCCTTGGGCTGTTGCTTCTCCCACTCTCTCTCTCCTCCATTGTTGACCTTGAGAAGCTTGCTCTATCTCTCAATCCCTCCATGATTCTTGACCCATTTGAGGGAAAAGAGAGAGGGGATCTTGATCTACTTTTCTACCAATCAAATCCCTCTCTTTGTGAGTGGAATCCTCTAGATCTAGATCTTGGAGTTCTTTGTGTTCTCCTATTTGTTCTTCCTCTCTTATTCCCCCAATAACTTTTGTAGCTTTGTTGGAATTCGAGAAAGAAGGATTTGAGCATCTTTGTGGTGTTCTTGCCATTGCATTTGGTGCATCGGTTTGAGCTTTCCACGAAGATTCGTGGTGGTGAAAGCAAGAAGGTTGTTACTCTTGGGTTCTTGGAACCCTAGACGGATTCTAGGCCTTTGTGGTGATTTCTTGGGAGCCTCCAATTAAGTTGTGGATGCGTGCCCCAAGCTTTGTGTAAGGCCCGGTTTCCGCCTCGAAGGAAATCCCTTAATGGAACCGTGACCTAGGCCTTTGTGGCGAGGGTGACCGGAGAATAAGGTGAGGCGCCTTCGTGGCGCTCGGTGTGTGGTGTGACTACCACATCTTTGGGTGAGGTCTTTGTGGCGTTGGTGTGCATCGAGCAACCACACCTCAAGGTGAGGCCTCTTGTGGCGTTCGGGAGCACTAAGCCACCGCACCTCTCCAACGGAGATTAGCACTCGCAAGAGTGTGAACTTCAGGATAAATCATCGTCTCCCGCGTGCCTCGGTTATCTCTATACCCGAGCTCTTTACTTATGCACTTTACTTTGTGATAGCCATCGTGCTTGAAGTTATATATTTTGCTATCACATAGTTGCTTGTATTGCTTAGCATAAGTTGTTGGTGCACATAGGTGAACCATAGTATATAGGCTTTGGGCTTGACAAAGTAAATGCTAGTTTTATTCTGCATTTGTTAAGCCCGTCTCGTAAAAGTTTTAAACCACCTATTCACCCCCTCTAGGCGACATCTGTGTCCTTTCAATTGGTATCAGAGCCCGGTCTCTCATTTTAGGCTTCACCGCCTTGAGAGTAAAGATGTCGGCTAGAGGATTCATGCTTGATGACACTTTTATATTCGATGGCACAAATTATGATGTTTGGAAAATTCGCATGCTTAGTCATTTTCGGGACATTGACCCTCATATGGAGCAAATTGTAGATATAGGTTTTTCTCCTCCTATGGATTCCCAAAATCTATCTTTAGAGGATGAGAAAAACTTATATCTCAATGCGCATGCTTCTAATGATCTTATGACTTCTTTGAGATATGTAGGTCTTGTTTCATTCTTGCCTTTTTAGAGCGCTCATGAGTTATGGACAAAGATTCAAGATAAATATGATGTGTCCAATATTATTAAGGAAGATTGCATTGCTTCCACTTCCGGCCGTGTTGAGTTCTCATCTTCATCCACTTCACCAATGTGTGGCAAGACACAAGGTAATGATATGGTGAGTGGTGATGAATATTGCAATGTTGACGTTGAGCTTACCATTGATGATCCTTCATCTCTATCTCATTGCAATGCTTCATCTTCGGACTTAAACACTTCTAGAACTATAAATAGCATACATGCTTGTGTTGATAGTCCTTGCATATCATGTGTAAATTGCTTAAACAAATCTCATGATGATATGCTTGCTTTGTATTGTGGCCATGATAAAAATGCTTCTATTTCCTCTAGTTGTTGTGTGACTAACAATGTAGAGGAAACCGAAGATTCTATTGGTCAAGACAAGATCTTGAATGGAGCCTCAAGTAACTCTTCACCTTTATCTCACGGTTCTCATATATGCCTTATGGCCAAGGGTCCCACGGTATCTCCTACCATGGAACCTAATATTTCTCGTGTTGATAAGGATGAGGATGATTATGAAGAAGATGATTGGGTTGCCTCTTTACGCGATAAGGGTAAGAATGTATATCGTGTTCTTTGTAAAGATAAAATTGTTTCCTCTCACTTCTTTGAAATCTTGACTATCGCTATTGAGAGCCAAAAACTTATTTGGATGCGTGAGAACACCATCTCTAAAATGGGTGCCCTTGAACATGAGTATGCCGATGAATTGGCATCCCTAAAGGATGAACTTGAAGAAGAACAAACCACCAAGGAAGCTCTTGAGGAGACCTTTGCTCTAGAATTTTCTAGAGAAAAGGAAAACCATGATAGAGCTCTTGAGGTGGCAAATGAGCTAAAGCTAAAAAATGATAAGCTTGTGTTTGTTAATGCTAAACTCCTTGAGGATTTTGAGCAACTCGAAAAGGGCTCAAGGGTCATTGAGAGTGCACTCACCAAACTCACCGAGTCGCATGAGCAACTTAAAGATTCTTATCTAAAAGACCATGCCAACTTGCCTTCTCATATTGCTATTAATAATGATGCTTGTGCTACTAACTCTACCTCTTGTGAAGCATCTATATTGAAGGAGAATGTTGAGCTAAGGGCTCAACTTGAATTGCTAACTAGCAATTATGGGATTTTGGAAGAAAATCATGGAAAGCTTTCTCACTCCCATGAGGATCTTCTAGCATCCCATGATAGGCTAAAGTTAGCTCATGAGGTTATTATGTCAACGGTGACATCTTGTGAGCCTCATATGGACACTAGCACTACAACTCAAAATGCTATATTGCCATGTGCTAGTCCTAGTAATTCATCCACTCATAGTATTGCTAAATCTTGTGATGAATTATCTTCCTTGCCTTGTTGCTCTAACAATGAACGTTCTACTTCCTCTAGTACTTGTGTTGTTACTAACCATGTAGAGGAAATCAAAGAGCTCAAGGCCCAAGTCACTTCTTTGAAGAAAAACTTGGTAAAGAGTCATGAAGGGAAATGCAAACTTGACAAGATGTTGAGTGTGCAACAATCCCCCAATGACAAGAGTGGACTTGGATTCAACTCCAACAACAAGAACAAGTCCAAGAACAACAAGAATAAGAAGGGCCAATTACAAGTCAAAGACCCGGCCAAGATTGTTTGCTTCAAGTGCAAAATTGAAGGGCACCATGTTAGATCATGCCCTTTGAAGAAGAAGCAAAAAAGGGAAGCGGCCTCAAGCTCAAACTCATATTCAACCTCAAGTTGAAGAAAGGCCACTTTCCAAGAAGAATCAAGCTAATGCTCCCATTGTGGAGAAATCTAGTGACAAGAAGGAGAAGAGAAGAACTTGCTAAATATGCCGTGAGAAAGGCCACATCTCCTCCTTTTGCACTATGGGTACCTCATCCAACCCTATCATCATTGATGATGTCTATTCTCTTCGCAAGGATGAGGTTGGCAATGTGTTTGCCAAATATGTTGGTGCTCAAAGTGGTGTCAAGAAAAGAACCATTTGGGTTGCCAAGCCTATTGTGACTAACCTCTTAGGACCCAACTTGGTTGAGGACCAACAAGCCAAAACTTGATCAACAGGTGCTTTTTGGAGGGCATTGGAGACTTGGCTACATCATGAAGAATTAAGGGAACTTCATCATTTATATTATCTCAAGCCAAGTCTTTAGGTTATCTTGCTTCTATCATATATCCAATGTTCCTCCTTGCGGTAACATGTGCTCAACTCATTTATATTGAAAGTTACTCACCCCTTTGCATGTGTTAGTTTTGTTCCTAGCATGTGTTTATATATGTTGTGCTTCCTACTTGCTTATCTTGAGAAATCAAGTCTATGTATGTTGGGTTGCACACCATGTATTTGTGTTTGTGTTGGAGCCCCTTTGCATCTTGTTGTATCTTATATGGCTCTTGTGAGTGATTAATGGACTATCCTATTTTGGGGGAGTGATATGCCTTTGGGAATTTCACAATCATAACAATGTGTGTACATGAGGAATATCACTTAGAATTGATATTGCAAGATTATCTAGTCTCTATGCGGTATGTCATCCTCATGAGAAATTCAAATTCTAATGTCCATTAATTATCTCTAGTTGGATCTTATTTGCCTCTTGTGAAAATAAATTCCTTATCACATTATGGGGGAGTAATAAGCTTTGTGCATATTACAAGCCTAGAAAATGCGAACATTTGAGATTGTGTCACATAGAATTGATATTGTAAATTATCTCTCTCCTATGTGGCATGTTTGCTCAAACAAGTTATAATTTGTTTAAATGGCTTCATTGCTAATATCTTTGTGGATCTTATTTGTGAGAGTTTTTCATGGCATGGTTTTTCACAACGTGTCCCTAGCTCAATACACTTTTTGGGAAACCATATGCTTCAAGTTATGCTATTAATTGCTTTGCATGTTGGTATGACTAGTATTAATTGCTTTGCATGTTGGTATGACTAATTGAAGCTATCAAGAAACTCTCTTTAAATGATGGTTAACTCTTATCTTTTACCATATGCTTTATTTGTTGTAAATATGATCTTAGGTATACTTACAAACTACCACCGGGAAATATTTCCTAATACCTCTTGTCCTAGGACAATTGGCAATCTAGTATGAGGTAGATATGTATTGATCATATTTACATTGGCTCTTGTGTTTAATTACCTTATTTATTGCCATGAATTTGCCATACTTTGACTCCCATGTGTCTTCCTTGCATCTTATGGATCTAATTTGTCTATTTGAACTTTCTTAGCATTTTTAGTACTTATAGGTAGCGTGATGATCCTAGTTTTGTGTATTTTTGTATTCATATGCAAAATCCTAGATAATGCACTAATCTTGAGGGAGCTCTCCTATATTTGTTAGAATGCTTAACATCTCTTGATCATTATCAAGTATTTGGTTTCGGGAGACAAACCTTTTATTTTTGGTACTTAGTGCCATCATAAAAATTGTTGAGGGTTTGGTTTATTTGTTGGAACCTTGCTCTCTTGGGAGTTGGTTATCTCATTCCTTTGTTTTTGAGTTTAATTAGCTTCTTATAATGAGATAAGTCTTTGGAGTCAATCTTGTGTTAATTTGATTCTTTGATATAATTTGGACAACCATTGTTTCTTGATTTAATTGTAGCTTTGTCCAAATTGTATCATCCTTTGGTTCTTAAAAGTCTTGTGCATGCATATTTAATATATGTATATCTTATGACATGTGTTACTTTGTTTGATCCAATATATAGGGTAAACTCCATAAAATCCTAATTTGGCTAAGATGTGCATGAAATTCAATTTCATATCTATATGTGCATAGTTATGTGGAGTTTGTTCTATATGTTGTAGTGTATCTAACTACTTTGGACCCAATTAGTTTGGGGACCATATTGTACTTACCTTTGTGTTAGGTACAATGGAGATGCATTGGATGCTTGTCTCACTCTTAGGAAGAAGTGGTGATTCAATGGTAATTTGAGACAAGCTAGGATGGTCAACGAACTCATATCTACTACATCCACACCAATGCTATCTCGGTAACAGGTATCTTCTCATGCATATTTTTCTAGCATCCAACCGTGTGGTTGCATCTTGGCATGAAACTCTTGTTTTGCAAATATTGTGCTTCTTGCAACGGTCTTAGTGAAACCTCTTTGTTGCAAATGTGAGTAAATTGAGATGAGTGCATATGTTGGGAAGTATATAAAATCATGCTCATGATTCACCCATCCCAAATATGTCTATCTAGCAATTTATTGCATATCAATTCCTCAAGACTCTCACATGAGCAACATTGATGAAAGTGCAAATTGAGTTATTTGTTTTGGTATCCTTTCTTTGTGATACTTGTTGCTCTTCTCAAAGCATCTCAACTATCTTCTTTCCCTTGTTGATATTTGTGATGTCTTTGATGCGTTTGTGGTTGAAGTTCATTAATGTACAATAAGATAAAATTAAGCCTTTGGCCATGCTATTAAGCAAAACTTCTTATTGTTATATTGCATGACTTCGTGTTGGATATCATGTTATATTTCTCTTGTATCTATATTTTATATGTACATGTTTCTTTGTGGATAAACATCTTCGTGATATTGTTCACTTAGAGAAACTTATACACATGAGAGATGATACATCTCCATTTGATATCTTATTTATTTGTTGTGTGTTGTTTGGTCATGCTAAGCAATATCATTCATTGAAGACTATGATGATGCTATTTGGTCATCCTTGTAATAGTCTTATAATATGCTTTGCCATTCCTTTCACATATCCTCTTGTTTGAGCCTTTTATTATTGTGCCTCTTACTTGTTGCTCAACCATTTGTTTGTTGCAAGTGTTAAGCTTAATTTTCTATCTATGATATATTGCAAATGTTTGTGTTTTAAATGGTAATGAGGGAGTGAGTATTCCATGTTATGCATATTGTATTCAAATGCAACATTCTAATTTATGCATGTACCTTGGGGAGCTTCCTCATTTTATTTAAAGTACATTGTTGCGTTGATCATAAGAGTTTATTCCACTTGGTATCTTTTGCTTTGAATGATATTATGGGAGTGATGATTCCATGTTTGTGCACCCATATTTTAATTTAAGTTGTATATTTTGTGCACAAACCTTGGGGAGCTTCCTCATATTATTTAGAGTAATCTTCTTGATCTTATCATAATATATATCTCTCTTTTGGTATCTTCTTTGTGGCTCATTTGATTGCTTGCTTCATTTGTTGAAGCTTCTTGACTTTGTTATCTTTTTGCAATCTTTGATCCTCGCTATAGTGTGATTGATTCCGAATATTCCTCGTTGAACCATATGTTGGCTTAAAGGTTGCAATAAGAAGAAATTGATGAAGAATATCAAGTGTCAAGTATGTCTTGAAGATGAAGATGAAGTGAGCCCTCAAGTTTAACTTCAAGACATCAACATGATGAAGAATGAAGAAACGAAGTGCAAGTTCAAGATGAGCCATCTCGAAGAGATCATTTGCTTGAAGCTTGCCATCCATATGGTGATCATGGATATGTGAAGATGCGCCAAACAAGAGTCTCTCCCATGGTGGATTATGGGGGAGCAATCCACAAGACTTCGTCAAGCAAGCACTATCAAGAAAGGCGTTCCATCTTGTTGCGGTCAAGATCGTCATTAGCGAGCTCAAGAGGAACGCGCAAGGTTAAGGTTTGCTCTTGATAGGGTTTCTTTCTTATCGGTCTCATGGTGTAGTTGGAGACCGGTTTATAGTTTAGTTGCCGTACTATCAAGAGGGCTCTCGAGTGAGTAACTCGATCGTATCCTTCGAAGAGCTCAAACCTTTGCATCCTTGCAACATCTTTCTTGGTTGTTATTTGGATCTTATCCATGTAATGTCTTAGAGCTTGTGCTTATTCTCATGACAAGCTCTAGTTCATCGAGAACGGATTTTGCACGGGAAACTTGTTGCGTTTTCAAGGTTGGAGGTTTTACCGGTTTGTCTTTTATAGATAGGTCAAACCTTTTATCATTTGTTTCTATCCTCCCTTGCTGGACTATGATGGTTCCCTGCATGATCTTGTAGAGCTTGTTACTAGCTTCGAAACAAGCCCAAGATCATCAAAATCGGAGTCCGGATGCTCAAGTTATGGTCTTTCTCGTTTTGCTGTTTCTGTCAGTTTTCAGGGGGGGCGGAATATCCGGGGGCGGATATTTGCAGAATATCCGGCCCCTGAAAATCGGCTAAGGACTTAGCGTTCGAGGCCACTGGACACCCCACCGGATATTTCATCGGATTATTTGCCTGACCCGGATATTCTGGTGGGACCGAATTATCTGGCCCCCACTTAGGCCGGAATATCCGGCCTGAAATTTCCCAGCGGCCATATTTTTCTGGGGGTATTTATACCCCCCTTCTTCTTCCTTGGGCTGTTGCTTCTCCCACTCTCTCTCTCCTCCATTTTTGACCTTGAGAAGCTTGCTCTATCTCTCAATCCCTCCATGATTCTTGCCCCCATTTGAGGAAAAACAAAGAGGAGATCTTGATCTACTTTTCTACCAATCAAATCCCTCTCTTTGTGAGTGGAATCCTCTAGATCTAGATCTTGGAGTTCTTTGTGTTCTCCTATTTGTTCTCCTTCTCTTATTCCCCCAATAGCTTTTGTAGCTTTGTTGGAATTCGAGAGAGAAGGATTTGAGCATCTTTGTGGTGTTCTTGCCATTGCATTTGGTGCATCGGTTTGAGCTTTCCACGAAGATTCGTGGTGGTGAAAGCAAGAAGGTTGTTACTCTTGGGTTCTTGGAACCCTAGACGGATTCTAGTCCTTTGTGGTGATTTCTTGGGAGCCTCCAATTAAGTTGTGGATGCGTGCCCCAAGCTTTGTGTAAGGCCCGTTTTCCGCCTCAAAGGAAATCCGTTAGTGGAACCGTGACCTAGGCCTTTGTGGCGAGGGTCACCGGAGAATAAGGTGGGACGCCTTCGCGGCGCTCGGTGTGTGGTGTGACTACCGCATCTTGGGGTGAGGCCTTTGTGGCGTTGCTGTGGATCGAGCAACCAGACCTCCAGGTGAGGCCTCTTGTGGCGTTCGTGGGCACTAAGCCACCGCACCTCGCCAACGGAGATTTGCACTCGCAAGAGTGTGAACTTGGGGATAAATCATCGTCTCCCGCGTGCCTCGGTTATCTCTATACCCGAGCTCTTTACTTATGCACTTTACTTTATGATAGCCATCGTGCTTGAAGTTATATATCTTGCTATCACATAGTTGCTTGTATTGCTTAGCATAAGTTGTTGGTGCACATAGGTGAACCATAGTATATAGGCTTTGGGCTTGACAAAGTAAACGCTAGATTTATTCCGCATTTGTTAAGTCCATCTCGTAAAAGTTTTAAACCGCCTATTCACTCCCCCCCCTAGGCGACATATGTGTCCTTTCAAGGCAGCAAGCCGCCGTTCCCGCCAGCTTGCTCGGCTTGGAGAGCATCGGGTTGCATCGGGTTGTTGCAGGGCCGGCCCATATGGTGGGGCAGAGGGGCGCTCGCCCCGGTACCTCACGAGCTATAGGGCCCCGCCCCAAGATTTGTTTGCATACTTCGTGCATTTGTACTCATATTCTTTACTACAAAATATAGATGTCTTAAGCTGCAGCTTATTGTGCCTCTATTCAGAATCCTCTTACCAAAACAAATATTTCAACATTTACTCTCTAGGTTGCATGGTTTGAAATAATTCAGAAAGTATAGAAGGTCCAAGCTAGAGCTTGCTATGCCTCTACTCAGACTCCTTTTAACATAAAAATACTTTAATATTTCTAAATAATTGTTTTGATGACACGATTTCTCTCTGGCCATCCCAAATGTGTAGGACAACATCGACACTTATAATTTTTCTGTGATTAATTCTATAGATACATATGTATATACACATGTACACAAGTTGTTATTGGTAGAAATAAAAATCATGGCATATACTCCCTCCACCCGCCGAAATTGTCGGGCGCACTGTACAAATGAAGTTTTACAAATCCCCCCTTATAGTTATAATTCTTCTCCAATTAGATCCTTGCATTAGGAATCAAAGTCGCGTCTGTTCCCGACGAGACCATCCCTGGCCGTCCCCGGCCGTCCCTCGCCGTCCACCGCCTCCCAGCGCCATACGCCTCGGTCTTCCGCCGTCCCCCTCGCCATCCGCAGCTCCCTCCGCTCGACGAGGAGCTCTCCTTCCTCCTTGTCTCCTTCGCTCGACTAGGAGCTCCACCGGTGGCGCGCAGAGGAGGAGCTCCGCCTCCTCCCATCAAACTCCGGTGGTAAGGCGCAGAGGAGGAGCTCCGCCTCGTCCTCGTCTTTGTCCTCCTCCGCTCGAGCTCCACTGGTGGGGTGCAGAGGAACTCCGCCATCTCCTCCCAATCCGACCGTCACTTCCCCACTTGAGCTCGACGCCGTCACGCCTCCTCAGGCTTCCCTGAGCCGTTCAAATGCTTTAGGGTGATCTGCTGGTCCTCCAGAACCCTTTTCCCCTCTCGAATGGTTGCTCGCTTGCCCGACCATTGTGGTCCACCGCTTGCGGCCGCTGTAGCTCGTCACCGTGGCTCCTGTAGTGACCAAAAACGGGCGGCCCCGCCACAATAGTGTCGCCCACATTCGCGCTCGTGCTTCTTCTTCGCTGTCGATGGTGTAGCTCATGCTGCCGCTGATCCCCTGACTTCGGGATTCAAGCTCATCTCTGAAGAAGAAGAACCAAGGTACACGCGTAACGAGATTCAGTGATCAGGTCAACAATGCACAGTGATATTAGTTCTTGAACTTCCATTCATACCATGATATGAGTTAAAGTAAACAAAAATATGAGTTCAGAAGTACATAAGAAAATAACCGTCCACATTGTTTTACAGAAATTACAAAATGAGTTGTCAGTATGTTATCCATAGTTGCATGAGCAGTAACTACCACCAATGGCGGCCAGGAGGATTGAGATAGAGGAGAGAACTGAGACATCACATCAGCAACTGTCACCAGGACTTCAGGACTTGTACCAACACCGAGAGTAGCAAACATGTGTTGAAAAATGGGCCAAGAAATTAACCACTTGTTCACAGACACCTCATCATACTACTGCTCAAATTCCACCACAGAATTTGCATTTTCTCTAGCCAATTTTTCCAGAAACAGCTCATGACCCTCTTCACTTTCCTCCATACAGAATCCTCATTTTCGTAGGAAGCAACAAGAATATGGCGCATGCATAGAAATTAGTTGTTGTCCCCATGTTTAGACAGTACAAAGTTCAAACTATCTCTCTTAATTTTAGTGTACAAAATTCAGGTTCAAATTTCGGTGAACAATCAAGTCATAGATGTGAATAGAGAAACTAAGAAGATTATTTCCTGCTACCCTAGATGATCTGGATGATCTTTTCCCCATGTACTACTCCCTCAAGAAAACAAGAGAATGTACCATGAAAGTTATACCAGGGAGGGAGATTGTTCATCCTAACAAGCTGGTTTAGAACTGATTTCAGTGGGATTATATCATCAGTTAGCAACTGCTTTAAAACTGCAGATAAAAGTTATGAATGTTTTATACTAGATCGTCCTTACCTGCACCACGTCACCAAAGGAGACTATTGATACCTAACTGACATATTCACTTCTAACACAAGATAGACACTTCCAACAACGGAGAGAATATCAATCGAACTTTAATTGGACAAAGGGCTAAATCACATACAAATGTCTAAGTTGCAACTCGGCTCGTTGGATAAGTGATAATCTTATTTATAACAAATAGGAGAATATAATTGATAGCATCAACAATAGCTGCTAAGTTCTTGCATAAGATCGAGGAACACTAGTGGAAAACGGGGCTTCAGGCCCGGTTCGTTTGGGCCATCAGTCCCGGTTTCCAAACCGGGACCAAACAGGCGGGACTAAAGGGTCCCCCCTTTAGTCCCGGTTTAAATATGCACCGGGTCCAAAGGCCCCGTCACGTGGTGCGGCCAGGGTGCTCGTGGTAGAGGACCTTTGGTCCCGGTTCGTAGTACGAAATGGGACTGAAGGGTCTCTGCCGCGGCAGAAAATTGCCGTTTCTCTGCCGCGGCACAGGTTTAGGGTGGAGCAGCGTTTCTCTGCCGCGGCAGAGAAACTGGACGTTTCTCTACCGCGGCAGAGTTTCAGCAATGCATACATCATTCAAGAAAACCACAAAATATCGTCATGAATATATAGACATCGTTAACAGTACACGTAATGCATGCATATTTATAATATAAAGTCGGAGATCTTTACTAAATCTATCTCCACAATAATGCGTAACCACTACGTCGTTCAAGATCTACGAACTGCCCGATAGTACTCTCCATTTGGGGCAAGGGCCTCGTTAAGAAAGAATCCCGCGAGTTCCTCTTGAATTGCTCGTATGCGATCCTCCGTTATGAGAGAGTCCCGCAGGCGTATCATCTATATTAAAAAAAGGAGATCAATATATATGAATGGAACTCAATACAATTGATGGTAATAAGATTAATTGTGAAATATTGTTCACGTACACGAGTGTGGTGTATAGCGTCCTCCGCATCCCTGTGACTTGCCATCTCACGAATGAAGTCGCAGACGTAGTATCCACATAAGTTATTCCCGGATTCCTGCCTCATACACTTTACGAAAAAATAGTTCGATCAAACAAATAATCAAGCATCATATTGAAAGAAAATATCAAAGAGATTCACGGACATAGCTATATATATAGTACTACTTACAGGGTAATCTTTAAATGTAAGCTCCGGTTTCTATTTACCCGGAACAGTATTGATGAACCGTTTCCAAGCCCTGCCCGGGAAAGAAAAAATGAGTAAATGAGTTATTGATTAGTTGATGATATCGTCGAATTAGAACAGATGAAGATGCCGATACGAAATTGATTGAAATTACCTCTGGAGGATGGCAGCCATGTTCGCTCATTCCGCATGTTCTTTACGTTTCGAGTCCATGACAAGTACGACTCTTTTCTTAAAATCAATGATTAGGAGAATAAAGTGAAAACTGCACAAGCATAGCTCAATGATTACGAGAATAAAGTGGAAGCTGCACAAGCATAATGTATGTTATAACACTCACTTGAAGTTGTAGGGAAAGTATATATCCTCTTTGTTTGCTTGCTTCTGTAAAAACAGTAGCATGTGGTCCTCTGTGTCCTTGGGTACTGTCGAACCGTAACTTCATGAACTATGTTTGGGTCAATGAACCTGATGTCATGGAGCTTGCCTCTTTTGCATTCGAGCTTCTTCATTCTGCATAATTAATATATAGCGTACACAAAGAATATAGTGAGGATAATTGTTAGTGCAAACGAATGAGCTGAGCTACAGACTTAATTACATAAATAAATCACTTACATGCAGTAGCAACTGATGACAGATTTGTCGAGGGCGTCTTGATTGAATAACTGAAACAGTTCTTCTAACTCAAGGTTTATCTCCTCCCGCCCCCGGAAATAATGCTCATCTCTAAGATGACATGAGCTTGTTCAGAATGCTGTGTTTGGCTACATCATCGATATAAAGATCTTGAGCTGCTTCCTCTGCAGACAGCTCTCGTCCCTTCGGCTTGTGCCATTCTTGAACGGTGATCGGGACGCAGTCCCTAACAAGCACTCCGCATTGACTTATAATTTTTTTTGCAGACTTCTCGGGAGCAATCGGTCGGCCACTCTTATCGATTTCGAGGATGTCGTGCCTAACACCGTCGGCCAACGATTTGTTCGGGCCTCGCTTCGACTTTACAGAAGAATTGCTCGATCCGGAGGGCTAAAAAGAAATAATTCATCGTCAATATATATATTAGTTAATGCATCTAGTCAGCAGCGGCTTAATTTATATACCTCGGTGATAACTACGGTTCCATCACCAGAGCCATTATGATCTTCTTCCTCACCGGAGACATTATGATGTTCTTCCTCACCGGAACCATCTTCTCTTCGGTCAATATTCTCCGCTCCCTCACCGGAGTCATTCAAAAAAGTTGCGGTGACATCGTCACCGCCATCATCCGGAATATCGTCGTCGCCATCATCCAGAGTACCGTTGGCTATGAGGTTAGCCATGAATTCTTCTTGGGCCTCGTCTCTGTGTCGTCCCTCCATTCTTTCTACAACGACTTGCAAGTTATAGGAACCATCATATGATCAAATTAAGAATAATGCAGAAAACTGAAATTGGAGTTACATATACAGTTATTAATTAAGGATCGATAATGTAGTGCTGAAAGCAAATCGTGCAGTTACATGCATACATAGCTGGGGTCCACATTTATAATTTAACGCTAATACATCACTAATAGAACCTCTCAACGGCGCCGACCGGGTGCTGAGCTGCGCCGGCTGAACACCCCAAGCCACGGAACAATAACATGATCATAGCTAATGTGAGATCCCCTCATAACTGACCATCCCCCCTAGATATGGTGTCCAACGCATACATGTAACGGCGAACGTGCTCGTCCTCCTCTGTAATTCGCTGAGCTATCACCTCCTGCGGGGCCGGCTCCCTCTGAAACGACCGTGGCCCACGCGACCTCCACCAGAGAAGATCCGGGTCGACGACGGGACCCGGATTCCGCACCAAGGTGCGCGCCCCGGAAGCTAAGACCTCCCAGTGCCACCCCGGCGGAGCCCAGTCCCGGACCTCCCCCATCTACTGCATCTGCTCCAGAATAGACACACCACGGCGCGGTGGCTGTCGCGGCATCGTAGCTACAAAACCAAATCATATATATATGTACTAACATAAATAAAAAATCATAATATTGTGCTAAATAAAATAACTTCACTACTTTTTTACTAACAACTATTTCTAACATATAATTTCACGACCGCGTTTGGGGTTCGGGGTCGACGCCACGTTCCACGACCCCGGATCGATCGATCCGGATCGGGGGTCGGGAACGACAGCGGGAGCGGTAGCGGGAACGACCGTATTTTGGGGGCGTCGGCAGGGGCGCCGGCACTACCGGCACCGCCACGGACTCGGCGCTCCTCCTCTCGCTCTTCTCTCTATTTCTCGACCCTAACTCTATGTCACGGCGGCACCGCCACAGACTCGGCACCACCATGGACTCGGCGTTCCTCCTCGATGTCGCGGCGACACGGCCACGGACTCGGCACCATCACATACTACTCCGATCCATAGTCTATCTTTGGGGGCGCCGGCAGGGGCGCCGACACTGCCGGAGATGGTGGTGGTCGGCCGGTGGCGGCACTAACATATGGTGGCGGCACTAACATATAGGGGTATGGTGGCGGCACTAACATATAGGGGTGCCGGCACTACCGGAGTATGGTGGCGGCACTAACATATGGTGGTGGCGGCACTAACATGTATCTAATTAACAAATAAAAAAATAAAAAAAAGCCTAACTAACAAAATTATTTACTAACAAATTATTTACTAATTAACTAGCCTAATTAACTAGCCTAACTAACAAAATTTAAAAAAAAAAAGAGGAGAGAAGGGTGGGGCGGCGGCGCTTACCGGCGGAGATGGTGGCGGCGGCCGGCTGGCAGGGTGGCAGGGGCGCGGCGGACGGCAAGGAGGCGCCGCGCGCGGTGGGAGGCGCGGTGGCGGCGACGGCCGTCGAAGAGGAGCGCGCGGCACAAGAGGCCGACGGCGCGGCGCGGTGGGCGCGGCGCGGTGGCGTAGGCGGTGGCGCACGGCGACGGCGATGGCGCGGGCGCGAGTTGGGCAGCCTGGCGGCGTCTGCGCTTCGTCTCCGCGGGATTGAACTCCGCGGAGACGAAGTGGTAACTGTTATAGGGCCACCCACCTTTGGTCCCGGTTCGTATTACAAACCGGGACCAAAGGCCCCCCGGACTAAAGGCCTATTTTGCTGCGTTTTTCGCTGCGCGCGCAAAATAGGTCTTTAGTCCCCGTTTGTATTACAAACCGGGACCAAAGGCCAATTTTTTAAATTTTTTTCGTTCCCGCCTTATTTCAAATCAAAAAATGCCACGTACAGGCCACCGCCACCGCCACCGCCATGCCACCGCCACCGCCATGTACTGGCCACCGCCACCGCCGTGCCACACGTGTCCACCGCCGCCGCCGCCACCGCCATGTACTGGCCACCGCCACCGCCGCCGCCGTGCCACACGTGTCCCTTCCCCGTGCCACGTGTCGCCGCCGCTTCCACGTGCCGCGCCCCGCCGCCGCCGGCGTGCGACATGTAGACGCCGCTGCCACGTGCCATACCCCGCCGCTTACGCGCGCCATGTGTCAATGCCGCTTCCACGTGCCACCGCCGCCACCGCCGCCGCCGTGCCACACGTGTCCCTTCCCCGTGCCACGTGTCACCGCCGCTTCCACGTGCCTCGCCCCGCCGCCGCTGGCGTGCGACGTGTAGACGCCGCTTCCACGTGCCATGCCCCGCCGCTTCCCCGCGCCACCCATCACCAAACTTGCCGCGTCGCTTCGCGTGCTATAAAGCGCCACGTGCGCGTGCAACCACACGTCGCCGTCGCCTCCGCTCATTCGTCTCCGGGATACCGCCGCGCCGTCGCGCCTCGTCCGGTTTCCGTGGCGTCCGAGCGCGTCCAAACGGTAGGTTCTACGCTGAGATGTGCGCTGGTGGCTTCCGCCTCACCCTCGGCACGTACAACACGCCGGAGCTGGCGGCGCGCGCTTACGACGCGCCCGCGTGGCGATTTCGGCGGCCACGACGCGACATGAACTTCCCAGACGTCGAATCGCTAGAGGAGGCGGAGTTCCTCGCGCCAACGCCGTGCCTCGTCGACGACGAGGACCGTCGCTGCCACCACCAGGTGCAGCGCCGGATCGCCATCGCCGAGAACGACGAGGAGTTGATGCGCCAGTGGAGGGCGCAGTTCCCCAATGACGTCGACAACACCGATGCGTTCTTTGCTGACCTCAGGGCACAGCGCAGGTCCGACAGGCGCCATCGTCGGGCCGTCGCCGAGTTCGAGCTCGACAACCCGAATACAACTTGGGCCGAAAACGACCCTCGGTGGGACGACATTTGGACCGAGACAACCTCCGACGACGAGTAGATCGACTAGACTAGTTGTTTATCTATTTTAATTGTATTTTCAATAAAGTCGTTGTCGATTGCTTTAGTTTCAATAAAGTCGTTGTCGACAGAGCTAAACTGAAAATTAAGATACATGGCCAGATTCGACTGTTGGAGTCATTCAGTCATACTCGTGCCTAGCCCTATAGTAGTCGCCACTGTAGTCGTCGTAGTCGCCGACATCGTTGGTGAAAGGGTTGGAAAATCTCCCGTGGCACAGTTTCTCGAAGATGTCATTGGTGCACACGCCCTACGGCATCTTCGGAAACTGCGCCTCGGAATTTTTTTCCTGCAAGCCCGTGAACGACTACATCTCCTCTAACAGTGTTGGGGAAAGGGTTGGAAAATCTCCCGTGGCGCAGTTTCTCGAAGATGTCGTTGGTGCACACGCCCTACGGCATCTTCGGAAACTACGCCTCGGAATTTTTTTCCTGCAAGACCGTGAACGACTACATCTCCTCTAACAGTGTTGGGGGAAGGGTTGGGAAATTTGCCGTGGCGCAGCTTCTCGAAGATGTCGTTGGTGCACACGCCCTACGGCATCTTCGGAAGTTGCGCCTCGGAAATTTTTTCCTGCAAGCCCGTGAACGACTACATCTCCTCTATATATATGGTACAAAAAGCCAACCATCTCCACTTTTAATATCTTACATACATACAGTTACATGATTACACAAAAATAAATGGGAAATTGATTGCCATGTTGAGATACTCATTTGTGCCATGAACATTCTTCAATTAACTTGATGATGGAGCATCTTCATCATTTAACCTTCTTAGGCCGTAACCATGGAGCATCTTCATCATTTAACTTGATGCTTGGGTCAATATTCACTGTGAAGGGTGGAATTTCACCAAACTTACTATAATCTTCTGACATGTCTGTCTTGTCCTCCACTCCCACGATGTTTCTTTTTCTAGAAAGAACTATGTGGCGCTTTGGCTCATCGTTTGATGTATTCGTTTCCTTATGTTTCCTTTTTCTTGGTTTGCTAGACATATCCTTCACATAGAAAACCTGGGCCCCATCCTTGGCTAGGACGAATGATTCGTCTCTATACCCAAGATTGTTGAGATCCACTGTTGTCATTCCATACAACTTGTCTATTAAAACCCCGCCTCCTGATTTCTTGACCCATTTGCACCTAAACAAAGGGACCTTAAAAGAAGGTCCATAGTCAAGTTCCCATATCTCCTCTATGTAACCATAATATGTGTCATTTGGGCCTTTGTTGTTAATTGCATCAAAGCGGACACCACTGTTTTGGTTGGTGCTCTTTTTATCTTGGGCGATCGTGTAAAATGTATTCCCATTTATCTCGTACCCTTGGAAAGTCAATACAGTCGAAGATGGTGTCTGGGCCAACAAGTACAGCTGATCTTCAATAGTGCTGTTATTCAGGAGATGTTTTTGCAACCAACCGCCGAAGGTCGACATGTGTTCACGTCTAATCCAATCGTTCGACTGCCCCGGGTTCTGGGAGCGTACAAAATTCTCGTGTACACTGATATACGGAGCCACCAAGGTGGAACTTTGTAGAACTGTGTAGTGTGCTTGAGTGAACGAATTCCCGTCCCTACATATCATTGATTTCCTTCCTAGCGTGCCTTTTCCACTTAGTCTCCCCTCATGCCGTGATTCAGGAACACCAATCGGCTTAAGGTCAGGAATAAAGTCAACACAGAACTCAATGACCTCCTATGTTCCATAGCCCTTGGAGATGCTTCCTTCTGGCCTAGCACGGTTATGAACATATTTTTTAAGACTCCCATGAACCTCTCGAAGGGAAACATATTGTGTAGAAACACAGGACCGAGAATGGAAACCTCCTCGACCAGGTGAACGAGGAGATGCATCATAATATTGAAGAAGGATGGTGGGAATACCAGCTCAAAACTAACAAGACATTGGACCACATCATTCTGCAACCTCGGTAGAATTTCTGGATTTATTACCTTCTAAGAAATTGCATTGAGGAATGCACATAGCTTCACAATGGGCAGTCGAACATTTTCCGGTAGAAGCCCCCTCAATGCAATCGGAAGCAACTGCATCATTATCACGTGGCAGTCATGAGAATTCAGGTTCTGGAATGTTTTCTTCTCCATATTTATTATTCCCTTTATATTGGAGGAGAAGCCAGACGGGACCTTCATACTGCTCAGACATTCAAAAAATATTTCCTTCTCTGCTTTTGTAAGAGCGTAGCTGGAGTAATGACGTCCTTTATCTGTCTCATGCAGTTTTTTGGGGTCTTTCATACGTTGCTGGTCCTCCCGTGCTTCTGGTGTATCTTTTGTCTTCATGTACACGCCCAGGAAGCCTAGCAGGTTCACGCAAAGATTCTTCGTCACGTGCATCACATCGATTGAAGAGCGGACCTCTAAGACTTTCCAATAGGGTAGATCCCAAAATATAGATTTCTTCGTCCACATGGCCACGTGTCCGGCTGCGTCATTCGGAACAGACCGTCCGCCAGGACCCTTTCCAAATATTACTTCTAGATCCTTGACCATACCAAATATAGCTACACCATCACGATGGGGAGGCTTCTTCCGGTGATCAGCCTCACCGTTGTAATGCTTGCCTTTCTTTTTTACGGGATGGGTATGCCTAAGAAATCGACGATGCCCCAGGTACACGATCTTCTTACATTTATCCAAATAATCACCTTCGAGCTCATCTAAACAGTGCGTGCATGCATTGTATCCCTTGTTTGACTGTCCTAAAATGTTACCAAGAGCAGGCCAATCATTGATGGTTACGAAAAGCAGCGCTCGTAGGTCAAATTCCTCCTGCTTGTGCTCATCCCACACAGGTGCACCTGCTATGGACCACAGCTGTAGAAGTTCTTCGACTAATGGCTTCAGGTACACATCAATGTCGTTGCCGGGTTGCTTCGGGCCTTGTATGAGCACTGGCATCATAATGAACTTCCGCTTCATGCACAACCAAGGAGGAAGGTTATATATACAAAGAGTCACAGGCCAGGTGCTATGGCTGCAGCTCTGCTCTCCAAAAGGATTCATGCCATCTGTACTTAGACCAAACCTTAAGTTCCTTGCGTCCTCTGCAACAATAGCTATGAAAGGGGGAATAGATCACATCAATACTATCATAGTAATAGTTAACTTCATAATCTACAAGAGATTACAATCATAACCTGCGCCAAGTACTACATGATGCACACACTGTCAACTTTACATCATGGAGGAGGAATAGACTACTTTAATAACATCACTAGAGTAGCACATAGATTAATTGTGATACAAAGCTCATGATCACATAAAGATCACACCATGGGAGAGAGAGATGAACCACATAGCTACCGGTAGAGCCCTCAGCCTCGGGGGAGAACTACTCCCTCCTCATCGTGGGAGACAGCAATGGCGATGAAGATGGCGGTGGTGTCGATGGAGATGACTCAGGGGGCAATTCCCCGTCCCGGCGGCATGCCGGAACAGAGACTTCTGTCCCCCGAAACTTGTCTTCGCGATGGCGGCGGCTACGGAACTCTTCGTGGAATATCGTCGATTGTCCTAGGGTTTTCGCAACGGACAGAATATATAGGCGAAAGGGCGGAGTCGGAGGAGCCAGGGGGTGGCCTCCCCACCTGGTGGCGTGGCCAGGGAGGGGCCCGCGCCCAGGTATGGTGTGGGATCCCCTTGGCCCCCCTCCGGCACTTCTCTGGCTCTCTGGGTCCGTCTCGGTAAAATAGAAGGTTTGGCTTTTGTTTCGTCCAATTCCGAGAATATTTCCTGTGTAGGATTTCTGAAACCAAAAACAGCAGAAAACAGGACCTGGCGCTTCGGCATCTTGTTAATAGGTTAGTACCGGAAAATGCATCAAAATGATATAAAGTGTATATAAAACATGTGAGTATTGTCATAAAACTAGCATGGAACATAAGAAATTATAGATACGTTTGAGACGTATCAAGCATCCCCAAGCTTAGTTCCTACTCGCCCTCGAGTAGGTAAACGATAACAAGGATAATTTCTGAAGTGACATGGTACCAACATGATCTTGATCAATACTATTGTAAAGCATATGAGATGAATGAAGTGATTCAAAGCAATGGTAAAGACAATGACTAAACAACTAAATCATATAGCAAAGACTTTTCATGAATAGTACTTTCAAGACAAGTATCAACAAGTCTTGCATAAGAGTTAACTCATAAAGCAATAGATTCTTAATAGAAGGTTTCGAAGCAACACAAAGGAAGATTAAGTTTCAGCAGTTGCTTTCAACTTTCAACATGTATATCTCATGGATAATTGTCAACACAAAGTAATATGATGAGTGCAAATAAGCAAGTATGTAAGAATTAATACACGCAGTTGACACAAGTGTTTGCTTCTAAGATGGAAAGAAGTAGGTAAACTGACTCAACATAAAGTAAAAGAAAGGCCCTTCGCAGAGGGAAGCAGGGATTACTCGTGTGCTAGAGCTTTTTATTTTGAAAACATGGAAACAATTTTGTCAACGGTAGTAATAATTCATATGTGTTATGCATAAAACCTCCTATAAGTTGCAAGCCTCATGCATCGAATACCAATAGTGCTCGCACCTTGTCCTAATTAGCTCGGATTTCCATGGATTATCATTGCATTACATATGTTTCAACCAAGTGTCACAAAGGGGTACCTCTATGTCACCTGTACAAAGGTCCAAGGAGATAGATCGCATTTGATTTCTCGTTTTTGATAAATCTCAACTTTAGGACATCCATACCGGGACAACATAGAAAACAGATAATGGACTCCTCTTTAATGCTTAAGCATTCAACAATAGATAATATTCTCATAAGAGATTGAGGATTAGTGTCCAAGCTGAAACTTCCACCATGATACATGGCTTTGGTTAGCGGTCCAATGTTCTTCTCTAGCAATATGCATACTCAAACCATTCAACTCATGGCAAATCACCCTTACTTCAGACAAGACGAACATTCATAGCAACTCACATGATATTCAACAAAAGAACAGTTGATGGCGTCCCCAGAAACATGGTTACCGCTCAACAAGCAACTTATAAGAAATAAGATACATAAGCGACATATTCTTTACCACAATAGTTTTTAAGCTACTTTTCCATGAGCTATATATTGCAAAGACAAGGAATGAAAATTTTAAAGGTAGCACGCAAGCAATTTACTTGGAATGGCAGAGAAATACCACATAGTAGGTAGTTATGGTGGACACAAATGGCATAAGTTTTGGCTCAAGGTTTTGGATGCACGAGAAACATTTCCTCTCAGTACAAGGCTTTGGCTAGCAAGGTTGTTTGAAGCAAACACAAGTATGAACCAGTACAGCAAAACTTACATAAGAACATATTGCAAGCATTATAAGACTCTACACTGTCTTCCTTGTTGCTCAAACACTTTTACCAGAAAATGTCTAGACCTTAGAGAGACCAATCATGCAAACCAAATTTCAACAAGCTCTACGGTAGTTCTCCACTAATAGGTTTAAACTACATGATGCAAGAGCTTAAACATGATCTACTTGAGAGCTCAAAACAATTGCCAAGTATCAAATTATTCAAGACAATATACCAATTACCACATGAAGCATTTTCTGTTTCCAACCAAATAGCAATAAATGCAGCAGCTTTCAACTTTTGCCATGAACATTAAAAGTAAAACGAAGAACACAAGTGTTCAAATGAAAAAGCGGAGCGTGTCTCTCTCCCACACAAGCATGATAGGATCCAATTTATTCAGAGAATTAAGATAACAAAACGAAAATAAAAAACACACAGACGCTCCAAGTAAAGCACATAAGATGTGACCGAATAAAAATATAGTTTCACTAGAGGTGACCTGATAAGTTGTTGATGAAGAAGGGGATGCCTTGGGCATCCCCAAGCTTAGATGCTTGAGTCTTCTTGAAATATGCTTGGGTGAACCACGGGGGCATCCCCAAGCTTAGACTTTTCACTCTTCTTGATCATATTATATCATCCTCCTCTCTTGATCCTTGAAAACTTCCTTCACACCAAACTCAAAACAATCTCATTAGAGAGTTAGTGCATAATCAAAAATTCACATGTTCAGCAAGGACACAATCATTCCCAACACTTCTGGACATTACCCAAGGTTACTGAAATTTAATGGAGCAAAGAAATCCACTCAAATACAGTAAAGGAAGCAATGTGAAATAAAAGGCAGAATCTGTCAAAACAGAACAGTCCTTAAAGACGAATTTTTTCGAGGCACTTAACATGCTCAGATGAAGAAGCTCAAATTGAATGAAAGTTGCATACATATCTGAGGATTACTCATGAATTTTTACAGAATTTTTAGATTCTCCTACAGAGACAACAGCTCAAATTCGTGACAGCTAAAAATCTGTTTCTGCGCAGAAATCCAAATCTAGTATCAACTCTCTATCAAATGCTTTACTTGGCACAACAATGCAATAAAATAAAGATAAGGAGAGGTTGCTTCAGTAGTAACAACTTCCAAGACACAACAAAACAGTAGCAAAATAAAAACATGGGTTATCTCCCAAGAAGTGCTTTTTTATAGCCATTAAGATGGGCTCAGTAATTTTAATGATGCTCTCTCAAGAAATAAGAGTTGAAGCAAAAGAGACCATCAAAAGCAAATAAGAAACACTTTTAAGTCTAACCCACTTCCTGTGAAAAGGAATCTTGTAAATAAACAAGTCATGTATGCATAATGCAATAAGCATAGAAAGACAACACAAGCACAACTTCAAGATTCTCAACATAAAGAGGGGAAACTTAATATTATTAAGATGCATATAACCATGTTTCCCTCTCTCATAATAACTTTCAGTAGCATCATTGATGAAATCCACAATATACCCATCACTTAAAACATTCTTATTATGGTTCATATGCATAAAAGTATCATTAATTTTGGCATAAGAAAAACTCTTCTCATTAATAGTAATTGGAGCAGGATCATTATCAAGAATTTGAACATGGTAAACAAGTTGCATTCTAAGGGAATGGTTTTTGGCAATCCCATCATAACTATGACAAGTTTCATAAGGATAATTATAACCTATGTCATAGCATTCTTTATAATAATTGTCAAAGATTGGAGGCATAGTGTCATCATAAGAAATAGAATAGTTATCTTCCACAGTATGTTCATCTGTAACCATACCATCATTCTTACTAGAAGGAGATGTATCAAACATATAATCATCAGTAGCAAAAGGATTTTCAAACACCTCATCCCCAAGCTTAGAGCTTTCTATATCATTATGGGAAGAAGCATGGATAGTACTAATACTATGGCAATTATTAACATCATCATTTTCAGAATTAGTTTCCCAGAGATTTTCAATATCAAAAGTAGTGTGCTCTTCTAAATCATGATCACTAATGTAGGTAAAGGGCATAGGAAGATCATTGTACTCAGATTCATTATCATAATAATCATTAGGAGCAACATACTTACGGTTACCTATCGTTATCTCATACACGCGGGGATATGCCGTTACCTCTTTCTTTTTATTCCCCCTCTTCTTCTTCTTCTTCGTTTCCTTCTTCTTCTTCTTTTCCTTCTCCTCGTTCCCTTCTTTAGGAGGAAGAGGCTTGAAGGGAGGCTTCTCCACATAACCTGATTTATTTCCAGAAACAATAGAAGAAACTTGGGAGGATTCCTCCTTTTCATTAATAAGTTCAAAACACACAGCGGTCCTATCATATTTTGGAAAAGTGTCATCTTGTAAAATATTTTGTATGTAAGTATTTGTATGGCAATTATCAATGCAATAAGAAAGAGACCCATGCAGGACACTATTAATATCAAGAGCACTCATATCCACCAAAGAAGTTTTTCTCAATAACTCTTCACACTCCAAAAATAATGTAAGTTCATCATACTGATTAGGAGTGATTTCATCATCACAATACAAATTTGCAACACTTATGAGATTCGAATTATCATTGGAGGAGCATTGAAAATTAAAATGACCCACTCTATGGCAAAGTTCACAAATAAAAGGATAGATGGCACAAACTTTTTCACCAAGATTGTCGTCGTGCTGAACAGACAGATGCCATGGGATGGCTTGAGTTGGGGCCGAATGTGCGCTAGAGGATTCAGGGGAGGGTTTCCGGAAGGATAGCCGGTTGCTTTCCTGAAGAACTTGGCCTTGGCCAGAGGTAGAAGAAGAAGAACATAGCAACTATTTCTCCCTCAGATCTTTCTATTCCTTGATCTGAAGAGATTACAAGTTTCTGGTTACATGCGATAGCTTAGGACCTTTTTGCATAAGGGTGTGCCCCCTCTCCTTATATAGGGGAGAGGGTGGCTTACAGGGGAAGAAACCCTAGGAAACCCTAATGGCATCTTTGAACAGACAAACTACTTTACAAAGCCACTTTGGCTACCGGTGACGCCGGTATCTCTTTAATCAGGGGCGCCGACATCATCCGGCACCTTTTACGTCACCTTCCGCTTTTGGCGTCAGGGCTTCGTTTAAAGCTGAAGTGCTTCGCTCATCCTTGTCCTCTAGCTCTGGAGAGAATCTTTGACCAGCCTTGCCGACGTGCTACAGTGTAGCCCTTACCGGTTCTCCGGTACCTTCTTAGCCGGTGCCGGTATACCCCTCTTGGGATACCGGCATGATTCACTTCGCATAGAATCAACTCTTGTTAGCCGGAATAACCTTTAAACCGGTATCTTGATGGCTCAAACCATCCGGTTTGGCATGCCTTTGGCATACCGGGGGTCATCCCCCCAACATTAGTCCCCGAAGCTGGTATAGTCCAGTGGATCCTATCCAACGGACCATGCCAGGTTCCCTTACATTCATGATACCGGTTTAAACCTTCCGGTAACCAGTTCAAACCTTCCGGAGTCTCTGCCGATCTCACATTTAGCGTAGTCCAGCGGATTCTATCTGATGGACCATGCCAGGTCCTCATCAGGAGCGTACCGGATTAATCCTTCCGGTTTCCATTTAAACTCATCCGGCTCCTTGTCAAATCTTTCCGGTATCTTCGTCATTAAGACTTTCCTCGACGAAGTCGAGAATTTCTCGGGTACAGTGCCTGTCAGTGACATGCGCACTGTGCCTGGCACGACAGTGTCAGTGGTCACTTCCCTTCGACTTCGGCGCCAGCAATTATGACGCCACACCGGATCCTCGCTGCCGTTCCGGATCCGTGTGGCCTCCCTGAGGTTTTCCGTTTTCCGCGCGTGTAGCATTGCGCCACGTGGCGGCCCACCAGGCGAACCGTCGCGGCCCGGCGGTTTCCGGCACACGACCTCCTCTCTCTATTTAATGGGGGTGGAGGTTCCACTTCATCTTCTTCCCCGCACTCGCACTCCCAGAGCACCTTGAGCCCTTCGCCCTCTGCGCTCCTCTCGCCGCCGGTCGCCGCCAAGATCCACCGCTCCGCCAAGACTCCGCGAGGAAGTTCCGCGAGGCTTTGCCGCGCAGCGCTTCACCGAAGCTCCTCCGCCGCTTCCGTCTCGAGCTCCGCCCCGGCACCTCTTCTTCTTCCTCGTCTCTGTTCATCTCCTCCGCTTCTCCGGCGACCAACGTCCTCGCATCCTCCGCCTCAGGTTAGCCTCGACCCCCTTACATTCTCTCTCGTTTGCTTTCCAGTTCTTGGGCCGATAGGGTATTTATCTTTTGTTTTCTTTCGTTTTTTCTCTTATTCGTAGATCTTCGCGAGCGGGTAGATCCGGGGAAACTTGTTTCTAGATAGATTTGAACTCCTTCTACCGGTATGTCTTCCAGAGAGTATGTTTCGGATTCTACCGGCAGCAGCCAGCAGAGCGGAGCTACCGACAGGCTTGAGGCCGAGATTGACCGGATGGACGCCTCCCCTTCAGCTCCCGAGGCCGGAACTGGGAAAGGCCAAGAAGCTGGCAGCTCCAGCCAAGCAACCGGCGCGAACCTGGCGGCAGTCACCCGCGGAGCCTGGAAAGGTTCCGACGTGAAGCAGCCGGAGATTGACTGGTTATACCGCACCCGGAGGATACCGGCAGAGGTAGCTTGCCGGCTTCCGCGCGGCGAGGTAGAGCCCGCCCCGGAAGCCGGAGAATACGTAGTTTTTTCTGCTCACTTTGAGCGCGGTTTTGGCCTCCCGGCCTCTAATTTCTTCCGGGAGTTCCTTGATTTTTACAAACTCCAACCCCATCATCTCCCTGGCAACGCCATTTTCTATCTTTCCTGCTTTGTTTCCTTCATGGAGGCCTACGTAGGTCTCCTTCCCTCAAAAGAAGCTTTCGCTCGCTTCTTTGGCCTTCGGATCAATTCGGTCCAAGGCAAGAACATTCCGAACCCCAAACCTCCGGTTCAGTGCGGCTCGTGCATTATCAGCGCACGCCAGGGGAGCCCCTTCTTCAAATTCTCCGGTCTGGAGTCATGCCGGGCATGGCAACAGACATTCTTTTATGTGAAGAACAAGGGCACCACAGATTTTATCAACCTGCCGGCCTACCTACCGGGGACGCCTTCAAAAACCAATTGGACGTACAATCCGGGGACCAACCATATTGAAACCAACCGGATTGTTTGCTTCCTAGAGAATCTCAAGAAGGATACCGGTATCTGCTCCGATGATATCATCCGGGCGTTCATCTCTCGCCGGGTGCTTCCTCTCCAGCGCCGGGCTCACAAGATGAGCCAGATGCGTGGCCGCCGTGATCCGACAAAGATTACCAGCTTCGCACTAAGCAAAGAGGACATAGTCCTCAAGGCTAAGCAAATTTGCCAAACAGAGATGCCGGTGGACTGGGAGTGGGGCCTCCTTCCTCTCAGCGCTATGAATCCCCCAACCGCTGAAGTAAGAACTGAGCAATCCGGGTTGTTTTTCCGGTATCTTTTAATGTGTTGCTAACCATCTTTCTCCTTTCTTTTTTCAGACCTGCGAGCGCTTTCCCCGCATTGCCGCTAAAGCGCTACAAGGCCCCATCCGCAAGCGTCCTTTAGACGAGGAGGATCCGGATCCTCACGCAGCTGGTCATAAGCATAAGATGGGCAGGACCCACTCTTCGCGCCCCGGTAAGTTTTCAGCCGCAGCTTCCGGTTCCTTGGTACTTTACTGTTTCGGTACCTTATACCTTGCTTTTGTGCAGACCTCCCCTCTGCCAGTGCCAACCCTCCGATTATGGAGCACGCCACCCCGCTGGAGGCAATGGTTGGCCAGGAGTTCCTGGACAAACTTGCCACCAGGGGCCAGAAGAAGAAGGCTCCGGCACCTGAGGCCGGCACGAGTGACGCTCCTCCCCCCAAGCACTCCCGGACGGAAACTGTTGCCGGGAAGGTGGTCACGTCCAAGCGCTACCGGAAGCGGGAAATGCCGGTTTCTTCCGGGTAAATTTCCATTTCCACCTTCCTTTTGTTTCATGATCTTTCTTTTTTCCGGAAGCTTTTTGTGAACTTCCTTTTTCTTTATCTTTTTAGCCCCCCGCTCAAGATTGCCAAGAGCGCCACCGGCATGAGGCCGGAAAGCACTGAGGGTGCCGCCAGGGCCTCTCCTCCTCCTCAACCAAACCCGGTACCATCTGGTGCCGGCAAATCTCCAGCCTCCCCACGGGGAGGCAACACAAGTGCGGGGCGCGCGGCCCCTGAACCTTCAGATCACCGCGCGGAGGGGGATTTCTCTTCCCCTCCAGAAGTTCAAGACACCGGCGCCACCAACATCGGCGCCGGCACAGAAGATGCCGGGAGGGCGGAACCTCTGGTTCCTCCCGTCCCGGAGAAGACTACGACATCAACTGCCTCTCCCTCTAAGTCCGTGCCGGACTCTTCCGCGCCGGCAAGCTCCTCTGTGGCCAAGAATGCACCGGAAGCTCCTACGCCTCCCCCGGCTGCTCCTGCCGGCAAGCCAGCCGCCGGCCGGCCTACAACTCCAGCGCAAGACCCTGCCGCGGTGGCCAGCGCCGCCAGCTCTCCTTCTTCTGGCTCGCGGAGCCTCGTGCTGCATGCCGGTCGCGCCACCCTTGTGGCCGGAGAGATGGCCTCAGCTCAGCTGGGCCGGATCACCGAGCTTACCCACGGCGGAGCCGACCTGGGCCACCTCGCCGATTACGCTGAAAAGTGGAATCGGGCGGATCTGTCCCCAGCGACGCTCGGCCTGGGGAAGGACAGGCTACCGGTTGTTGATCCTGCCGGCCCCCGGAGCACCGGGCAGCACTTTGGCCGGCTGCGGCGCGCGGTCAAAGAGTTTGACACCGCGTGGCACGACGCCAACCAGAACGTGGCGGTAAGTTGTACAATCTTCACAACTCTTTAAATCTATGCCGGTTTTTACTTTTTCAAGATTATATATATCTTCCCAGTCCCCGAGTTTCGGGTTGACAGCGCAGCTCTCAGCGCGAAACTTTGTTAGAAAACTAAGAAACCGGCATAGCCAGTCCCCGGGTTCCGGGTTGAGAGCGCAGCTCGGCGTGAAACTCTGTCTATACCGGCATCTTCTTACCGGAACTTTTTCACTTGGACAGAACACCTTTGACACCCGGAAGCATCTCTTTGAGGAGCTTCTGTGGGAGCACCGGGAGCTTTCCGAGGCCCACAGCAAATGCCAAGGTTAGTTTTTGTGCCTCCGGCTTCTTTTTACCGGTTGTTTCTTTCTTTAAGTACTTACATAAACTTTCCGCACGCCAGCTGTGCCGGAAGCCACCGTCAAGAACCTCACCGACCAGCTCGCCACGCTCAAAGGTATCATTCCCTTTTCCGGTTTGTTTCCGCCTTTTTAATCTACCGGTCTCTTTCTGTTAACATTTTGCTTCCGGATTGCAGCTAAAAAAGAGCAGCTCGCCAAGGAGCACCAACAAGCTCTGGATGCTCAGAGGAAAGTAACCGCTGAGCTGAAGGATAAGCTCATGGAGTCTGAAGTCCGGCGCTCTCAGGAGCTTAAGGACGCCAAGGCTGCCGCTGAAACAAAGTTGGACGACACCCTGAAGGAGTTTACCGACTCCAGCGCGGTGCTGCGGGCGGAGCTGGAAGAGGAGAGCAAGGCGCGAAAGGCCGCAGAAGAACGGATCAACGACCTTACCACGGATCAGGCCGCGTATGACCGGTTGGTCATGCAAGCCGATGCCCTGGCCTTCAGTAAGTCCTTTTTCTTTTCTTTTGCTTAAAAGCTTCTCTGTTTTTCCGGCAAGATCTTTTTATATTTGTTCCCTTTGTCTTTTCTGCTTACAAGCTTTTTTCCTATCTTACCGGCAACACTTTCTTATACCGGTTCCCTTCTCTTTTTCCTTCCGCAGAACTCTTTCCAGATTCACAGGTGCATGCTGTCAAGAAGGTGGCGGAACGCCGGGCTGAGCAATCCATGACTAATCCGGATGCGCCCTGGGACTCCTACGACAATCTTGTGGCATTGGCCGCCCGGATCAGCCACATGAGGGCGGTGAACCGGCACCTGGTCGAGCTGCCGGAAAGGGCCATAGAGATTTTCAAGATCCTGTGGCCCGGGGAAGCCTTACCGGTGAATTTAACGCTCATCTCAGACCGGCTGAAGGACGCCTGCCGGAGGTTCCGGGAATGGAAATGCTCAGCGGCCCGTGCCGGAGCGGATGCGGCGCTACGCATCGCCTGCTCCTGGTACAAAGATCTAGATCTGGATGCTTTCCATAGCATCCGCGGTGATGCGCCCACAGATACAAATCCAATCTTGTCCGCCAAGCGCCAGGATCGCGCCTACCGGATCGCGGAGTTTGCCCAAACGCACACCTTCATCCCTCCTCCTTCCGGCGTCAGAGACGAAATTTCCGACGACGAAGAAGACGCTGAGGACGAGGAGGACGAGGAAGCCGCGGAAGGCAGCGCCCCTCCGGAACAAGGCGATGCTCCTCCGGAAGCTTCCAAAGCCGGCACGCAGCCCCCGGTTGCTTGAGCTTACTCATTATGTATCACCTGTTGCCTTAAAACATTGATCATTAAATTCTACCCCGGTATGCCGGGGTCTATGATGTAAGATAATACTTGCTTTTTGGCTGTGCTACAACATTTTATGCCGGTAAGCTATACCGGTAACTTATGAAGTTTAAGTTTGTATGCTATCTTAGCACTTTATTTATCGTTTGCTTTTATCCTGTACCGTGAAGATTCTGGGATTGTTTCGGCATCCAATCCGATGCACACTTGGTTCTTTTACTTTGGCTCTGCCTACCTCTCTGGGTTTCTTGGCGTATGAGTTCCAAAGTTCTTTTGCCAAGCAAGCACTTTCTTGAACTTAGAAATAACTCGAAATTTTGCACAAAAAACCGGTATAACCGGGGTTAGTTAAATTTTTCCGGATTGTTCGTTCCCACTCCCTCTTTTCGTGGTTCACGTGTTTAATTCCTACCGGTTTATCTTGCTTGCCATGAAGCCGGGTTGCGGACAGCAGCAGAGTCGAAGACTCCGGTAAGTTTAACACGCTACTAAACCGGAAAGAAAAAATGTTCACTAAGCAACCGGTAAACTGAAAAAATAGACATGTTACATGCAATTCCGGTAGAGATAGTCCCCGAGATTTATTCGAGGTTCCGGCATCTTTTATTTATAGCAAATAAGGTACAAAAAAGAACTTCTTACAGCACATCTTCAGGAATAGAAAGGACGTAGCAAAGCTATGTTCCATGGGCGCTTGGTTTCGTCTCCTGACCTGTCCGCCTTTCCCTTCTTAAATTCCTGTGCATCGATCAAGTAATATGCATCATTGTGTAGAGCCTTGCTCACAATGAAGGGTCCTTCCCAGGGAGGTGAGAGTTTGTGGCGCCCCTCAGTGCGCTGCACTAGGCGTAGCACCAGGTCCCCTTCCCGGAACACTCTCGGATTAACCTTCCGGCTATGATAGCGCCTGAGGTTCTGCTGGTATATGGCTGTTCTTGCCAAAGCCAGCTCTCTTGCTTCCTCTAGCAAGTCCACATCATTTTCTCGGGCCTCTTTTACCTCTTCTTCGGTATAGAGTTGAACCCTTGGTGAATCATGAATGATATCGGTTGGTATCACGGCTTCAGCCCCATAGACCATAAAAAATGGAGTGTATCCGGTTGACCGGTTTGGTGTTGTTCTTATGCTCCACAGCACTGATGGTAACTCATCAAGCCAGCATCCCGGTGTCTTTTCAAGTGGTTCAATTAGCCTCGGTTTGATACCGGAAAGCACCAAAGCATTGGTTCTTTCCACTTGGCCATTGCCTTGCGGGTGTGCCACTGAGCACAAATCCAACCGGATATTGTTATCCTCACAAAATCTTTTGAACTCACCTTGAGCAAAGTTTGTGCCATTGTCAGTGATAATGCTATGCGGGTATCCATACTGCAAGATAACATCTTTCAAGAATTTCACGGCCGTGTGCCCATCACATTTTGCGATAGGCTTCACCTCAAGCCACTTGGTGAACTTATCCACCATCACTAGGATGTGGGTAAAGCTGCTCCTAGCCGTTTTGAATGGGCCAACCATGTCAAGGCACCAAATAGCGAATGGCCAAGTTAACGGTATAGTTTTTAAACCGGATGCTGGGGTATGGTTCTGCTTGGCGTACCTCTGGCACCCGTTGCATTTTCGTACCAAATCCTCAGCATTTTCCAGCGCAGTGGGCCAGTAGAACCCATGCCGGAACACCTTTGCCACCAGCGCCCTTGATGAGGCATGGTGCCCACATTCTCCTTGGTGAATCTCCACCAGCATTTCTTTTCCCTCTTCCGGTTCCACGCATCTTTGAAGGACACCGGTAACACTTCTTTTGTATACCTCTCCGTTGATGATGGTATAGGCTTTGGATCTCCGCTGGATCCTTCTTGATTCATTTTCGTCAACCGGCAGGGTGTCGTTGATCAGGAAGTCCTTAATAGGTTCAACCCAGGTTGGTGCTTCCCGAACCAGAAATACCGGTACGTCCACCTCCATACTGTCCACCAGCATAGCTTCTTCCGTCTTGGATCCGGTAGTCCCCGAGTTTACCGGTATAGTCCCCGGGTTTCCCTCGTCAATGTCCATTGGCACAACGTGTGACTCCGGTACAAAGATTGATTCAGATTCTGGACTCGGTTTGATGGATGGCACCCTCAGGTGAGCCAAAGCCACTCCGGAAGGAATTTCTTGCCGGGAAGATCCCAACTTAGAGAGTGTATCCGCGGCTTCATTTTCTGCCCGCGGCACATGGTGGAACTCACACCCCTCGAAAAATCCGGCAATCTTTTGCACATGAAACCGATATGAGGCCATGTTGGCATCTTTTGCGTCCCAATCTCCGGAACATTGCTGCACCACAAGATCTGAATCGCCGTAGCAAATGATCCGGTGTGCACCGATTTCTTTTGCGACCTTGAGCCCGTGAATTAGAGCCTCATACTCAGCAACATTGTTTGATGCCCTGAAATGCACTTGTAAAACATACCGGAGATGGTCTCCTTTTGGTGAAGTAAGAACCACACCGGCACCTAGACCCTCTTTGAGCTTGGATCCGTCAAAGTGCATCTTCCAGTATTCCACTTTTTGTTCCGGCGGTTTGTATTGCGTTGATGGCGTGTAGCTCACACGTTCGTTGGGAACCCCAAGAGGAAGGTATGATGCGCACAGCAGCAAGTTTTCCCTCAGAAAGAAACCAAGGTTTATCGAACCAGGAGGAGCCAAGAAGCACGTTGAAGGTTGATGGCGGCGGGATGTAGTGCGGCGCGACACCAGGGATTCCGGCGCCAACGTGGAACCTGCACAACACAACCAAAGTACTTTGCCCCAACGAAACAGTGAGGTTGTCAATCTCACCGGCTTGCTGTAACAAAGGATTAACCGTATTGTGTGGAAGATGATTGTTTGCAGAAAACAGTAGAACAAGTATTGCAGTAGATTGTATTTCAGTAAAGAGAATTGGACCGGGGTCCACAGTTCACTAGAGGTGTCTCTCCCATAAAACAAACAGCATGTTGGGTGAACAAATTACAGTTGGGCAATTGACAAATAAAGAGGGCATGACCATGCACATACATATCATGATGAGTATAGTGAGATTTAATTGGCATTACGACAAAGTACATAGACCGCCATCCAACTGCATCTATGCCTAAAAAGTCCACCTTCAGGTTATCATCCGAACCCCCTCCAGTATTAAGTTGCAAAGCAACAGACAATTCCAATAAGTATCGTGCGTAATGTAATCCACAACTACATCCATAGACATAGCATCACTGTTTTATCCCTAGTGGCAACAGCACAACACAACCTTAGAACTTTCTGTCCTTTGTCCTGTGTGTCAATGCAGGCATGAACCCACTATCGAGCATAAGTACTCCCTCTTGGAGTTACAAGCATCTACTTGGCCAGAGCATCTACTAGTAACGGAAAGCATGCAAGATCATAAACAACACGTAGATATAACTTTGATAATCAACATAACAAGTATTCTCTATTCATCGGATCCCAACAAACGCAACATATAGAATTACAGATAGATGATCTTGATCATGTTAGGCAGCTCACAAGATCCGACAATGATAGCACAATGGGGAGAAGACAACCATCTAGCTACTGCTATGGACCCATAGTCCAGGGGTAGACTACTCACACATCACACCGGAGGCGACCATGGCGGCGTAGAGTCCTCCGGGAGATGATTCCCCTCTCCGGCAGGGTGCCGTAGGCGATCTCCTGGATCCCCCGAGATGGGATCGGCGTTGGCGGCGTCTCTGGAAGGTTTTCCGTATCGTGGCTCTCGGTACTGGGGGTTTCGTCACGGAGGCTTTAAGTAGGCGGAAGGGCAAGTCAAGAGGCGGCACGGGGGGCCCAAACTACAGGCCGGCGCGGCCAGGGGTGGGGCCGCGCCGCCCTAGGGTTTGGCCACCCCGTGGCCCCTCTTCGTTTCGTCTTCGGACTTCTGGAAGCTTCGTGGAAAAATAGGCCCCTGGGCTTTGATTTCGTCCAATTCCGAGAATATTTCCTTACTAGGATTTCTGAAACCAAAAACAGCAGAAAACAAGAATCGGCACTTCGGCATCTTGTTAATAGGTTAGTTCCAGAAAATGCACGAATATGACATAAAGTGTGCATAAAATATGTAGATAACATCAATAATGTGGCATGGAACATAAGAAATTATCGATACGTCGGAGACGTATCAGCATCCCCAAGCTTAGTTCTGCTCGTCCCGAGCAGATAAAACGATAACACAGATAATTTCTGGAGTGACATGCCATCATAATCTTGATCATACTATTTGTAAAGCATATGTAGTGAATGCAGTGATCAAAACAATGTATATGACATGAGTAAACAAGTGAATCATAAAGCAAAGACTTTTCATGAATAGCACTTCAAGACAAGCATCAATAAGTCTTGCATAAGAGTTAACTCATAAAGCAATAATTCAAAGTAAAAGCAATGAAGCAACACAAAAGAAGATTAAGTTTCAGCGGTTGCTTTCAACTTGTAACATGTATATCTCATGGATATTGTCAACATAGAGTAATATAATAAGTGCAATAAGCAAGTATGTAGGAATCAATGCATAGTTCACACAAGTGTTTGCTTCTTGAGATGGAGAGAAATAGGTGAACTGACTCAACATTGAAAGTAAAAGAATGGTCCTCCATAGAGGAAAAGCATCGATTGCTATATTTGTGCTAGAGCTTTGATTTTGAAAACATGAAACAATTTTGTCAACGGTAGTAATAAAGCATATGCATCATGTAAATTATATCTTATAAGTTGCAAGCCTCATGCATAGTGTACTAATAGTGCCCGCACCTTGTCCTAATTAGCTTGGACTACCGGATCATCACAATGCACTGTTTTAACCAAGTGTCACAAAGGGGTACCTCTATGCCGCCTGTACAAAGGTCTAAGGAGAAAGCTCGCATTGGATTTCTCGCTATTGATTATTCTTCAACTTAGACATCCATACCGGGACAACATAGACAACAGATAATGGACTCCTCTTTTATGCATAAGCATGTAACAACAATTAATAATTTTCTCATTTGAGATTTGAGGATATATGTCCAAAACTGAAACTTCCACCATGGATCATGGCTTTAGTTAGCGGCCCAATGTTCTTCTCTAACAATATGCATGCTTAACCATAAGGTGGTAGATCTCTCTTACTTCAGACAAGACGGACATGCATAGCAACTCACATGAAATTCAACAATGAATAGTTGATGGCGTCCCCAGTGAACATGGTTATCGCACAACAAGCAACTTAATAAGAGATAAAGTGCATAATTACATATTCAATACCACAATAGTTTTTAAGCTATTTGTCCCATGAGCTATATATTGCAAAGGTGAATGATGGAATTTTAAAGGTAGCACTCAAGCAATTTACTTTGGAATGGCGGAAAATACCATGTAGTAGGTAGGTATAGTGGACACAAATGGCATAGTGGTTGGCTCAAGTATTTTGGATGCATGAGAAGTATTCCCTCTCGATACAAGGTTTAGGCTAGCAAGGTTTATTTGAAACAAACACAAGGATGAACCGGTGCAGCAAAACTCACATAAAAGACATATTGAAAACATTATAAGACTCTACACCGTCTTCCTTGTTGTTCAAACTCAATACTAAAAATTATCTAGACCTTAGAGAAACCAAATATGCAAACCAAATTTTAGCATGCTCTATGTATTTCTTCATTAATGGGTGCAAAGCATATGATGCAAGAGCTTAATCATGAGCACAACAATTGCCAAGTATCACATTATCCAAGACATTTTAGCAAATTACTACATGTAGCATTTTCCAATTCCAACCATATAACAATTTAACGAAGAAGAAACTTCGCCATGAATACTAAAAGCTAAGAACACATGTGTTCATATGAACCAGCGGAGCGTGTCTCTCTCCCACACAAGCATTTATTCAAACAAAAACAAAAACAAAAGCACACAGACGCTCCAAGTAAAGCACATAAGATGTGACCGAATAAAAATATAGTTTCAAGAGAAGGAACCTGATAATTTGTCGATGAAGAAGGGGATGCCTTGGGCATCCCCAAGCTTAGATGCTTGAGTCTTCTTAAAATATGCAGGGGTGAACCACCGGGGCATCCCCAAGCTTAGAGCTTTCACTCTCCTTGATCATGTTGCATCATACTCCTCTCTTGATCCTTGAAAACTTCCTCCACACCAAACTCGAAACAACTCATTAGAGGGTTAGTGCACAATAAAAATTAACATATTCAGAGGTGACACAATCATTCTTAACACTTCTGGACATTGCATAATGCTACTGGACATTAGTGGATCAAAGAAATTCATCCAACATAGCAAAAGAGGCAATGCGAAATAAAAGGCAGAATCTGTCAAAACAGAACAGTTCGTAACGAATTTTAAAATGGCACCAGACTTGCTCAAATGAAAATGCTCAAATTGAATGAAAGTTGCGTACATATCTGAGGATCATGCATGTAAATTGGCTTAATTTTCTGAGCTACCTACAGGGAGGTAGACCCAGATTCGTGACAGCAAAGAAATCTGGAACTGCGCAGTAATCCAAATCTAGTACTTACTTTTCTATCAACGGCTTTACTTGGCACAACAAAACACAAAACTAAGATAAGGAGAGGTTGCTACAGTAGTAAACAACTTCCAAGACACAAAATAAAAACAAAGTACTGTAGGTAAAAACATGGGTTGTCTCCCATAAGCGCTTTTCTTTAACGCCTTTCAGCTAGGCGCAGAAAGTGTGTATCAAGTATTATCGAGAGATGGTGTGTCAACCTTACCTTGGGCTTTACCCTTACCTTTCTTATTGTTTTTCTTTCCCTTGGGTTTAGGAAATATATGATTTCCCCCCGGTATAGAGGTGAATTTCAGAGTGCCTTCTCCAACATCAATGACTGCTCCCAATAGTTTCAGCAGGGATCTTCCGAGTGTGAGTTTTCCTGTTTCAATAACAAGATAATCAATGGATATTGTCCTTCCAAGAATGGTTGTATGCACACCTGCGGCTATTCCTTTAGGAATTATAGTAGAGTTATCTATGAGAGTTATTTCTTCTCCTCCTTCATCAACTCCCCAAAGTTTCAAAGATTTATAAATACTTTCAGGCATAAGGCAAAATTCATACATAATATCACAGTAGGCATGGAGAGTTCGATCACCGATAACAATTTTAACAGCAGGATCCCACAATGAGAGTTTAGAGTTCACTAAAACTTGTTCAAGACGATTACGAACGTGGCAATAGTTATCATTCAAGCGAGATGTACTTATCTCGAGATTATTTAATCTACTATATATGCTAGTGAGGGCTGAATCAAAGTTATTAGCTGAATCATGTGATGCAACCAACTTCTTTATGGCATTAAAAGCTTGATCCCCATTGCAATGAAGGAAATCTCCTCCCACTAAAGTATCTAAAGCATATCTATAGCGAACCATAAGACCAAAATAAAAATTACTAAGGAGCAAACTTAGAGTCATTTGAGGTTCAGTTTTACGATAAGAAGTAAAAATTCTAGACCAAGCATCCTTAAAACTCTCCTCATCCCCTTGTTTAAAAGTGAAGACTAATTCTTCAGGCGAAGAAGTAACAGGTTCAGAGCTAGACATGGTAACAAAAATAACTAATTTTTTTGTATTTTTAATATAGAGTGCAAGACAATAAAGCAAACTAGATAAAGTAAATGCAAGTAAACTAATTTTTTTTTGTGTTTTTGATATAGCAAACAAGATAGCAAGTAAAGTAAAACTAGCAACTAATTTTTTTGTATTTTGATTTAGTGCAGCAAACAAAGTAATAAATAAAACTAAGCAAGACAAAAACAAAGTAAAGAGATTGAGAAGTGGAGACTCCCCTTGCAGCGTGTCTTGATCTCCCCGGCAACGGCGCCAGAAAATATGCTTGATGGTGTGTAACTCACACGTTCGTTGGGAACCCCAAGAGGAAGGTATGATGCGCACAGCAGCAAGTTTTCCCTCAGAAAGAAACCAAGGTTTATCGAACCAGGAGGAGCCAAGAAGCACGTTGAAGGTTGATGGCGGCGGGATGTAGTGCGGCGCAACACCAGGGATTCCGGCGCCAACGTGGAACCTGCACAACACAACCAAAGTACTTTGCCCCAACGAAACAGTGAGGTTGTCAATCTCACCGGCTTGCTGTAACAAAGGATTAACCGTATTGTGTGGAAGATGATTGTTTGCAGAAAACAGTAGAACAAGTATTAAGAGATTGTATTTCAGTAAAGAGAATTGGACCGGGGTCCACAGTTCACTAGAGGTGTCTCTCCCATAAAACAAACAGCATGTTGGGTGAACAAATTACAGTTGGGCAATTGACAAATAAAGAGGGCATGACCATGCACATACATATCATGATGAGTATAGTGAGATTTAATTGGGCATTACGACAAAGTACATAGACCGCCATCCAACTGCATCTATGCCTAAAAAGTCTACCTTCAAGTTATCATCCGAACCCCCTCCAGTATTAAGTTGCAAAGCAACAGACAATTGCATTAAGTATGGTGCGTAATGTAATCAACAACTACATCCTTAGACATATCATCAATGTTTTATCCCTAGTGGCAACAGCACAACACAACCTTAGAACTTTCTCACCGTCCTGTGTGTCAATGCGAGGCATGAACCCACTATCGAGCATAAGTACTCCCTCTTGGAGTTACAAGCATCTACTTGGCCAGAGCATCTACTAGTAACGGAAAGCATGCAAGATCATAAACAACACGTAGATATAACTTTGATAATCAACATAACAAGTATTCTCTATTCATCGGATCCCAACAAACGCAACATATAGAATTACAGATAGATGATCTTGATCATGTTAGGCAGCTCACAAGATCCGACAATGATAGCACAATGGGGAGAAGACAACCATCTAGCTACTGCTATGGACCCATAGTCCAGGGGTAGACTACTCACACATCACACCGGAGGCGACCATGGCGGCGTAGAGTCCTCCGGGAGATGATTCCCCTCTCCGGCAGGGTGCCGGAGGCGATCTCCTGGATCCCCCGAGATGGGATCGGCGTTGGCGGCGTCTCTGGAAGGTTTTCCGTATCGTGGCTCTCGGATGCGGGGGTTTCGTCACGGAGGCTTTAAGTAGGCGGAAGGGCAAGTCAAGAGGCGGCACGGGGGGCCCAAACTACAGGCCGGCGCGGCCAGGGGTGGGGCCGCGCCGCCCTAGGGTTTGGCCACCCCGTGGCCCCTCTTCGTTTCGTCTTCGGACTTCTGGAAGCTTCGTGGAAAAATAGGCCCCTGGGCTTTGATTTCGTCCAATTCCGAGAATATTTCCTTACTAGGATTTCTGAAACCAAAAACAGCAGAAAACAGCAACTGGCACTTCGGCATCTTGTTAATAGGTTAGTTCCAGAAAATGCACGAATATGACATAAAGTGTGCATAAAATATGTAGATAACATCAATAATGTGGCATGGAACATAAGAAATTATCGATACGTCGGAGACGTATCATGCGTTTCCGCCCAATCGCCCAGAAAATCAGCCAAGGCTTGTGATTTTATGGCTTCTCTTCTCTCATATACCGGTACATATGGTGACAGCTGAATTGCCCATTTGGCAATCCTGCCGCTAGCATCTTTGTTGCACATGATATCGGAAATGGGTGCCTCGCTCACCACCGTCATGGGGTGCTCTTCAAAGTAGTGCTTAAGCTTTGTGGCGGCCATGTACACGCCGTAGGCCATTTTTTGGAAGTGAGGGTAGTTTTGTTTTGAGAGGGAGAGCACCTCGCTCAGGTAGTATACCGGTCTCTGCATGGTTTTTCCTTCCTCCTCTCTTTCTACCACAACCACAACGCTCACGACCCGGTTTGTTGCTGCTATGTACAACAACATGGGTTCCCTTTCCAAAGGTGAAGCCAATACCGATGCGGTTGCTAGCATTTTCTTTAGTTCTTTAAACGCAGCGTCTGCCTGCGGGGTCCAGACGAAGGTATCGGATTTTTTCATTAAAGCATACAGCGGCAAAGCCTTTTCGCCCAACCGGCTTACAAACCGGCTTAGCGATGCCAAGCTTCCGGTAAACTTCTGCACATCTTTGAGATCTCTCGGTATGTTCATTCTTTCAATAGCCCGGATTTTTACCGGATTAACCTCTATCCCACGGCTTGACACGAGAAAGCCAAGAAGTTTACCGGCAGGAACACCGAAGGTGCATTTAGCCGGATTGAGTTTCATCCGAAACCTTCGCAAGTTGTCAAATGTTTGCCTTAGATCGCTGATCAAGGTTTCTTTTACTTTAGTTTTTATGACAACATCGTCCACATAGACTTGCACATTTTTTCCAATTTGATCAAACAAACACTTTTGCATACAGCGCTGGTACGTTGCACCAGCGTTGCGCAAACCGAATGGCATAGTGACATAGCAATAAGCCCCGTGCGGGGTAATAAACGCAGTCTTTATTTGATCTTCCTTTTTCAAGGGAATTTGGTGGAAACCGGAATAAGCATCCAGGAAAGACAACAGTTCACAACCAGCAGTGGAATTGATCACTTGATCAATCCGGGGTAAAGGGAAAGGATCTTTTGGGCAAGCCTTGTTCAGGTTGGTGTAGTCGATGCACATGCGCCACACCTTTGGAGCTTTGGGGTCTTCTTCCTTTTTCTTCTCGACCAGGACCGGATTGGCCAGCCACTCAGTGTGCAGTACTTCTACGATGAAGCCGAAAACCAGTAACTTTGTTACTTCCTCTCCAATGATCTTCCTCCTATCTTCTGCAAACCGGCGTAAAGGTTGCCGCACCGGCTTCGCGTCCTTCCGGACATTCAGAGAGTGCTCAGCCAACTCCCTCGGCACACCCACCAAGTCATCAGTAGACCAGGCGAAGATGTTCCGATTCTCACGGAGGAAGTTGACGAGCGCGCTTTCCTATGCCTCATTCAGGCCGGCACCGATACGAACGGTACGCTCTGGGTAAGCCGGGTCCAGCACAATGTCCTTCGTTTCTTTTGTCGGCTTGAAAGCCGGAGAGCCAAGCTGGCCGCTCATTGCCGCTAAGTTCAGCTGGGAGGATTGAGCCAGCGCAACTGCAGTTTGCATTCTCCTTTTTTCTTCCGCTATCACCAGCGACTCGGCCAGATTTGATCCGGCAGAAGCAGTTTCCAGCGACACTTTGTAGTTTCCCACCACGGTTAAGGGTCCGTTGGGTGCCGGCATCTTCATCTTAAGATACGCCGTATGAGTTGAGGCCATGAACGCAGCCAATGCCTGTCTCCCCCAGCAGTGCATGGTAAGGGCTGTCCAGGTCCACCACCTCAAACAAGAGATTTTCCACCCGGCAATTATCGCGTCCCCCAAACGACACATCCACCCGGACTTTTCCCATGGGCGAACAGGACAACCCCGGAACGATTCCGTGGAATGTTGTGTGAGTGGGCTGAAGCATGTTTTCTGTTATGCCAAGCGTGTGCATGGTATGCCGGTACATAATGTTTATGCTGCTCCCATTGTCTATCAACACCTTGCTGAATTTGACACGAGCCGTTGGCCCATGCATGATTGGGTCCACAACGAGAGCGTAACCACCCGGATTCGGCATGATCTTAGGGTGATCCTTGAATGACCAGGTAATTTCCTGATCTGACCACAGCATGTATTTTGGCACTGCCGGCATCACAGCGTTTACCTCCATGGAACGGCGACGCATGCTTTGCTTGTCGGTTGGCTCAGTTACGAACACAACACAGCACATGTCCGGGTCCTGATAAACATTCCGGCCTAAAGGTGCCGGTTGTGGGGCTTGGTTAATACCTTGTGCCACCTGATGAACTTGTTGTTGCTGCCGGTTCGGCTGAGGGTGTACCGGTAAAGCATTTGCTCCGGTAAGCGGGGGTGGTGGTGGAAGTCTTCCGGTACCCTGATCCCTGGCATCTTTCATCATGCCCCTTTCCATCAACCTTTTCGTCCAAGTGCAATCTTTTGTCAAGTGGTTCGTGGGTCTTGCCGGATTTGGTGTGTGCCACCGGCATGGCTGATCCATTGCGGATTCCATGGTGTATTTTTCATCATTTTGCCACGGCTTCTTTTCAACCCATTGTTTTTTAGGACCCGCCCACGGCTGCGATCCGGTTTTTTGTCTCTGGCTTCCGCCGGCACCAGAATTATCCTGCACCGCGGCAACTTGCTACGGGCCATACCTCCGATCCGGAAAATCTTCCCTTCTTTTGTTATGCCGATTGTCCCGGTATTGATCATGGCGCGGTTGGCTCGCTTGCGCCGGTTCAGCTTGAACCGCCGGTTGCATTGGGTCTCCCAATGCGTAGCTATCTGCCACACGTATCATTTCTGCCAAAGTTCCCGGCATGTTCCTCTGCAGCTTTTGCCACAGCGGCGAACCTCTTCTGCACCCATTGCAAAACCAAGCAATGGCCTGCGCCTCAATTACCCCCTCACAGGAGTTTCTTGTGGAGTTCCACCGGGTCAGGTAATCCCGGTCTGTTTCATTCGAGCGCTGCACGCACAAGGCAAGATGCTGCGGTCTGTTTGGCCTCCGGTAGGTACTGCTGAAGTTGCTCACGAAAGCTTCTTCAAAGTCTATCCAGCCATTTATGCTTCCTGCCGGCAGGTTGTTAAGCCAAATACGTGCCGGTCCCACCAGGAAGGATGGTACGATTCTTACGGCCCAACGCTCGTTTCCTCCACCTGCGACGTCGGGGTGGGCATAAAAACCGTGAAACCGAAAACCGAACCGAAGCCGAAACCGAACTAACTGAAATCTCGGTTTTTTCCATTAATCGCTATTTTTTCGGTTTCCATTTATACTAACCGAATTAAATTTGGTAGAATTCGGTTTTTAGCCCCACCAACCGAACAAGACCGAATAGACCGAATTGAGTAACCTACCATCAATTTGTGCGTAAACCGATCATTCCATAGAAGCCCAATTGTGTTTGATGTTCCAAAAATTGTTCATTCAATGTATGACTTTAGTCTTTGATGTACTAGCTTTTTCTGAATATAGCGTGAAGCATACATAATAGAACACGTCGCTCAAAGTCTTAGCTACACCTTTTAATCGCTCACGAGTGATGCACCTGTACCACGAGTGCCGCAACCTACCAAATAGCATCTCTCCACGATTGGTACTCATTTGTCGAATTCTTGCGCAGTTGATGCTTTTTGTGTTGATATGTCAATCACTATTTGCTTTCTTCGGTGATGCCTACTATTTGTTCAAGTGAGTAGGTTCATTCGGTTTTAACCGAAAACCGAACCGAATTTGTCGGTTAACCGAATTTTCGGTTTCCTAAATTTTCATGCCAATTTCGGTTACCATTTTTGAAAACCGAATTTGTTCAAAAACCGCAAAAACCGAACCGAAATTTCGGTTAAAACCGAATGCCCACCCTGACTACGACGGTTCCTCCGCCACCAGCGACGTATACCGCGGTAACATAATCCGCAAGCCAATCTTCCGGCTTAGTGGTGCCGTCGTATGTTTTCGTGTCGCGGGGCAACTGGAAGTTGCGAACCGGTGGTTCCTCTTTCATGACCCGCGGGCCAAAGCATTTTGGACCCGGAGGACCCTCTGCCTCGATCATCTCTGACAAGTATACTCTGTCCAGCCTGTGCCTCGCATCCCGGTCTGGCAGGCATCTCTCTCCTAGCCGTATCCCTAAAGGGTTCCGGTAGGCTCTGGCTCTTTCTGCCCCGGAATCGGCCTCATCGTAACGTTCCGGTACCGCGGCTCTTGCCTGCCGGTACCTTGGCAGAGGCATTTCCTCCTCATCATACGCTGCTCTTGCCGCGCGATAATTTTGCCCGGCTTCACCTTTACCGGCATAATTGTTTCCTGCATAGCCATTTCCGGCATAGCCTCGTGCTGCCCCTTGGCTTTTTCTTCCGGCCTTGTGTTGCCCGGCTTGTTGTTTTCCGGCATGTACCGGATCATACACAGTCATTTGCTGTGCATTCACATCTTTTTCTCTTCTTCTGTCCGGATGGGGGGACGATGCCTGCCCATGGGACTTGCTTCCGGCATTCTTTGCCGAACGCACCGATTTCGATGCCGCAGCCTTGTTCATTTTAGCAAGCTGCTCAGCATGTTGTTCCTATATTATGTCAAGCAACTCCCTGACACGATCTTGTTGTTTTGCAAGAGCATCTCCGGTAAGCGAATCACACATTTCTACAGCAGCCCTAGCAGCTTTTATAGTTTTATCCGGGCTACTGTACTTAGGTTTCTCTACAATGCTCAAAGATGCAGAGGCACTTTTACCGGTAAGAATCTCCTTACGCAGATCCTGGTCTAGATTGCGAGCTCTAAGCCGGTTTTCCGGTACCCTAGCAGGTTGAGCGCTAACAGAAGCAAAGCCATGAGCAGCGTTATACTCACGTAGGGTTAGGTTCAGCTCGCGTTGCGCCCGGATGATGTCCGCGCCGCCGGAAAGAAGCTTTTGTCGTTGCGCCTCCAGCTCCGCCTGAGCCGCTGCTGGGTCGATGTTCTGCGCGATGGGCGTGGCCAGCACGTTCATGGCCGCTTGGAGAGGAGTCTCCGGTGGCGCTGCAGATGTACCCGCAACCTCCTGGTCACGCTCGGTCGGTGGCTTGGCCGTGCGCGTGGACCTTGCTTGTCCCGCGCCTTCCGCTGCTGCTTCCTTGCCGGCTCCAGCCGTGCCAACCACCAGCACCTCCACGCTGCCGGCGGCGTGGCTGCTGCGAAGCGCTGATCTTGGCGGGTCCGGAGCCACCAGCACCGGCGAGAGGCACTGGCGCTCAGGGACGGTGCCGTAGTAGACGCGGAGGCTGCCGAACTCGATGATGCTGCCGTTCTTGGGGAACTTACCTCCGTTGGCGAAGCAGCCCGCGTTGTCGTTGACGAAGTCCAACGAGCCGAGGCGCTGGACGAGACCAGACACCACACGCTCGCCGGAGATGGTGAGGAGGCCCGCCCGAATGTGAACTCCAGCAAGGGCCGCTGCCTGCCCCACGGTGGGCGCCAACTGTCGTCGTGGTGAACAGACAGATGCCATGGGATGGCTTGAGTTGGGGCCGAATGTGCGCTAGAGGATTCGGGGGAGGGTTTCCGGAAGGATAGCCGGTTGCTTTCCTGAAGAACTTGGCCTTGGCCAGAGGTAGAAGAAGAAGAACACAGCAACTATTTCTCCCTCAGATCTTTCTATTCCTTGATCTCAAGAGATTACAAGTTTCTGGTTACACGCGATAGCTTAGGACCTTTTTGCATAAGGGTGTGCCCCCTCTCCTTATATAGGGGAGAGGGTGGCTTACAGGGGAAGAAACCCTAGGAAACCCTAATGGCATCTTTGAACAGACAAACTACTTTACAAAGCCACTTTGGCTACCGGTGACGCCGGTATCTCTTTAATCAGGGGCGCCGACATCATCCGGCACCTTTTACGTCACCTTCCGCTTTTGGCGTCAGGGCTTCGTTTAAAGCTGAAGTGCTTCGCTCATCCTTGTCCTCTAGCTCTGGAGAGAATCTTTGACCAGCCTTGCCGACGTGCTACAGTGTAGCCCTTACCGGTTCTCCGGTACCTTCTTAGCCGGTGCCGGTATACCCCTCTTGGGATAGCGGCATGATTCACTTCGCATAGAATCAACTCTTGTTAGCCGGAATAACCTTTAAACCGGTATCTTGATGGCTCAAACCATCCGGTTTGGCATGCCTTTGGCATACCGGGGGTCATCCCCCCAACAAAGATCATCTAGAACCCTAGACCACTTTCTAGTTTTTTCATTCCTGTGATGGATACAATATTCTTCTTCAATTTTATTCTTTTCACAAGGTCTATGAACTCCACAAAAATTAACATGCTTATAGGAAATAGCATTTTCAGAAGTTTGAGCATGTTCATTGCAATCATTAATAACAGTTTCATCCTTCATGCTGATGTCTTTAAAAGGTTCATGATACATGTACCAATTTTCTTTAGGAACATTAATATGAGAAGCAAAGGCTCTATAGCAATCGACCATAATTTGAGGATCAAGACCATATTTAGCACTAAGCTCTTGAAAATCAGCGGTTTGAGCGAAAGACTTAATGCATTCATATTCATAGTTTATACCTGATTCTTTACCTTTGTCGTTCTCCCAATCTTCAGTATTCTCCTGAATCCGATCAAGAAGGTCCCATTTAACCTCTTCTTTGTTGCGCGTGAATGATCCAGAACAAGTAGTATCCAGCAAGGTTTTATCTTGAAAAGAAAGTCTTGCATAGAAATTATCAATGATGATATTACCAGGAAGCTCATGAATGGAGCATTTGAGCATTAAAGACTTCAATCTTCCCCATGCTTGGGCAATACTCTCTCCATCATGAGGCCAGAAATTATATATGCGGTTTCGGTCTTTGTGAATTTCACTTGGAGGATAGAATTTAGAATAAAATAGAGGCATAATATCCTTCCAATCAAGAGAATGCCTATTCTTCAGCAATTTATACCAATGCGCCGCTTTACCAGACAGCGACATAGAGAATAGTTTCTTCCTAACTTCATCCATAGAAATACCTGCACACTTGAATAACCCGCATAATTCATGTAAAAACAGTAAATGATCTCCAGGATGGACAGTTCCATCCCCTTCATAGCAGTTATCCACAACACGTTCAATAATTTTTATAGGTATTTTATATGGAATACTTTCAACAGGTGGATTTGGAATATCACAAGCATCATTCGAATTACCACATATTGGAGACAAAGCATTATCAAGGCAAAATACTTCTTCCAAAGCTGAGGAGCAAAAAGGATTTTTAGATAAACTAGCTTCCCCAAGCTTGGGTTTTTCCATAGCATTAAAAATAATGGTGTCCAAAGAATTTATACTAATAACATTACTACCACTATTATGCAGACAAACTTCCATAGGTGTTTTAATTTTCTCTTCAAAAGTATCATGTCCTAATTCAATATAAATTTCATAAAGATCTCTAATTTTTTTGTTGTTTTCCATTAAGCCTAACTAGTGAAAAATAAAAACAAGAAACAAAAAGATGCAATTGCAGGATCTAAAGGAAATAGCTTCGAGCACTCACACACCGGCAACAGTGCTAGGAAATAGCTTAGTAGTCGGAGGATGTGAATACCTTTTACCTTACCTCCCCGGCAACGGCGCCAGAAAATAGCTTGATGTCTACGCACGCTTCTATTCCTGTAGACAGTGTTGGGCCTCCAAGAGCAGAGGTTTGTAGAACAGCAGCAAGTTTCCCTTAAGTGAATCACCCAAGGTTTATCGAACTCAGGGAGGTAGAGGTCAAAGATATCCCTCTCAAGCAACCCTGCAATTAAGATACAAGAAGTCTCTTGTGTCCCCAACACATCTAATACACTTGTCAGATGTATAGGTGCACTAATTCGGCGAAGAGATAGTGAAATACAAGTAATATGGATGATTGTAAGTAGTAATTGCAATCTGAAATAAAAATGGCAGCAAGCAAACATGTAGCAGAACTTGTTGGAAACGGTGTTTCAATGCTTAGAAACAAGGCCTAGGGATCATACTTTCACTAGTGGACACTCTCAACAATGATCACATAACTGAATAAATAAATGCTACTCTTAAACACTCTCTTGTTGGATAACAAACACCATTCATTGTGTAGGGCTACAAAGCACACCTCAAGCCGGAGTAAATAAGCTCCACAACTTCATAAAGGAATCACACACGATGCGCACACTGTCACCATCACACCGTGGAGAGTGAATCCGGAGTTCATATTAAAGTAACCTCTAGAGTGCATAATAGACCGTTGCAATTTAGACCGAGTACTAACATAGCATACACACTGTCAACAATAGCTATGAAAGGGGGAATAGATCACATCAATACTATCATAGTAATAGTTAACTTCATAATCTACAAGAGATTACAATCATAACCTACGCCAAGTACTACATGATGCACACACTGTCAACTTTACATCATGGAGGAGGAATAGACTACTTTAATAACATCACTAGAGTAACACATAGATTAATTGTGATACAAAGCTCATGATCACATAAAGATCACACCATGGGAGAGAGAGATGAACCACATAGCTACCGGTAGAGCCCTCAGCCTCGGGGGAGAACTACTCCCTCCTCATCATGGGAGACAGCAATGGCGATGAAGATGGCGGTGGTGTCGATGGAGATGACTCCGGGGGCAATTCCCCGTCCCGGCGGCGTGCCGGAACAGAGACTTCTGTCCCCCGAAACTTGTCTTCGCGATGGCGGCGGCTACGGAACTCTTCGTGGAATATCGTCGATTGTCCTAGGGTTTTCGCGACGGACAGAATATATAGGCGAAAGGGCGGAGTCGGAGGAGCCAGGGGGTGGCCTCCCCACCTGGTGGCGCGGCCAGGGAGGGGCCCGCGCCCAGGTATGGTGTGGGGCCCCCTTGGCCCCCCTCCGGCACTTCTCTGGCTCTCTGGGTCCGTCTCGGTAAAATAGAAGGTTTGGCTTTTGTTTCGTCCAATTCCGAGAATATTTCCTGTGTAGGATTTCTGAAACCAAAAACAGCAGAAAACAGGAACTGGCGCTTCGGCATCTTGTTAATAGGTTAGTACCGGAAAATGCATCAAAATGATATAAAGTGTATATAAAACATGTGAGTATTGTCATAAAACTAGCATGGAACATAAGAAATTATAGATACGTTTGAGACGTATCAAATATCACGATTAGTGAAACGATGTATATATATATACACATGCATTTTATCAATTACAAATGAAAGGATAAAGTTGTTAACCTCGATGGAGAAGAAAAAAGCAAGTTAAGTGTGGCTTGATTTGTGTGAACTCAAGTGGCAAAACCTCTTAAGCATTTCATCGAACACCTCTTGTGCATGTGAAGAGAGCAAAGCAATACACCCCTCTTGTGATAAGAAGTGAAAAAATAGCTAAGTGTGGCTCACACTTGGGCAGGGGCAAGGTTATATAGGCAGATGGGGACTTTGTCCCGGTTGGTAATCCAAACCGGGTCCAAAGGGTGGGCCTTTGGTCCCGGTTTGTGATACAAACCGGGTCTAAAGGCATGCCGATGGGCCTTTAGACCCGGTTTGTATCACAAACCGGGACCAGTGCCCCCCATTGGACCCGGTTTGGTTAAAAACGGGGACATTTGCTCCCAGAGGCTTGGGACGAAAGGCCTCTTCTCCACTAGTGGAAAGTTTCTTACTGCAAGTAAGATAATTCTTTGTTGTCACAACAGAACTAGAACGTGCAAGTAGAAGTACATGCTAGTAAAACTGAAAGCATAATGAAATACAATGGTGCAAGTATACTTCCTGAATCCAATCAAAGAATGCTTTTGTAAAATTGTAAAGGTTGGTACTTACAAGCTGGGGCCATTTTCATCATCACCAGTAATAAGGAGAGGAACTCCAAAAGGTCGTGACTGCAGGAGCAAATAAGTAGACATCAGAAACTCCATTGGCAGTATTGTGTTCTGATAGTAATAGCAACAAATGTTCGCCATTGACTCTGCTTCACCTTCTCCAAAGCGAAGAGCTAGATCACAAATAGCTTGCGTGGTGAACTCAACTGTCATTTGTTCCCCATACGAGAAACTATGGTTCTGAGTATGAACATACTACAGTAAGATAAAGAGATAAGTAATGATAAGTGAATGAAGCATACAAGAATAGAGACGTACTTGGATCTCCACACGAGCATGCTCAACCAATGTCCTCGCATCAGCAATAAGGCCACTCATGGCGCAGCCAACATACTCATCAGTTCCCATAATTTTCTCAACACTGCTAGGTTCCTAAACAAGGCAAAATTTTGTGATATTAAATTTGACAAAATTGGAAGCGGTGCAAAGCCATAGAAAAGTGAGAGAAATAGAGAGAAGGTCTTGCAGTAGCAGGCACGGTAACACTAGCCAGCCAGATATGAGAACCAGTAAGAGGTTAGTTCTCACCCTCCGAGCACCCACCATTAGCTAAATCACTTTGTTGGAACGTCCTCACATGACACATCTACATTCGTCATTGCACAGCCGAAGAAGATAGTTTTTTTGATAAAGGCGTTTTTATTACTCAAAAGGTTTACCGAAGAAGATATATAGCATAAACGCATCCATACATGCACTTCTTGTGCTGGTGGTGCTGGTGACTAGCATGAGGACCACAGGCACAAAAGTCTCTAATTAAGCAGAGAACATAATTTTCGAAGGATTGGATCGACGAGGTTGTGGCGTCGCCATAACAGTGCCAGTATGTTCTCTCAGGGTTAGTGGAATTCTAATTAATATATACTCAAACATTGTTTAGTGCTCATAATTGAAGCCGACGGTTGCTAGCGTCAAGAAAATTAAGACTTAAGAATGTCCGGACAGAGACTCCTTAGCTAGCTTGTTAGCTGCATGAGTACATGACACATGCACAGATGTTACTAACAATGTGCTTAACCATTAGGATTGGTCACATCTTTTCTTGTCTTGTGTTCCAAGAGGCTATGCAAGAATCAAGGTGTAGCGGTAGCCTTTAGAACTTTAGGTGCATGTGGCCAGTCCGTTCGTGTTGGGACAAAATGCCGTTGATGCAACTGTGCAGAGTAGGAAGAAAATGATGAGACAAATCCAGATCTGATAGGTGAGTTGAACTGTGCATGGCAGCTGCAATGAAAAATACAGTGTCCTTTGGAAAAATATGTTAAGGCGAGATTTGGAGTTTGTTCACGCAAAGAGATACCATGTTCTAACTTCACAAAACAAAAATATATCATCAATAATGTAGCTTTGATTGTAGCAAAGATGGCTCAGTTCATGGCCTTTTCTCACGATGAAGTGGTTCATTCTTGGGAACCATTTTCAGTAGCAACACACACTTTTCTTAGTCCCATCTCTCATCTCAAAGAAAAGATAGCTGATAGTTAGGACGACAAGGACAGAAATGATTAAACAACAATATTTACACTAGCATACATACTCCTGTGAACTCTCAATGTGTGGAAGTAGCATATTTCCGTATAGTTTTCATATAGCCATTTATGTAGCCTTGAAGATGACCTCAAGTGCTAATTAAAACCAGTACAACCTTCACCCCATGACAAGTATTGTTTCTGCTTATGTCATAGTGAAAGAAGTAATAGCGAGTCCAGAGCAAAGTACAACATATACTGGTAGAATACTACGGCTGATAGGTACAGAGTATCTGCACAGGAAGTTGAAGGTGGTGAACAAATAGAAATGGTTCGGGTATCACATCAGATTTGGGCGTTTACATAACAGACAAATAGTCTCCGTCAAAACAATTTTCGCAGCTCAGGATTTTGTTTGTCTTTCATAGGTTGCGACCTTTCCGTCTCATTAGCACTATATGAATCTACGGTTTGTTGTCCACAGGAGCTGCTGATGATCATGCAATCGTTACTTTCCAGGAGAATGATCATGCAGTTTTCATGTGAAGTTTGTGAACAACCATGCATTTTTTCCTTCAAACTCTTTAAGCTACTCCGTAGTACAAAGAAACATAGAGCAGTTTCCAGGTGACTGGTTATGCCATAGTTATTTTTCGGGCATCATCAAACCACAATTAACCATTCAGTATTGCTTGTAGAAGTGATGATTCAGTTCATACGAATGAGTTCCTCCGAAACCACTTTCGGTAGGCACTTGGGAGCGGGGATACACACTACCCTCAATCTAAGCTAAGCTAAAAAGGGAAGGCAGCTAATTAATTAATAGCAAGGTACTACTAAGAAAGACTAATACGTCGAGCAAAAAACATGCACAACATTGAAGTCGAAGTTTCCAGGTGTGTAATTCCCTATTCGGACGATTAATGAAACTCTCTTTACCCTCTACAGAAAAAAAATGTAAATTCGTTGGAACCTCTTATATTTTGACGTAACTGCAGTGGGCCCTGGACCGCAACGTGACAGTGGCAAGCAAACATGCGCCTGGATTAGACCTGAGGCGCGCGAGTGGCTGTCTAATGGTCGGTCGGTCGCTAATGGCGACACCGATCGGCGACGGCGACGGCAGAGACAGGTGATGATATGCATCGGGTCGCGGTTTGGTCGCCGGCGGCGGACAGCGACCTCCCAGCACGCGCAGGCAGTGGCTCGAAAACGGCTGCATACAGATCCGTCGCAACGGTGTCGAGCACATGACAAGGCCCGGCCTGTCTCCTCTGAGAGCAATTGAAGTAGCCAGTAGGTTCAGGTTCCCTGCGAGGTCCGTTCGTTGCATCTGCTGCAGAGGATAGGATCGGAGTACCTGCAGTTCATTAAGTAGCGATCGATCGAGCTGTTGTATTGCTGGCTGGCTCCTCGACCAGACCAGATGTTGCCGTGCATGTGCATATACTAGTGCCCGTCCATTGTCCAGTGTCCACTCTAGTCGTGTACTGTCATATGTCTCCCCTTAAAGTAGTGTAAACTGTTCACTGTACACGTAATTTTCTCTCTGTAGCTACGTGTGAAATTCCACCTGTCGCAATTCAACGTACCGATTGTAGAATTAATCTACTTTTCGTACAGATTTTGTTGTATATATCTCTATTCTTAGCTAGTTAGCCCTTCTGAGCTTCTCTCAAGCTCTGATTTGTACTTTTGGAACCTTTTACAAAACATAAAATATATAAAAAATATGCAGTGGGGAAATCTACTGTTCAGCTTCGGAAAAAAAATGATGGCAGTGGTAAAGCAGTGGAGGTCTAATGATTAGCTCGCACAAACCCCATTCCCACAACTCAGATGTGCACTTTGGGAGGTGTGCGAAGAAGGAAGGAATCGGCGGCCACACTTAAGGATCACAGCGGGTACGGTATTGGCAGCGTAGAGCAATAACATATCCATATCCACATAGTAAATTGGTACAAATTTATACCCATAACTGTACCCACGTGTATAAAACCTTATCCATACCCATATCCGGCGGGTACTCGAACCCATTCGGTACCCGGTGGGTAGGTTAAACTGTGCACAAACCACTCGCAATTTTACATTTGTCGATAATAAATTTGATTTTTAAAATAAATTATCTCAACTCAATAACAGGTAGTTGAGTACATGAGAATTAACAAAATATAAAAAATCATATTCTCATATTCTAACTCATATATCAACAAAAGTAGATATGACACCTAAGAAATTGACAATAAACGAACATGGTATGGGTATACCTGCAGGTATGCGACTATACCTGTGTCTTATCCATGAATTATTAGGTAGGGTATGGGTACTACCCATATAGGCCTAAAAGTGTATCATACCCTGCCCATGTGGTTATGGTACCCACAGGTACCTGTACCCATGGATAAAACTACCATCCTTAGCCACACCACACACATGCATCATCGATGGCAAAATCAAAGAACCGGAGAGCTGCACAAAACACTGTCATTTCTGTAACATTCTTTTGAATGAAGAATGAGATGGCAGACTTGGCACCTGAAGACACTACATCGTCTTGTTCGAAAAAAATAATACCGTTGAAGCCACGATTTCGCCACGATCTCGAGTCCTTGAAACAATAACAATTGTTGAAGCCAAGACCACCGTTGGAAGGACGGTCCACCAGTGATTGGGGAGCCGTCGACCGTTTGGCAGCACTCAGTTGTGGTTACCATCATGAGGCTTTGGGACGAAGAAAATATCCACTGAAACGCCCGATCGCATTCAGCGAGATCGCATGCCTTCATCAGAAACAGTTCACTTTAGATCCTTCCTATTCCTTTCTTTCTCCTTCTCCCTTTTTTCCTTGACTTTCTCAGAGAGAGCCATCCATATTATAGTGTATACATAGGAAATATGGGTGTGGATTAATGAGCGACAACGACAACATTACTGTAAAGAGGGAAGATGAGGATGGTGGCATGGTTCAAATTTTGGAGGGCCACCATTGCACCAGCCATGGGAAAAGATTAGAGCTAACTTAGCCCCACCAGACATGTAATCTATATGTATGCACCCACCTTGCAATTGCTACGTTATTGCTGATCTTTCTTGAGTGATGGCGATCGCCCATTGGACGATGCCTTGAACCCTACTTGATTGTCACGAGCCCATCGTTCATTCAGGCAAAGCGCCCGCCAAAAAAACATTTCAAATTTCAGCCGACAGTGTCCGAGAATTAAAATTGGAGTCACTCTGAGAAAGTGCGGGTAAGCTTGTTTGTTGGAAAGACATTACAGTCTTAACACTGTGTGGGCATGACTGGCATAAACTTCTTGAATAGAATCCTCCCAACCAGCCTCGAATGGTGCATGGTTGGTCTGACCTGAAGCTAAGGGGACAGCTGAATAATCCACGTGACAAGAAATATCTTCTAATTGCACTTCACTTATTTAATTATATTGCCTGGAAATCAAATTTTACCTCCGTTTCAAGGAATAAGGCGCACGCGCATTTCAAGACGAACTTTGACCATAAAAATTAAGCAACAAAATCTTGATTATATTATATGTAATTAGTATCGTTGGATTCGCAGTGAAAAACACTTTTTAATGATACTAATTTCATACAAACAATTTTAACCTATTTGAAATAATTCTTGGTCAAACAAAAAACACGTAAAACGAGAGCGCCTTATTCCTTGAAACGGAGGTAGTATCAGATATCTTATGAAGCCTAGTTAGTTGACCTATCAGCAGAGTATCAGACGTTCTTAACCAGTCTTAATTGGCTTACTCTTAGGTGGTTCCAACTATCTCTACATCTGCAGATGCATCATGTAGTATTTATTCTAGGAGAAGCAATGAATAAAGTAGTGCTAAAACTAAGGAGAGCATCGAGGAAAGCCACCCCTGTTGAACTGGGACGTACGGAGAGGAACAAAGTTAAGCTTTGGTGGTCATGCTTCGCGCTTCAGCTTTGGAGCTAATCCTTGTTTATTTAGCAGGACAAATGCATGAGCACGCTACCGTTCAGTGCTCCTTTCTTTATGGAGCAACCACATATGCACTAGCTTGCTTGTTTTTCCGGAACATATTATACGCCAGAAGTTTGTATTTTATCTCAATCTAGTATGATTGGTTTGCAATCATCCATGGTTCTAATTTAAAGCTATACTCACAAGATTGCAAGGCCTGACCATCACGAATTATTGATCAAACATGAAAAATATGAACAAAATCATATATAAGGGCAACATCTTAGCTAAGTGGATTCTAGCTATGCAGAAGCTGTGTTTAAACTCCTATCTTATTGCATTGCATCTTCAAGATATTAACTTATGAGCGACAAACGTCATTTATCGAAGAAAAAAAAATGGTCCAACATGGCAACATCCATCCGCACTCAGGGTGGGCATAAAAACCGTGAAACCGAAAACCGAACCGAGGCCGAAACCGAACTAACCGAAATCTCGGTTTTTCCCATTAACCGCTATTTTTTCGGTTTTCATTTATACTAACCGAATTAAATTTGGTAGAATTCGGTTTTTAGCCCCACCAACCGAACAAGACCGAATAGACCGAATTGAGTAACCTACCATCAATTTGTGCATAAACCGATCATTCCATAGAAGCCCAATTGCGTTTGATGTTCCAAAAATTGTTCATTACATGTATGACTTTGGTCTTTGATGTACTAGCTTTTTCTGAATATAGTGTGAAGCCGGCATAACAGAACACGTTGCTCGAAGTCTTAGTTACCCCTTTTAATCGCTCACGAGTGATGCACCTGTACCACGAGTCCCGCAACCTACCAAATAGCATCCCTCCGTGATTGGTGCTCATTTGTCGATTTCTTGCGCAGTTGATGCTTTTTGTGTTGATATGTCAATCACTATTTGCTTTTATTCGGTGATGCCTACTATTTGTTCAAGTGAGTAGGTTTATTCGGTTTTAACCGAAAACCGAACCGAATTGTCAGTTAACCGAATCTTCGGTTTCCTAAATTTTCATGCCAATTTCGGTTACCATTTTTAAAAACCGAACTTGTTCAAAAACCGCAAAAACCGAATGCCCACCCTGACTATCGTGGATGCATGAAGACCATTCTAAAAGCCAAAGTACCCGAAAAAGATCTCACAGATTTCATAATTAATTACGAGAAAAAGCGCTCGCAATACCGTTTTCGATTTCCCTAATCTGATTGTGAACTCTAATTTCTTTTGATTTCTTCACGGGAAAAAGTTAACGCCGCGGTTATCTAACATGATCCGGTGCGATTAGGACCGTGCGCGACGCGATTAAATGGAATGGATTAACTACGTACTGCTGCAGTCAAAGAAAAGCGACATCCCCCGTTGATATTAGAAAATATTTCCATCCACAGGGGAAAAGCTACCGGTCAGCTTGCGATGGCCCGTGTGTCCAGTTGCTCCATATGGCGTCGCCGTCAGAGCGTCGTGGGCTCTATAGTGGAACTGTACGCGGTTAAAACTTTGCGAGGTATGGAACACACACGCACCTTTCATTTTGCGTTGCCCTCAAAAAAAAAAAACCTTTCATTTTGGGTCGAGAGAGAGAGAAAGTACACGTGGCTTCAAAAGAACTTGGGAAGCGACGTAGAATGCTGCCTGATGTTCCGAAAATTATTGCATGTAGCTCTCCTAAATTCACCGGGCGAAAACTGGTCTGAAACTCTGAAAAATGACACAGTCCATGTCATTTTCCGTGTCTGCTGCTCTCCTTATCGGTATGGGCAGATTGTTAGCCTGCACTCCTCTGCGGTACCCTCATTGGATTTACAGTAGAAAATAAGAACAACGAGAGATGTCGTTGGAGCTAGTACCTTCGCGATCGAGTTGATCTATACTAACTCATATGTGGGACTTGGTAAGAGAAGAACAACAAAATAAAGATTGCGGATTACTGAGCTCCATTCATGTCTTCTCAAATGCTCCCGACCCGGATATGCAATGCGCGTCAAGTGATTTATGTGATCATATTTTTTCATTAATTTCCAGTCGATTTTTGTTGCGACGTTTTAGATTTCTAATTTGCATTATTGTTTACATTTTACATGTTAACACGCAGAAAATGTGCTGAACACCTCCATATTCTTTGTTTTTTAGATAAAGGTAATTTATTAATATCAAAAGATAATAATTACACCTAGCCTCTGCAACAACGCAACATCCTAATGAGAGTACGGATGCATGATACGTGTCAACACCCGGATTTTTAAGTCCGAATGCCTATTATGTCATACATCGCAATCCCAGGAATATTGTTGTTGCGAGGCATAATAGTTAAGTATCACAGTCATCATTCATTACAAACCATAAAGTCTTACAATTGGAATCACATCATCCATATTACACGAATAGTTGATCTATTAATCAACGAACAAACAGAAGTTCATAGCGGAAGCGTAAGATACAAGGACTCTCTAGTCCACAGGCCAACGCTTGACATCGGAAGACTCCTAGTTGTCGTAGGCGTCCTGCTGGTCATCTCCTTGTTCATCTTCGTATTCTGGCCATTTGAATAGCCAGGGACAAAGCCGTGAGTACTTTAGGTACTCGCAAACTAATACTAAAGTAAGTGCTAAACATTGCTAGTAAGGTTTGCTAAGCTCTAGTTTATTTGCGTAAAGCTAGTTTTAGTTCACAAACGTTGAGAAAAGCTTATTCCAAAACTAACTCAAATGGGAACATTAGTGTCATTCTCACCATTCAAGTGGTGATTTCAATTCAATCCACCACAAGTACTTTCACCATCATCTTTCAACATCATTTTCAAAAGTATGACATCGAAAAACTGTATGGCATTTCCAACCGTCCGTAACCGTGGACGCGGCTATTCGAATAGGTTTACACTCTGCATAGGTTGCACACTTGTGCCACAATATTTGATTTCATCCGTCGGGATTTCCCCGAATCATCGTAACTCAGTACGCGGATCATCAACCATAACCTTTCACTTACATACCCTAGTATGAGCACCTCTCCCCATGAGCTTGGCCTCCCAGTGAAGACAGACAGTCAGCCTGGGAACTGCACAGGGCTTGGGCCGGACATTCACCTCATTCCATGTCATATCGTAACATTTCTTTTGTTGTAGAGATAGCTTTCGGCATAACCCCGATGACGCTTGTTTAGAGGGAACCCATACTAAGATGCATAAATTTCCAGTTAAGCCCTACCCATAATCAGGTATTGTGGGGGTACTCAAAATTGAAAAGGTATCGCATCCAAACCAACATCATGTTTTATCAAAATCACCATCTTCTCTTGGTCATATTCACCTTCAAAAATCATTCAATGGAATGAATCATCATTCCAAGGTTTCAAAATCCTTTCAAAGTCACCAGTTCCCATCTAGAGTAGTCAGGTTTTATTTCATTAGCAATAGCTCTAAATCATGAGGGGTGCTACCTTGCTTTGCTTGAAAGAGACTAACTTCACTACTCTAGTAACCAACTTGTACTTTGACCAAAGTTAACTATAAAAGTAACTCCTTAAGAAAACAAGTAAAAACTTGTAATGTAATAAACTTGGGATAGGCTTATGTAAGAAAAGGAAAGACTATGGTGCCTTGCCCCAAGGGGCTTTGCACTTTGCAAGAATATTAGCTTGCCTTGGTAGTTCTCAAACTGATCCTCCTCCTCCTCTTGGTAGTATCCTTCTTCTTCGGCGTACTCTCCGGTGCTACCGTCTAAATTTGAATACGAGTATAATTACTCACTAATTCAATGGCTATTCCACACATCACATATAAACACACAACTATTCTATGTACACAAACAAATTAACTAGGTGCATGGGTTGTGTTGTTTGGAGGAGGATTTACTCCTTTACTATTAATATGTAAATGATAGTTTTCATAGGGTTTGTGAGAAATAATTTACTCTCATTGAAATCTTCTTAAGATTTAATCTCTCAAGCCATCATAGATGAACTTATATTGACCTAGGTCAAATGTTCATCATCATCAATTGAGAAAATGATTTAAATGAGGTAGACCACCTCATACCATTTAATAAAACTACAATTGATTTAAATCTCAATTAATTCATATAAGAGAGTTTGGACCTGAGGTACAAACATCCCATGAATTCATGTGAGACAAGTTTAAATGAAGTATAAGACTCCACCATATTTGGTTTAATAGTTTTGGACAAAATCAACTAGTTGAACTAGCTATAATATCTATTTCTTAAACTATGGTATGATCAAGCAAAGTGACCACACCATTTTATTGCATAAACAATTAGTGTAAGTCAAATGTGAGCTATTAGAGTTGGAATTAACTTAATACCTATTTTGGTTGATTTTTAAGAATTATTTGAATAGGGAAAAGTCCCTGTCTTGTTATTTTTATCACATTTATTATACAAAGAATCTGGTCATGGGACCAGTGGCATTTGAAAGATCATTCCTCTAGATTTCCAACAACATCAAATTCACTAAATTTGGTTTAGCCAATTTGAAACTATTCAATTTCCAAATTTGTACTGTAAGAAAAAGTTTGGAAATTGTTTAAAACGAATTTGAATTAAAAGGGCCGGCGGGAAAAGCTAACTGGGCCCTAAGGTTTAAACGCAGCCCAAACCAGCCCAGTCCAGCCCAGTCACGGTCCAGTACCGCGTGGGCTGCCTGACAGGGAGGCTCCACCTGTCAGCGACATTTAAAAGCCGAACCGGTATGGATTAAAGAGGGGCGTCGGATTAGATTGGAGATCGACGGACGACAGTCGTCGTCTTCTCCGGCGAGATCGTGCCACAGACGCGGCGAGGGTAGGGGTCAGGCGGGCTCACCGTTGCTCCAGCTAGGGTTGGCAATAGGCTCGAGGAAGATGTCGACGACGGCGGTTCTCCAGGTACTGGTGGCGTCTCCGGGGAGGGCTCCAATCGACGGCGAGCTTCCTCGGCGGCGCTCGGCAGTGATGATGCAATTGGGAGGCTCCGGTGGCTAATTGAGGCGGGGAGGTGGTCGAGGAGATCAAGGGGAGTGAGGCGACGATGATGGTGTGAAGAAATCGGTGGGAGGGGGTCTCCTTTTATAGGCGAAGGAGGGTGCTGAGGCGCGGGGCTAGGGTCGACCATTGCGCGGAAGTTCCGGCGAGGTAGCAGGCTAGGCGAGGGCGCAGGATCATTCCGCGTATCCAGGCGAGGCTGCTGGCGGCGACAACACGGTCGGGCGGCGTTGGATGGCGACGCATTGCGTCCATGTCTGGCGGCGTCTGCGGCGGGATTTTGTCATCGTCTCCGGCGGCGGCGGTCCAGGGTCGGGTCAAGCGCGTGTCTGGCGGGTCTGAGGTGGCGCGGCGAGGCGAATGGCGAAGCAAAGGGGGCCAGAGAGGGAGAGATGCTGCGAGGCGGCGCGTGTCTGCGGCGTGCGCGTCGCCCGACAGGCACGGCATGGCCATGCCGCTCCTGTCGCACGTGGGCGTCGCGGGCGCGTTCTGGCCAGGGCGCTGTGGTCCATCTCTCGACGAACGGCGACTACCGGCAGGCTCAGGGGACCAAGGGGAGCAAGTTTGGCAAGGTGGTCGAGGCTGCTGTGGAGAGAAGAGAGGAGAGGGGAGGGATCATGGCCATGGCCGGCATGGTGGTGGCTTGGCCCGCATGGCCCTCTTCTAGGCTTGCTATTTGGAGTGCTAGGGGTAGGAGGGACCAGGGAACAAGGTAGAGGTCAGTGGTGGCTTAGGGTTAGGCCAAAACTATTCACACTAGTGTTTTTGGTTTGTTCCATAATTGCCCATTTCCATTTCTTGCAATTTTTGGTTAAATTCATATGGTTGCAAGATTTGAAAAGGGTGTGTTTAGTTGAGTTGTACTTGACCAGAGAGGATTAGAGGTGGTGGTGGCATTTTCAAAATCAAAGAAATGCACAATTTGGCTAAGTGGAGATTGTTCCACAAGTTAAAATGTTGCAACTTTGGAGGAGCATAGCTCATGATCAAAGATGATTTTGGCAAGGTGATCTTCATCAAAGTTGTTCACCTTTAGGTTGACTTTGAAATGGTGCAAAGAGTTAACAAGAGTTGGTTTGGGAAAATTGAATGGCAAGGGCTCAAAGTGGTGATCAGACTAGAATTGTCACAAGTGACCATTATTCTATGTGAGCTAGTTGTGTGTTTGAAATTCATTTGAAAAGTGAATCTTTGATTCCAAGAGTTGTAATAAGTGTTTGAAAGCACTATTCAATTAATGGTGAAGACCAAATAGATCTAGGGTCAAAATTTATAAAAATGCCATGAGGCATATGTGAGGGTTTTTAGGGTTTTGCAAAAATAGGATTTTCTTCCTCTTTGCTTTAGTTGGTTGGGGATCTTCACAAGATCACACTAGGGTTTTAGAGCACAACCAACACAAGTAATAACAATCATCATGGCAATTCACTCAAATGCACAAGTCCTATGCATGGTACTATATGCAAATGAAAAAGTTTTTGTTGGTTTGAAATTTTGCTTTCTGAAATTCTCTAACTTTCTTTTTATTGAAATTTGGGGTGTTACAATACGTCTCAAACGTATCTATAATTTCTTATGTTCCATGCTAGTTTTATGACAATACTCACATGTTTTATATACACTTTATATCATTTTAATGCATTTTCCGGCACTAACCTATTAACATGATGCCGAAGCGCTAGTTCCTGTTTTCTGCTGTTTTTGATTTCAGAAATCCAACACAAGAAATATTCTCGGAATTGGACGAAACAAAAGCCTACGGTCTTATTTTCCACGGAGCCTTCTAGAAGTCCGAAGAGGGGCGACGAGGCGGCCACACCCTAGGGGGGCGTGGCCCCAACCCTGGTCGCGCCGCCCTATGGGGTGGGCCCCTCGAGCGTCCCCCGACTCTGCCCCTTCGCCTATATATTCTCTCCGTAGCGAAAACCCTAAGACCGAGAGCCACAATACGAGAAAACATACTGAGACGTCGCCGCCGTCAATCCCATCTCGGGGGATTCAGGAGATCGCCTCCGGCACCCTGCCGGAGAGGACAATCATCACCGGAGGGCTCTACATCACCATGCCCGCCTCCGGACTGATGCGTGAGTAGTTCATCCTTGGACTATGGATCCATAGCAGTAGCTAGATGTTTGTCTTCTCCTCTTGTGCTATCATGTTTAGATCTTGTGAGCTGCCTATCATGATCAAGATCATCTATTTGTAATGCTACATGTTGTGTTTGTTGGGATCCGATGAATATAGAATACTATGTCAAGTTGATTATCGATCTGTCATATATGTGTTGTTTATGATCTTGCATGCTCTCCGTTGCTAGTAGAGGCTCTGGCCAAGTTGATACTTGTAACTCCAAGAGGGAGTATTTATGCTCGATAGTAGGTTCATGCCTCCATTGAATCTGGGACAGTGACAAAAAGTTCTAAGGTTGTGGATGTGTTGTTGCCACTAGGGATAAAACATCAATGCTTTGTCTAAGGATATTTGTATTGTTTACATTGCGCACAGTACTTAATGCAATTGTCTGTTGTTTGCAACTTAATACTGGAAGGGGTGCGGATGCTAACCCGAAGGTGGACTTTTTAGGCATAGATTCATGCTGGATAGCGGTCTATGTTCTTTGTCGTAATGCCCTAAGTAAATCTCATATTAGTCATCATGATATGTATGTGCATTGTTATGCCCTCTCTATTTGTCAATTGCCCAACTGTAATTTGTTCACCCAACATGCTATTTATCTTATTGGAGAGACACCACTAGTGAACCGTGGACCCCGGTCCATTCTTTTACATCTGAAATACAATCTACTGCAATCATTGTTCTCTGTTGTTCTTTGCAAGCAAACATTATTTTCCACACCATACGTTTAATCCCTTTGTTTACAGCAAGCCGGTGAGATTGACAACCTCACTGTTAAGTTAGGGCAAAGTATCTTGATTGTGTTGTGCAGGTTTCACATTGGCGCCGGATTCCCTGGTGTTGCGCCGCACTACACTCCTTCACCAACAACCTTCACGTGGCCTTTATCTCCTACTGGTTCGATAAACCTTGGTTTTCGTACTGAGGGAAAACTCGCTGCTGTACTCATCATACCTTCCTCTTGGGGTTTCCAACGGACGAGTGCTTTACCGTCACAAGGAAGCTACTTTCTGGCGCCGTTGCAATCTCTGTCGCACGCCAGCAATGCACGTAGCTAAAAAAAACTAAGAAACAAAAATTCATTTGGATCAGCGCGAACAAAAAATCACCTCCAACGTCTAAACGTAAAATAAACGTCACATCCGTTTTGACACAAACTTGGCCCAAATATGCGGCAGAAATGCCTCCGCGCGTCTGTATTGCTCCAGCTAGCTCCTCTCTCCTCCATAATTAATGCTCTACCCATGTGCGGCCGCTCCTAACCACGCTGAAATCTATATATTCTTTCTCTCTCTTTTGCCTAATTCATGCCAATTAATGTCTGGCAAATTTTGTGGTCAAAAAATATGTCTCTATTGCACATGTATGTCTAAAATACGTCACCCCGTAAGAAATAATATTACCAAACACAAAGCCAGACCCAACGCAACATGGGCCGTTCGGGGTGTGCCAGCAAGGAAGGAATCGACCTCACACATGCCAAAAGCAAAAAAGATTCTTCCGAGAGAGTCCACGCAAATGTGACCTTTCCACTTGCTGACAAACTGATTCGAGTGTAGAGGTAGTTAAATCTAATATGGCAACTTGGAATGCAGATACAACAATTTTTCTGTGAATCTTTTTTTTATTACTCTACTATTAAAACTGGCTAAATATTTCCAAATTTTCGCGTCATTCACTGTTGAAGTCAGTGGAAGAAATTTCGTTGCATCCAACCGGTAAATCCTGGACAGTGTGACTGGCAGCCTTGGTAATCAGCATGAGACTTTGGGACGAACAAAATAACGACTGGCATGTAATAAGGGACATCGCTTTCATGGAGATCGCATACCTTCTTATTCCTTTCTTGGTCTGCTCTTGGGAAATGTCCTCTTTTCCTTCCTCATTTTCCCCTCCTCTCTTCCTCTTTCTCTCTTCCTTTACCCACTTTTCTGTTTTTTTTTCTTCCTACGCCTCTTCATCTCCTCCTCTTCTCCTCTTCCTGCCATGATGCTGCGACTCGAGCTCCAGCGACCAAGAGCCACCGCTGCTGCCTCCTCCTCCCCCTCGGCCCCGAGCTCCTCCTCGACCTCGAGATCTGGCGACCACGCTGCCTTGAGGTCCTCCTCGGCCTCGAGCTCCGACAACACTGCCAACACGCTGACAACCACGCTGCCGACATCCCTCCGACACGCGGTCTCGAGTTCCTCCTTGGCCTCAAGATCCAGATTTGTGCAAAAAAATAACTAGGACTCTATTTTTTCATGTTTTGAATGTAGGGGCTGCTAGTAAAATTGCCCCAGAGGCTTTTTTTTCCTAGAAAACTTACTGTCAGCGAATTGGGCAGGTGCGTCGGGAATAAACTCATGTTACTGCCGGCGCACCAGCTGGTGCGCTAGTGGTAAGCCATTACCACCGGCCTGCTACCACCGACGGATGCTGTTAGCGGGTAGTAGCCTATTTTAGTGTAGTGACAATAAGCCTTTTCCTAGTAGTGTTATGTCACTATAGTATGATGATTTGGTTTTCCATCATTCTTGTTCAATCTTAAATCTTTAACTGATATTTCAGGTAAAATAAAATAAGAGCATCTCCACCGGCGCTCCCAATAGAGCTCCCAATAGCTCTATTGGGATTCTAGTGTGAGAAAGCGCCCGCACCGGCGCTTCCCAAAAGCGCCGGCATGTTTTGGAGCCCCATAAAAGCGTCGGCACTCCCGAAAGGATCCCTTCGTGAAGGGAGCCGTTTGGGAGTGCCGGCGTCTAATTTCTGCTGAAAAGTTGTATGTGCTCCACTTGCATGTGACACAACCCTCTAAAGATTCTCCTCTCTTCTATTTTTTCTGTCCCCACTTGCATGTGCATGCATAATGCCGACGTCTCTATTGGGCTATTTGGTTTGAGCCGCGATCCCCAAATGTTAAGTGCATGTAACCGGCACTCCCATTGCCTGCTGCCGGCGTGCATGCCGGTGCTTTTTTGGGAAGGACCGGTGGAGATGCTCTAAGGCGCTGTAATTAACTGAAGGGGCGTGCTCAGCGTCAGCCGACCGATCCCGGAGAGGAAATCGGTCGCGCGCGCACCGTAAGATGGGTCTCATCTGTCCGTAGAATCTGATAGAGGCAGCCCACGGACCTGTCGCTGTCTTTCCTGCATGCGAGGACCCCGTCAACCATTTTCTCACGGTTCGATCGGTCACATCCGGCTCACCACAAATAAACCTGCTTTGGTGCATCCTCTGTGCCTACTGCGCGCTGCACCACGTCCTGCTCAAGTGGTTGGAGTACAATGCAACATGTTCATGTATTTACAGCAAAAATGCCACTGGTATTGCAATAAAATCTCTTGCCTCGCGTACAAAAAAACTATTACAACAAAATTTTCGTACCTTTTTAATAGTAATGTTATAAAAGGAGGTTAGCAAAGTATTTACAACAAATTAATAAAGTATTTACATCAATAATTATCAACAAAAATAACAAAAAAATTAAGTATTTACAACAATATTCAACAAATGTTTTTTTTAAATAACATTTTCAACACTAGTAATTTTCTATGTCAAAAAGTCTTTACAACAAATGTCCAATATATTGACAACAAAAAATTAACAACTAAACCAATATTTTTTTATTTGGGTGTTTACAATAACAGTCAGCTTCCATGTTGGGAATTTACAACAAATCAACAACATTTTTACAACAATAATTAGCAAGAAAAACAACAAATTATTTGAAAAAAAGTCAAATCCATGTCAAAAAATATCTTTACAACAAATAATCAATATATTTACAACAATAATTAATATGAAAAACAATAAAAAAATTACTGTCTCGTCTCGTGCCCCAAACCTCCTTTACCATCTCCACCAGTACCTCTTGCGCTGGCGATGATACCGGTATCGAAATCACAATAACGATACAATTTATGTGTTTTAAAAGCACGTATGCAACATCAAAAAATATGTGAAACCCTAACCTAGTGTTGGAGCACCAATCTTGCTGATTCGGTACCGCCGATCACAAACCCGACTTGATGGAGGCATGTCAGCGCTAGATCGGGCACCTTCCCACTACTCCATCGCCTACCCATGATCATTGTAATCATGGCAGCAGAGGGATTGGATAGTGTCGCAAGTAAGTTGAAAGGTTATGTCTTCTGCAAGATAGGTACCGACTTGGTTGGAACGGTCATCGCCATGTTCATATGACAGCACATCGAGCTAGCAAACACCACAATAAGCTGCCAGCCAAACGAATTAGCCGACGACTAGGCGTACATGCAGCATAACATTTAGCTAGCTAGGCATCCAACTAGGCTACAGCTTTACAGCTCTGTGCGGCACATGGTAGTAAAAGTATGCAGGATAGCAACTCTGCAGCCTGCAGCTCCTTGTGCGGGCCACGCAAAACATGCCGATTGACCTGCTCGACCACGGAAGGAGCGGAAGCTCGGGGCGATCGATAACTCCCCAGATCGGTCGGCCGGATAGAAGCGTTTTCCTTAACTGAAACATATCACGGCATCCCCAAAGGGTCGGAATTATTCATCAATCAACAGAAAATATGAATAAAATGAAAAAAGCATGCGGGCACGCGGGTATGGCTACTTAGATCTGTGAATACTGGTTTGGTGGATTAGTTAGAATATCTATCAGTCTTGCATTATTCTTCATCTAGGTGACCTGGTAGCAAATTTTTATTTATTTCAGCTGTATTTTTTAGAGGTTAATTCTATTTTTACATCTTTTTATATTTCCTTATTTTACCTTCAATATATTGTATTTTGTGTTCCTACTTCCCTATCGATTTTCTATTTTCTTATCGAAATCCGTATTTTGTGTTTCATGTAAACCTATATTTTTTTGGTATAAGTTAATTTTCCTGAATAACTTTTGAATAGCATTTTGAATAAAAGCCTGCAATAAAATTTAGTATTTATTCTATTTTTTATATTTTCTACCCTCTTATTTTGCATCAATTTTATAGAATACTTGTCTTTTGCATTTCTTGCCAAAAAAAATTCTCCCAAACCTTGTTTTTGTTTTTCATGTATACATGCATTTTGAATTTTTGTATAGCTTAAATTATCCTTTAAAATTGTTTTTAAAAATCCTAGAAAAAAATAAAGTTAATATGGTTTATTTTGTTTTTTGTATTTTACTATTCATTAAATGTGTATAGTATTTCCACTCTCACTTTGCTATTAATTTTCTTTTTTCGGCCCAAATCTATTTTTTCCTTGTAAATCTGCATAATAGACAGTTGTTTACTTTTTTTTGAAGTAGGGGGGGGGGGGGGGGGCACGGCCCTGCCTTAGAAAAATTGTGCCAATGTGACAAAGGGCCCTTGGTTTTGTGTCCTCAGAAAGCAACCAAGAACTCCTGAACATACGCCGATCCAGAACTTGATAGTAGCGACAATAGTTATGGTAAGTCAGACGGCAAGGTGACTGTGGTTCTCAGACGTGGTCGACATCGTCTCTGATGAAGGTCGGTCCTTCCTCATTTGTTTCACTCCTTGTTTGTTTCATTCCTTTTTGTTTTCATTCTTGCGAGTCTTTTTGGTTGGTGGGTTGATGGAAGGAGAGATCTTTTTTTACAGAAAAGGGTCCCAAATGACCCGGAAACTGCGTTCAATCAAGCGGTGGGTTCACCATTCGACCAAGGACCCCAATAGAAAAGTAAATTACAGCACAACCCTCACACTTTGCGAAAATGAACCTTTTGGGAGGCAATATGGGGATCCAATCTTCTAGTTCCCCTTCATTTTGATGTTGTCCTATGAAAGATCTAATACAAAACTAGCAGAGAGAATCTCTACCCTGGTCGCCGCGCACATAACATGCGCTACTTGTCTCGAGTTCCCCTTTTGCCTGTCGCAGTCACCATCTTTCCTATGATCTTCCACATCATCATCCCTAGGGTGTTACATAAGTGGGATTTAGGTGGGATCCCACTTGACACCTTAATCATATGCACATGGCTGCAGGAACACATGTAGAAGCCTCCTGCAAATGCCAAGTGAATCCATCTCCAACAATATGATGAACAGGGTGTCTGGCACACCGGCTTGCCGCCCCTAGTGCCTAGCCTGCCTTGCCCCACCGGCGTGTGTCGACCACCTGCTCGCCCTCTTCACAGTGATCATCGGCGGCATCTGCACCACCGCTGTCCGCGCCACAAGCATCCAAGTAGTGCCAACATACCTGCACAAATGGAGAATCCATGTTGCCGGTATGCAGCTGGAGCTGCCACCTCCACCTCCATGAACGTCGAGGCATCCGATGCCATTGTAGCCGATGTCGTGCCGCTCCTCCTCCTCCTCGGAATAGAAGGTGACAAGGTACTAGCGCCGTTTTATAAATACGTATATGTATCTACCAAGAATTGATGAATGTGCAAGGAGAAATAGGCTTAATATCAAGAATATCTTAGTTTATGTATCTCTTGATGCATCATGTAGTAGTATTTATTTTAGGAGACGTTATCAAAAAAAATTAGGAGAAGCATAAATTAAGCTGTGCAAAAAACAAATAGAAAGAGCACCGACCGAAGAAAGCCACCCTTGTTGAACTCGAACGTACGGAGGGTAACCAGATTAAGCTTTGGTGGTTAGTCTCGCCTTTTCTGCTTTTGGACGGACAAATTCATGTTCAATTATCAGCACAAACACCTTCGCCAATAGTGTGGTCTGGTTTAACAAACCGCAGATGCGTAAATACGCTACCGTTTCGGCCGCATTCAAAAATGGAGCAAGAGCAACCACATGCATATGCTTGTTTTTTCAGTAGAAGTTCGTATTTTATATGACGATTGTATGATTAGGTTTTCGATCATGCTTGTTTAAATTTATAGCTATGAATGATATTTCGGGTACAATTAATAAAATAAGGAGCCATGTACATCTGTCACGGATGCATGTAAGCTAAAGTACGCCAACAAAATCCTCCCAGATTGCTGACCACCACTCCCTCACATGGCTCGATCCGTTCAACGCCATCAGAACGCCAAGGCCTGTCAGTGAGGCATTTTACCCTACCGTGGTACCTGCATGAGCGTAGTGAAAAGTGTTCGAGATAGAAATGTGTACTAACACACGCCAAGTCGCTAACACACACTGATCATCTGGTTCCGATTTTCTCCGACGTTCTGGTTCTCTACGAGCGGTGGACGGCTAAGAACGGACAGTGCTGGCGGTTCCCCGGAAATGAGGCCTGGTCGGCGGCAGATGGCTGCACCTCGTCCACAGCTAGCGCCGCGTACCTGTGTACTCCCTCCGTTCAGATAACACACGATATACAGACAACAGACAAATAGCTTATGTACGTGTATGCATCGATTAAATACGAACAGATATGGAGAACCAACCTGAGCTTGGATGGTTAGGAGGATGATTATATTCCAGCCCACTAAAGTTCAACCCCAGGTTTGACATCTGTTTGTCCCATAAAGGCGGAATATTCATTCAGTGGGAGACGACGTTCCATCGACAATGAGATATCTGTGGCGACTTTGTTAATTTTAAGATCCAATTCGCCGGCTCAGTCTTCTAAAGATGTTCATAGGGGTAGCGCGTGTGTGCGTGTTCATAGAGGTGAGTGTATACGCGTATGTGAGCGTCTGCTTTTATACTGTGTAAAAGAACGGACATATATCACCCAAGGACGCACGAACGTGTCTTTTTTAGAAAAAGGAGACGTCGCTTCGAATGAACGTCATGCGAAGCAATGCAGAACGCTGCCTGATGTTTCGCAAATTATTAGCGCAGTGTAGGTAATACCGCTAAATTGACCGGAAGAAAAGGCAGTTCTGAAACTCCGCAAGAAAAAGTACACCGTCCAAACCATAGTCGTGGACAAGATGCACGAGCGGGTCACATCTCACATTCCGTGTCTGCTCTCCATATCGATGGGTATGGAGAGATTGCACAATCTACGGTGCTCGGATATATTCAACTGATCGAGATGTTGTTCGAGCGACTGCAGAGAATAGAAAACAGAGAGAGATGTCGCTGGTGTTAGTTTCATCGGAAAATAAGAACATGGAGAGAGATGTCGCCGGGGTTTGCGTCTTCTCGATCGACAAGCTCGTTCCTATGACGGTAGGTAAAGGGGCGGGTGCCCTTGTTTGCCTGCGCGTGTCCGGTCTTCCGGCGATCTAGCCTGGTCGGCGGCGGTAGATACAACGGGCGCGCCGCTGTATTTGTTTAACTTTAGCGACGACGCTGACAGCGTCCAATTGCATGGCACTTTGGGACGAAGAAAAGTCGAGTGGAACGGCAATGTTGATCACTTTCACGGAGATCGCATGCATTTGTCAGAAACAGTTCCTTCCGATTCCTTTCTTCTTTTTCTTTCTCTTTTGCCAAGGCGAGAACGGTAGATTAGGTGCATCCATGATCGATCCGTATCATAGTGTATATATAGAAAATGTGGGCGTGAATTAATGAGCGACCACGACGGTGTTAGTATAAAGAGAGAGGAAGAAGAGAGTGAAAAGATGAGAGCCAAGGCATGCAGATCGGGCAATCGTGTATGTCTTGCCCCTCATCTTTCCACCTTGATTTTGATTTGGTACGCTGCTGCTATTCTGGCTCCGTCTGGGAAACCTCTATGAGATTCTGTACAATAAGTCTTAAGCCTTTGGATGGATGGTTGTAATATTTGCTTAATTGCTTGAATAACCAATTTTGTACGAAGTGAAGTAAACATTATTAGTTTTTTTTCGATAAAGGGAATATATTAATATCAAGATGATACCAATTACACCCAGCATCTGCAACAACGCACCACCCTCTTTCGCAAAAAAAAAAAACGCACCACCCTAATGGTACTACGGATGCACACAGCCAAAAAAGGAAAAGAAAATTAAGAAACAAAAATCCCGCTACAGTATCTCGGACCTAACAACAGCAATACATCCACCACCAAGACAACACCTGAAGTACAGACTCTCCAAAAATGACGCCTCCAAGAAGGGAACAGTGCGCTAACACCATCGTTGCCCGATCAAAGATCTTAGATTTTCACCTTGAAGATAGTCCCCGCTCTCAAAACAATGCCTCCAACAAGATCATTGCCAGGCACAACCAGTTAAGGCCAGACCTTGGGTTTTCACCCTGAAAGGTAGGACTCTGAACTTCACCTGTGTTGTCGCCCCCACTTTCATACCGCTGCTGTGAAGCCCGGAACACCAAGCAAATCCCTCAACAGCGCGGAGATTTGAACCTCCCTTAGCTAGTCCTCCCCTCCGGCCTTCATGAATTTCCCTTCTTCCGACTTTCATCATGGATCCATAGTCACTTGATGTCAACACATAAAAAGAGCTTCGCGCCGCTCCCTCCAGAACCAATCGATCGGAATAAAAGCATGGGTGCGCACGACCGAATGCCACCGATCCAGCAAACTCCAGGCAAAAAGCACTGTTACATTCGCCGGCGGAGCCTTCCGGAACTCAACACTCCGGCTACATCACGAGTCCAGGCCTCCAGTAGGTCTTCCTCTTCACGCAAGAGAGACCCTAGGACCACCACCTTTATTCAGGTCGGACCCCCACGTCGGCGACCGTCCCGGGCTGGCCATGCCAACCCTCCACCGGCGACTCCGTCACCGGCTTCCAAGCATCTCCATCTCGCCGTCGGAACGCAGTGATAGATCGATAGATCCACCACCACCAACCGCAGGCCGACCCTCTCCGGCGAAGAAGAAGGCCACCTCCACCGTCGTACCCAAGGCTGCTGCCCCGGGCGACCTCGTGTCGCGGGTGGAACCCGAGATCGCCTCCACTCACCGGCAAGAGGCGGGGAGAAATTGGCGCAGGCCATGAGCCTGGCCGCCGCCCACCACCAACCCCTGCCGGAGTGCTGCGGAGCCGACGGGAGGAGGGAGGCCGCAGCGCTGGCCGCTGCCGCCCATCCCACGCGCCGGCCGCCAGGGGAGCTGACGGGAGCAGGGGCGCAGCGCAAGCCGCCGCCGCTCGACTCATCCGCGCGCCCGCCATGCATCGAGGAGGGAGATCCGGCCGCCGTCACCAGGCGTCGACGAGGAGGAGCCCCCGCCGCCGCCACGCCCCGTGGGACTTTGCCCCGACGGCGCTACCGGCGGCGGCGGCGGTTAGGCTGGGGTGCGGGAGGAGGGTTAGGGCTGGGGTACGTCCCGTGGGCTGTCTTCCCGAGGGTCACGTTGATGTCCACTTTAGAGTGAAGTTCTTGACTAGTTGTGTCTCCATGAACGCCTATGTAATTGACCTCTCATCCGTTATTCTTAACCACATTTTAATTAGCTTACTCTTCGGTGGTTCCAACTAAACAATTATTAGCATTTGTATTAGGAGAAGCAACGAATAAAATCGTGATATAAGAAGGAAAGAGAGCATCAAAGAGGGCCATCCCTGTTGAACAGGAATATATGAGTGGAATTGATTAAACATCGGTGGTTAGGGTTTGCGTTTCTACTTTTGGAGCAAATCCTTGTTTAAGCAGGAGAAACTCCTTTCCAATAGTACTATAGCTTAACACATGTATGTATAATGGCACCACTTTCCCGTCCTTAACTTAAAAATAGAGCAACAGTACATGCACACTTGCTTGTTCTTTTCGGTAGAAGTTTGTAGTTTTTCTCACTATAGTATGATTTGGCTTGGAATCGTGCAATCATATAAAAATACTAAACTTGAGTTAGACACAAGAGCTTAGTACGTCGTATTTTCTTTCCAACAAGTTAAGGCACCGCCCGCAATTAATAAACTTAAACTTGTTACGGCACCACCAATGGCTGGTGATACCACACCTTATTTAAAGTGGTATCATGGTATCATGTGAGGTGTGGTATTACTAGATATTTTCCCCAATGGCCAGCTAGCTATAATCCAGCTTAATTTTGGGGCATAAACAGTCTCTCCCTTTATTTCTCCTCTACCGCCCTTTCCCGGATGTAATGGACGGGGCTCACTCAAAATACAGTAGACGACTTTTGTCTTTCTTTGCAAGGACATGAGGGGCGTGTTTGGTTGCATGCATTCAATTTCTGCACCACTGCGTCAGTGGGAAGAAATCCACATCTCATTTCGGACGGGCCATGAGTCATAAAAACCCTGTTGTTTGGTGGCATGCATAGAGTATTTTCGGTCCCGTGGAGATTTGGGCTCTGGCCGTTTGGTAGGTCGGCTTTCAGGCCTCGTAGCAGCCCAGAACGGCGCCGCTGTTGTTTGGTTGCAACCCAGAAACTGCTTCTGCTTACCTCTTAGCTTCGGTGGTGAGGTTACCAGCGATAAACAGCACAAGGAAGAACACGGTTCAGAGTTCAGACAAAGTAAAGCAGTGATAAAAGTTCAAACACCTTCATAGTTCAGCACACATGAAGATCATAGTTCAGGACACAAAGACGAACATAGTTCGGGACACACATAGTTAAACAGACGAGTGGAACAACAACACAGACCAGGAGCTTCAGACATGGCTTTGGAAGACTACACACCTCGTCGCGTCGCCATGGTAACCGCACATGGTCATCACCTCAGTGCAGGTGTAGTCGAAGATGACCACATTGAACTAGAAGGTGGACACCTTCTTGAAGACGAGGAACTGGCCTATCTGCAGCTGATGAGCGACGGTGAAGGCCACCCACCCCTGGTCGATGTACACGTCATCGCATTCTCTCACCGTAGTCATCCTCCAGTAGCAGCATGTGTTGGTGGTGACGACGATGTTCGAAGGGACTTCTCCGAACCACCTAACGAAATCACGAGGGATCCGTAGCCGCTCGAAGGTAGGCTTGAAGACGATGCGCATGAACTGGTCCGGCGCAACGTTCGATTGGAAGTGGCCGACATTAGCCGCCCTTCGCTTCTTGGACGGTCCCTCGTTGGGGGTCTGAGGTGACCCAAGCTTGAGCTTCTTAGTCTGCGAGAAGAACACATGGCATTAGAGGTATGCCTGCTCACAAGTATGTAGATGGAAACATGTGATGCCTCATACATTGGATCACACAGCAGCTCAAGGGACTGCCCTCAAACTATGTCTAGTGTGCAAGATATCACACACCCACGACTAAGTTTGAGGGAAGCACCTTGCCTTCCAGTGTGTCAGTGTTAAATCATTGGCCAATGCACTAGACAAACCAAAACGAGGCCTCATATATGTAGTATCACACGGCAGGCAAAGGGACTGCCCGCAAACTAAGTCTAGTGTGCAAGTCATATGGCACACATGACTAAGTTTGAAGGCAGCAGCTTGCCTTCCAGTGTGTCATTGTTGAATCATTGGCCAATGCAGTACACAAACAAAAAAGAGGCCTCATATGTAGGATCACAAGGCAGGCAAAGGGACTGTCCACAAACTAAGTCTAGTGTGCAAGTCATATGGCACACACGACTAAGTTTGAGGGTAGCACCTTGCCTTTCAGTGTGACATTGTTAAATCATTGGCCAATGCAGTACATAAACATGGAAAGCAAGATGCAGAGGCCTCATAGAATGAGCACGCATGGAGGAGATGTTTGGCCTGAACCACTGGCATGGTGAAGTTCAGTCATACCATAGGTTCTGAAACTACACAATGTACAACTAACTACACAATCTACAACATACTACCGCGACTGATTCCGCACAGCAATCTCAACAAGCTAAACCCCAACACAAAAACCCTTCACATCTTTGCATGCATAGTAAAATCTATCAGTTTCACCAATCCAAACCCGATCTACGAAGGATCTACCGCAATCCGACACTATAGTAACAGATCTAAGCAAGTCGTGACCGTGAAATGCAAGAACTGGACAAGAACTGCAAGAAATGGGGACGATCACCATCGTCAATCCGACCGCTATCCTAACGGAAACCCTAGCAGATTTACTGTGCATGTCGTCGGAAATGCCCCAGAACGGCATGTTTGAACAGAACGAGTAGGAAGGTGAGAAGGAGGGGTCGTTACCGCCATTCTTCCGGCCGAGGACGAGCTGGAGGTCGTGGGCGAAGACGAGATGCCGAAGAGGAGTGCGGACCTGATTGCGGCCGATGTCGAGGTCCTCGTCGCCGACGTCTCCTCCTCTGGTAGCGGTGCTCCTCCGTGCGGCGGTGCGATGGATTGGTCGGCAGGAGGGAAACCACCCGGTGATGTGACAGTTTGGGGGGAGGTGAGAGTGCGGTCTTGACTTTGAGGAAGGAGAGGGGAGCGGTGAGGCTAATTATGACGCGTGTTCCCGAAGTGACGCGGCGTCTCCGCCACCCTTCTCCACGCGTGCAGGCTTCTGGCTGCAACGGGCCTGGCACCGGAGAAACTGCCATTCCGATCGTTCCTCCGATGCATGTTCTAGGGATGCTTTAAAAACCGGTTCATGCAACAACGCAGTGGACTGCAGACATCCAAACAGATCGAAAGTTACTCCCCATACGAGTTAAGGGGATGCAGGCTACCAAACGCGCCCGAGAAGACTCAGCCCAGCATCGATCTGCAGCAGTGCACCACAGATGCACGTAGAGACCAATTCGTAAAGCTAAAGTGCGCAGCGAAAGTGCGTTGAACAAATCTCCCCCAGTTTCTTAATTCCATACCGTTTTCGAGTTTGAGTGCTGTTGTGACCATGGCTGCTAATTCTTTTTTCATATATATTAATGCAGGTTCAAGACCATCCTGTCGGGTATGTTGACGCCGCAGATCCACCTGATCTTGTACGATTTACAACTAGAATGGACGTGGCACTGTTTCGCGACAACAAGACCTGTCGCAGTGTCGCTGATATTTGCAATCTATCGACAGGGGAAATCTACCTGTCAGCGGTCAGCTTGCGACGGCGGGCCGGCGTCCAATTCCTCCATATGGCGTCGCCGTCAGAGCGTCATGGGCTCGTAGTGTGAGGCAGTTCACAATACACCGCTAGGCAGTTGAAAACTGTGCTGATAATGTTCATCCTAGCATATTTATTATTCAAACATTATGTTAAATTATTTAAGGTCTTAATTTGTTGATTCTTAATTTAAAATGGCTTGAAGTTTTTCTTTTCTTGAGGAGTATAAGAGAGACGTGTTCCATCATCTCTATGTTAGGATGTAATGCCCACATAAATATTTATCAAACACATATTGAACTTTCACAAATATTATATCATTACTGAATTGTTCGGGTCCAATACAATTTAAAAAGAGAGTAGACAAGTGAACACATGAATCCGGTCCATTTTAAATCATTAGAAACACTTTTCCAACACTATTACCTCATTTTATATTTACCACTATTATTTAATTCGAAAATACCATAAATACTTTCTCCACATACGCAAACACAAAACCTAAATACCATTAGACTTTATTTACTTTTATTTAGTTTTCTTAGGTTGTTTACTTTACTTTATACTTGCATTTCCTATTATTAATACGAAACCTTGTGCTTTACAACCACACGGTGAAGTTAGGGACAGAAGGAAAGAAGTTTATTTTACAGATTGCTATAAGAGGGGGCAAAGAATTAAGCTTCTAAGCCAATTCCCCGAGAGTTCGATATAAAGCTTCGAGACACCTTTATGGGGAAAATACCCTTGCTACAATACTCTGCACTTTGAGTCCCTACGAGTTGGTACGCACAAAGGTGTTGCCATCAGCTTGCCCTCCTGCTGGTCACCCTCATTCGCGCGGGCGTCAAGGGCTTCCTCGCGCACCTGGGCCGTGGCCTCGTGCACCTCAACCTCTTCTAGCCACCGGTTTGCGGCGTCGGGTGAGAGCCTACGCCTCCTGGCGTCGCGGCGGATCCTCTCCGCCTTGCGGCGGGCCTCCTCGAGCAGAAGGCGCACAACGCTCTCGTTCGCATCGCGCCGGGTCTCGGTACTGGCTAGACCATGGAGGTAGATCGCCAGCTAGGCCTCAGCGATGGTATGTACCTCGTGGAGCTTGTCGAGCTCCGTCCCAATGGATTCGATGGCCGAGTTCATGGTCTTCGCCCACTCTCTGCCCTCCCGGGTCGGCGGTGCCTCCTCATGTTGGTGAAGAGCCATGCATGTTCATATACCTATTCTTCGTCAATGCTGCGATGCGAGCGCTAGGCGGGTTGGTGGCACGGCATGTGCTGACAAGCTACTATAAGAGCTCGCTGTTCACTCAGAGGCCACACGACCCGTACACCGTCCACACAAGTCCCGATGAGGTGATCCTGATGAGCATGCATGGGTCGAGCATGCATGTCGTTTCATCATTGGGTGGGCAAAGGGGTGTGCGGAGGTGCAGCCGAGCATTCATGAGTCGAGTATTCATGTTGTTTTATCATTGCGTGGAGGGGGGGGGGGGGGGGGGCAATTGCCCCTTCATTGTCACTGGGTACTACCATCGTGAGCAATATTCATATGTATAAACATCCAGGACAACTTTTTCCCCTTCAAATTGATCTACTCCTAAGACTACCCACAATAAGAGTATCGTAGGTACTATCATGCATCTCATGAATTCAAAAAAAACTGATGTGGCAGTGAAATAAAGATGAGAGAGAGGATTGTAGTATCATAGGTAGATACAGTGTATCATAGTACGTAGTACTAGAAAATTTAATGCCAAATACAATACATAGATCTGCATTGAGATTCAACAAATCAATTAATATAAAAATATTATGATACTAGTACATGATACCATGCATTGTGAACATAGTAACATATAGTAATATCATACGTATGATACTTTTATATGATATTATGCATTGTGACTAATCTAAAACAATAGTGTCATACATCTAAAAAAATCCTCCATTAGCATATAATCAATTCATCATTATCAAATTACTCTTCACATTCCGCACTAGATTCACATTCCAAATTATTGGATCAAGGTGGTTGTGGCGTTGCCACGAAAGTGCTCCCATGTGTTCTCAAGTTTAGTGGAGTGCAAAATAATCTCTGTTTTAGCATTCTTTAGTGCTCACAATTGAAGCCTACAGTAGCTAGCCTCAAGCTAAAAATATCAACAATAAGTGAAATTAACATTGGTTTTAGGAGATCTCTAAATAAACATAAATGGAATTTGTGGCTGCATCTATGTGAGCGTTTTAATGTCGGTGCATCTAACTAATAAAACTGATAAGTTTATCTGGAAGTTAACAAAGTCGGGTTTGTTTTCAGTTAAATCTATGTACTTGGATCTTACGAACGGTCATACTAGATTTTTGCGTAAGCATCTTTGGAAGATCAAAATACCGCTTAAGATAAAAAAAATTATGTGGTTCCTTAGTAATATGGTGTTGTTAACTAAGGATAATTTGATAAAGAGAAAGTGGGTAGATTGTAAAAAATGTTGTTTCTGTGATGAGAATGAGACTATTGACCACTTGTTTATCTTATGTCTGTTTGAAAAACTAATTTGGGGGATGATTTTCTTTTCCTATAACATTCTTCCTCCATCCAATATTACTAATATGTTCGGTAATTGGTTGAATGAAGTGAATAAGGAAGATAAAGAACATATTCAGATTGGTGTTTCTGCAATTTGTTGGTCGATATGGACTAGTAAAAATGATATTGTGTTTAATAAACAGAATGGAACCAATTTTTTGCAGATTATTCTTCGTGCGGCGCATTGGATACAACTATGGGCATACCTTCTTCCGGAGGAGCAGCGGGATATTATGATTACTGGATGCAACCATGTATTGACGATCACACGAGATTGTTATTTCCAGGCTACTGGATGGCGGCATATTAAAAGAATTGAAAATGGATAGTCTTTGTATACTTTTCATCTTTGTTTGGCTGATCCTTGTCGCGACCTTAGATATTGCATGATTATAATAAGTACATACTTTAAACATCTTTTTAAATAAAGGACATAGTTGTGTGCATCTATTGATGCAGAAGCCGGAGCTATGCTCCCATATAAAAAAAAGCTAAAAGTATCAACCGGTGTCCAGCGATCAGCCTTGATACCGCATGACTCTTCCTATCAACATGACCACATGCTATAACTTGTGTGATATTAAAATGCATGACCGGCTGCACACATCAAGAATGAATTTAGAATATTCCTCTGCTCACCTCAGCAATGGACAGAGGTGAATATTAGAGCATCTCCAACAGAAGTTGTAAACTAGGGCTGCGTAAACGTCAATATACATCGCTGAACGCGTTTTTTGCGTCCTCTAGCAAACGCTGCAAAGTAGATCACGCTATAAATATTTTAGTGCGTGCGGCAGTTTGCGCTATCCAAACAGTTTATCTGGTTCGCCGACTAGCGTGTTGTAAGCTGGCATCGCGCGAAAAAAACGGCTCTGAAATGTCTTGGTCTCGCTTGCCTCTCCACGCTGCGACGACGAGGAGATCCGTCGGCCAAGTCCGGCCTTGCCCGCAGGGTCACCTCGAACGCGGGGTCGGCGGCATGGGACGCGATGAGCTCGCCGTAGCCATGCAAGGACGCACGCAAGGACACGGGGTCACCAGAGTCGTCTTCATCGTGGCGATGCACGAGTCTGCGCACGAGGACACAACACGGGTTGATGTGGCTTCGGATGCCGTAGGTCACAATGAGGAAGTGGCGGCGCACGTCGTCGCCTTGGCCGTGCGGCAGCCGTTTCTGTCCGGCCATGGCAAGATCGATCGGCTAGCTTGTGTGTGTGTGATTAAGCTAGTGTGCTAAATATGAAGATGAGGGAAATTACCGAGCTAGAAGGAAAGAGTCAATGATTGTGACGAAGAGTTAGTGCTTTAGGGCCAGGTCACAAGATTTCTTGCCTCGAGCCAACAAATATGAGGTCCGCTCTAGAGTTGTAAAATTTAGTTGATTTTTTCAGATTTATTTGTGGCCTTTTTTTTATCTTGTTTGTTGTATTTATGTTGAAGAAACATGTTTATGGAGCTCTATTTTACAGCCTCCGATGAAGGGCTATGTTTGGCTTCTTAGTTGCGCTGTAAAATAGAGCCTCCGGTGAAACTCGTACCAACGTTGTGCGTTGTATCGGGATTAACCATGCTGCAAACGACTTTTACAGCGCTGGATTTTAGAGCATCTATTGAAGATGCTCTTATGGAAGCTATTCCCACAGATGGAGGGTCAAGCATGCCTTCTGTAGAGAAATTCCCAATTCTACTGCATGTCCCACAGATAGAAGGTCAGCGTGATATGTTTGGCCGCCCCAAAGAAGGTACATTTCCTATAAAAAAAAAGCAACGTTGGCACTGACTGGCAATCTTATTAATTGTGGCAGTTTCTTATAATTTACTCCGCCTTGCACCAGGCGAATCGGAGGGATCACATATGTCTAAGCTTTAGCTTATTTTAGCTCAAATTTAAAGTAAACTCGAAGGGATTAAATGATCAATTCATGTATATATGGGTGTTTTCATATATTGATTTTGCGTGATCCATGAGGCGCCGTACACTCTTTTGAACTGAACCGAAATATAATGTAACAAAGGTCATACGCATTCGTACGATGATCCAGAGGCTGGGGCTTTGCGCTTCCAAAAAAAGCTGAGACAAATGCGATAGTTCAGTCGAACCTGTATGAGGCAGAATAGTCATGCCGTGCCAAGGCCATATGCCATCGTCACTGACAGTCTACCTCAGAACGAGCATGCCGGCAAGGCAGCATGACCGCAACATGGCATTGGCAAGCAAACAGGCGCCTGGATTTGACCTGATGACGGAGCGGACGTCGCTAACATGTGGTCGGCCGGTCGCTAATGGCGACAGGGTCGTGCACATCAACTGGGCGCGACGGCAACCGCCGAGATAGACGATGATATCATGATAAGCAGCAACTGGGTCGAAATGGCTACTCGCTGGCCATGAAAGCTACTACGTACTTACCGATCGATGGCACGAAAGCACAGCAGGTTCGTCGAGAGCACTTGAAAAGTGCAGCAGTAGGTTCAGGCTCCCCTGCAAGCAGCAGCCAGCTGCCTGACTGATAAGACTGGCGCTAGCTGTTTCTCGGCGCCGTTTTTTTGGGTCCTCGTCCACACTTGGCCGCCAAAACGAGTAGTCAAGGACGCCTTCGCCCAAGTGAAATCTAACAAAAGGGCCCAGCTCTTTTGAGAAAACTCCACTAATCTATGAATAATTATCAATAATAGTAAAAATAATCTAAAATGTAATAAAAGAATTAAATAGGTACTTGGATGACATAGGGACGTCGGACGACACTAGCTTGTAGTAATAGACCATGTTGTAGTAAATAAATGGAAAGTTGTCATTTTAAGGTACAAAGGACAAACACAACAGAGCAACAACGATCACTAACGATGACAACTGTAGATCGGAAGAGGCTGACATAAAATCACACCACGGAAAATGGAAAGCCGATCGAACCCTGAAAGATTCACCGGACACACAACGCCACGCCCTTTCCACCAATGTTATACACACACCACCAAATTGAGGATAGAGTGCGAAGAACTTTACTCTAACTTTAGGAAGTAGCCGCCGCCTCGCCATTAAAAAGAAAATCACTGAAAATAAACCTAAATAAAGAACAGAAACTCCCCATCAGCAAGCGACCGTGGTTCGCCACACCTCCAAAACCGACCACCCAAAGGTGAAGCGAACCGGCAATATCGCCGGCAAGGAGAAGGGAACCCTGAATGGGTTTGTGGCTGCCTCCTACTTTTTGGCTTCTCCTGGGTACTCTCACATAATGCATCACTCCATCTGTATACATGATCGGATCTGAGTAGCGATCAGCTCAACAAATCTTCCAGTCAACTAAACCGTGCCGCGATCTCTCCACTACTGATCAAGCTGGTGTGTTATTTGCTCTGCTGCGATGCATCACCTCATCTGAATACGGGATCGGATCGGAGTGGCTACATGCAGCTCAATTAATCCACCGGCCAATTGAGCCATGCCGGCCATGATCTCTCCAGTAGCGATCAAGCTGTTGCGTTGCTGCTCGACCACACCAGATGATCCAACGCACATGCTGGATACACTGCTGCACAGCGTCCGTACATTGTCTAGCTCTAGCGTCCACAGAAGCTGAGAGAACATGGACATGTTACATCCATCTCCATTAACTGTTGGAGTTTCTGTGCCGATTGTGAAATGCTTCGGAACGCGTCGTGTCGTTAGCGTGGTACCGTGGCATCGCAAGGCGCCATATCTTTTCTCTATCTGTATTTACACACAGGACACTCCACTGTCGAGATCTCAAAGGGCAGAAGAGATGACCTTTCTATATGGAAATCATTTCTCGTGCGACCAGTTTCAGTGAGATTTGTTTCACGCCAACTCTACCGCTTAAGCACCACGGTCACCTGATCAGTAGTGCTCGATCGCAATCCAGCATACACCATCGTGGCATCGATTGCGATTACAGAATCCGGACGCCATTAGTAAAGCAGGGGAGGTCTCATGATTAGCTCCCACAAAGCCAGCCCCAACGCGAATGTGCCGTTTGTGGGGTGTGCTAGCAAGGAAGGAATCGACTACACACATGCTTTGCTCGATCGATGCAAAAAAGCAAAGCATTTCGCCGGGAAAGGCAATTATCCGTCCGTTCGTCCGCCCAAACGGGACCTGCAATTTCTTTCCTTTCTTCTGCATCAGGTTCAAACAGAGTTGGTTAAATCCAGTACGATGCAGACCAGACTGGAAATTTCTAATATTTCGCGTCATTCCCTGGCGAATACAGTCCAGGCAAAGGTAATATGCGTTGCATCCAGCAAATGGATCTCCCGTAGTTTGGCAGCGGTGCTTATCATGGGACTTTGGGACGGAGAAAAATCGACTGGAGTGGCACTATGGTCGTCGCTTTCACGGAGATCGCATGGCCTCGTCAGAAACAATTCAAACTTTAGATCCTTCCGATTCCTTTCTGCTTCATCTTCGTCTCCTTTTCTTTCTCTTTTCAGAGGCAGGAACGGGAGATGGGGGGAATCCGTGATGATAGTGTATATATGTGGGAAATGAGCGACGACGACGTTAATCAGTGTAAAGAGAGGGGAAGAAGAGGATGGCCCAGGGCAGCACGATTGCGCCGGCCATGGAGAAACATAAGAGCTGCATAGCCCCACCGTGTTCTGCTACGTTAGTGCTGCTCTGCCTTTTTTTTTTTAGAGAGAGAATGTTGCCCTTTATTCATTCAAAAGCATCCATACATAGAGCTTGCCTAATACAATCTGGAGCAGCATAAGATACCACACGTGAAACAGCAAACTCACAGGACCTAGCTAGAATGTGTGCAGCAACATTCAACGAACGCCTGACATGGCGAAAAGACACATAAGAAAAGCTAGTAGTCAAACGCTTGATATCAGCCACCACAGCACCCACTTCAGACCTATCATTAGTTGATGAATTGATTCGTTGTATCAGCGATAGATAGTCTGAATCAAACACCACAGATGTGAGGCCTTCGTCGCGGGCGAGAGACACGGCACAACGTAGTGCCCAGCTTTCAGCAATTTCTGGCGAGACGGCACCCTTGAGTGGCTCGGTGCAAGCAACCAAGCAATCACCAGTGTGATTTCGGATGAGGATGCCCACTCCCACCTTGCGGAACTTTGAGAAGATAGCTGCGTCCACATTAATAAGGACTGAACCAGGCGGCGGCAGAGACCATCTTACCGGTGAACATGATGGCGTCTCACGACTATGCCCAGTAACAGACCTAAAAGTATGCAGCAAAACGAAATCAACATAAGCATGGATTTTGAAGGCAACACGGTGTGGATGGATATTACCTTCATCATTCCTGACTGCATTTCTTGCCTCCCAAATGTGCCATATAGTGATTGCCAGGACAGTGGACTGTTCTGGTGAGGCCCTATCAATGAAATCAAAAAGCCACTGCTTCGGCGATCGGAAATTCCCACGATCCAGATGGATGTCAAATCGCTTTTTAACCTGCCTCCATATCTCGGAAGCAAATTGAGAGAACAACAGGCAATGTTGAATGCTCTCATCTCTGCCACAATGCACACACACATAATTTGCAGGGATATTCCGATGGCGTAACTGAATGTCTGATGGCAAGCAATCATGTGCGAATCTCCAGAGCACTATGTTCATCTTTTTGGGAACCTTAATTGCCCAGATTGCCTTCCAATATTTCTCTTCAGTTTCCAAATTTGATGGTAGGCCACGCCCAGCCATACTTTGTGTTGAAAAGAAATCCAAAGATCGAGCCAGATTGTATGCCGAACGTACGGTATACAGTCCAAAACGAGTGTGCGGCCAATACACAAAATCATCTCCAGCATGGCGACTAATTTGGGTTTGTAAAATGGGTTGTGCGGTCTCTTCCGAAAAGAAAGCTCTAACATTTTCTTCATTCCAATGATCGTGTCCATCCATGAGACAACATACCTTTGCATTATCTGGAATTGGAGAGAGAGTTTGCAGTAGATGTGGTGGCCGTTCAGGAATCCAAGGATATGTCATGATATTAACTTTTTGGCCATTTGCAATTCCCCACCGAATCCCAGCCTTAACAAGCTCCTGACCAAAGAGAATACTTCTCCAAGTATAGGATGAGGATCTAGGCTTGGGTGCATCCCAGAAATCGCAATGAGGAAAATAGCGTCCTTTGAGAACACGAGCACAAAGGGAATCTGGCTCAGTAAGTAACCTCCAACTTTGCTTACCAAGCATAGCTTGGTTGAAGAGCGAAAAATCCCTAAAGCCCTGTCCACCAAGAGATTTTGGTGTCGACAACCATTCCCATAAACGCCAATGAACTTTCCTCTTGCCATCTTCCTGGCCCCACCAATAATCAGCAACAGCTTGTCTCATCCTCTCGCATGTAGAAATCGGTATTCGGAAACAGCTCATGATATATATTGGAATGGCCTGAACCACAGATTTCAACAGAATTTCTTTTCCTGCCCGAGAAGGGGGCCTATCCGAGAAACTAATGATGCGCTGCCAAACTTTATCATTTAGAAATTTGAATGTCTTGGTTGGCGATCTTCCCACATGAGTAGGCATTCCAAGATATTTTTCATGAAATGATTCATTAGAAACTGCCAGAGTTTCCATTACCTTTTGTTTAGTGTAACTGGAGCAATGAGTACCAAAGTAGATAGATGACTTCTCAAGATTAATTTGCTGGCCTGGACCGTCACAATACAAATATAGAGCCTCTTTTAGAGATTGAACACTACGTTGATCACTTCTAGCAAAGAAAATGCTATCATCGGCAAAAAGGAGGTGTGAGATAGGAGGGCCTTGACGACCATTTCTAATACCTTGTAGTTCACCACAGGACTCCTTACGTAGAAGCACACTAGACAAGCCTTCGGTGCATAGAAAGAAAAGGTAAGGGTTGATTGGGTCTCCCTGTCGGATGCCTCTTGTTGGAATCACTGGATTTGTGAGTTCTCTATTAACCCGGACAGCATAACGACCTGAGGTTACACATCTCATGACCGTGTTGATCCACTCAGGTGCAAAACCAAGTCTGCTTAGGCATCCATGTAAGTAGGTCCACTCAACTCGATCATATGCTTTAGTCATGTCAATCTTGAGGGAAAAGTATGGTCTCTTCGATCGTTGTTGTCGAATTGTGTGAAGACACTCAAAAGCAATCAAGGCATTATCCGTGATTAATCTTCCCGGAACAAAAGCACTTTGTTGTTCGGAGATGATTGCCGGCAAGAGAGACTTGAGCCTATTAGCCAACACTTTCGAAGCTATCTTGTAGAGTACATTGCAAAGGCTTATCGGTCTGAAGTTATTTAGGTGCTTTGGCCTTGCAACCTTTGGGATTAGAACAATCACAGAATCACAAAAACCATCAGGAATTGGCTTTCCATTCAAAAAACATCTGACAGCATGGCAAACATCTTCCTTCAAGAATTCCCAGTGAGTTTGGTAAAAAAGTGCAGGGAAACCATCAGGTCCCGGCGCCTTTGTTGGTCCCATTTGAAACAACGCAATTTTTATTTCTTCATCTGTATACGGCTTGCATAGATCAGCATTCATGTTGTCATCCACTTTGCGCGGAATAGCCCGAAGAACTACATCATGGGAGCCACACGGTTGAGTAGTAAACAAATTATCATAAAAACATTGCACCATACCTTTGATTTCATCTTGATTTTCAGTAATTGAGCCATCATAACGGGCTAGAAAATTAATTTTATTTGTACGTCTACGTGCTGATGCTCGAGCATGAAAGAAAGCCGTGTTCCGGTCACCTTCACGAAGCCAATCCACCCGGGAGCGTTGTCTAGCCATGATTTCTTCCCGCTCAAAAAGTTCACATAATTGTCTCTCCAAAAAGCGCTCCTCCATAATCACTGCTTCCGAGAGAGAGGTCGACCGTAGGCATTTGAGACGCCTTTCCAACTTACGAATATTGGATCTGATCGAGCCAAAAGACTGTCTCTCCCATTGTTTGAGAGCGCCTGCCACTCGATTTAAATTGGACCATGTAGATTGCAGAGATAAAGGAGACTCATCCCTGCCTTCCGCCCAAGCCTTCTCTAAGACTTCTCTGTAATCAGTAGCTCTCAGCCACATAGCTTCAAACTTGAAACCTTGCTGCACTGGCTGGGAATCATAAGGAGTCTTTTCTCTGTCATAAGGATTCTTCCCTTTATTGAGAGCAATATGGACGGCGTAGTGATCAGATGACATAGTGATCACATTCTCAACCAAACAATCATCATATAGATTCGAAAACTCGACATTAGCCACTGCTCGGTCTAGTCGGGCTTTGACATGGCGGTGAGGATCCTGACGATTAGACCAAGTATATTTAGGGCCACAAAAACCCAAGTCCACAAGGCCGCAATCAGCCAAGCATTGTTGGAAGTCACTGATATGTTTATCTGTTCTCTCTCGAAGGCCTTGATGTTCGTCGTGGCATAACACCTCATTAAAATCCCCACAACAAATCCATGGACCATTCCACTGTGCTCGCATAAACCGGAGAAAGTCCCAAAAGTGGCATCTATCTTCTCTTCGTGGTTCACCATACAGGAAAGTAGCCCTCCAAATAGGTCCATATTCAGGCTTGACATGAACATCAATACATCTATTGTTGAAAGCCTTCAGAGAGACATTGATTGAAGATAACCAAAACAAACACAATCCCCCATTTTGGCCGTCACTACTAACAGCGAAGGAATTTGAAAATCCCAGTGACCACATGAAGTTCCTTGCCCTTTTGTCTGTCATTTTTGTCTCGGACAAGAAGAGGAGGGATGGGCGATATGTCTGCAACAACCAGCGTAGCTCACCAATTGTAGAATCCGTCCCTAAACCTCGACAATTCCAACAGAGAATCACCAAACCGCATTTATTCATGCAAGAACTCTCCATTTCGGAAAAATGCAAGAACCCCCCAAGATCATTTCAAATTGAGCTGCAAATATGACCTGTGTTCGGAGTTGAAGCGGAAATAAGCTGATTTGGTGGTATAGTACTAACACTGCCAAATTTAGCTCACTACTATATGATGTTGCAGAACTACCGTACTTTTAGAGTAAATTCCACATCTTACCATAAAATTATGCATTTGTGACATATATTACCCAGTTTAGTGGAACTTATACAAAAGTAGTTCATTTAAGAGGCTTTTAACTCGGTTTTACCCTGTTTTAGTATTTTGCTTGTTTTTGTTAGATAGTACCGACGTGCTTAGTCAATGTTGCACGATAAAATATGTCAATATAGTAGTGTGTGTCAGACTTCTCTTGTCACATTGTTCCATTATTTGTCCTTGTACTGATATCTTTGAATGCCGGCCATCACCTCACAACCTGCCCAATTGATATGCACCAGAAAACGCGATAGGAAGTGTAATTCACTCCGAAAATGCTTTCGATGGCGAATATGGGGCTCAGCGGAAATCAGCGCCATCCCTTTGCATGGGGACTAGGATAAGTTGGGTCAGCCCACCTTCCCACCCAGAAGAGAAGACTCTCATTCTCCAATTTCAATACTAAATGATAACAGAGCATAAATTTCATACAACAAATGAATTTTTGATTTTGTTTGCCTATTTCACTTCCTTGTCAAAATCTTCAAAACGAGTCTAATATTCTATATTTTAAAATTTATTTCAAACTTCTTCGTGAACTGGATATATAAATTTCTTTATTGTTTACACATGCAGTCCCAACAACTTGTCATGCATGCAATCTTGTGGTGTGTCATGCTGAATTTATAAAATTCATTTGAGTTTGTTTAAATATTAAATGCATTTTGGAAAAAGTGTTTCTATTTTTACACACAGGATAGTTGTAGATTCTCTTTTTTACTTTTTATGTAGGGACATTTTGAGGAACATCGATTCGAATCTCAATGAACTTACGAACATGCATCGCGCTGATTTCCGCTCTGTTTCATATCCGCTCTTCAATCTGTGGGTTCAATTCGCTCTACTTTTTTTAGTATGATAAGATTAGCTTGCTTGTCTTACCCAAAGCGTTCTTAACCTTGTTTGTGAAGCAATTTCAGCGTTAACCATGTCTGGAATTACTGGCTGCTTAACCTTGTTGGATATAATCATCTAAATCTTCGGAAGCACACTCGGACAGATTGTCTTACCTCAAGCTACAAGTGGACACCTGAATAATCCACGTGGATATGAAATGCCTCCTACTTACCTGCACTACACTTGCTTAAATGCCTACACAATCAAGTTCATTTTTTATTACTGAAGATTTATTAGTTGGCTCCCAACGCCTATGTAGTTGACCTCTCATTCTTAACCGGTTCTTAATTAGCTTAGCCTCTTAGGTGGTTCCAACTGAACAATAATTGGATGGAGAGCAACTACTACTAAGCATGCATGATCACTTTATCTTAGTTTATGTACCCTTTTCTATTTATTTTAGGAGAAGCAACGAATAAAGCTGTGCTAAAAACAAATAACGAGAGCACCGAAGAAAGCCATCCCTGTTGAACTGGAACGTACGGAGGGGAGCCAGATTAAGCTTTGGTGGTTATGGCTCGCGTGTTCTGCTTTTGGACGGACTAGTTCATGTTTAGTTAGTCGGACAAGCCCCTTTGCTGATATCGCTCTGGTTTAAGTAAATGGAGCAAGAGCAAGTACACATGCATGTGCACTTGCTTGTTTTTTCAGTAGAAGTTCGTATTTTACCTCACTATAGTATGATCTCGTCTTTAATCATGCTTGTTTAGTTTTAAAGCTTGGACTGTATTTCGGGTACGATAAAATAAGGCACCATCATTAACTTAAGCAAGCCACGCCACCACCAAAGGTTAATCCGGCCTACTGAATTATGGGGGTATCCTCGCATGATTGCAAAGAGCAAATAACTCCCAGGTGGCCGCAATTATTCATCAAGCAAGGGAAATATGAATAAAATAACAAGAGCATGTATAGTTTTTTTTTCCAGTTGACAGTCTCGATTAGGTAGCTTCCCATCAACCAATTCTTTTTTACACTCAGCTTTGCCCAAGTTAGGTTTGGCTATTTAAAGCGGAAAACTAAAACTGATCACGGGTGCATATGAACCCGGTATCTATAAACATCTTTTAAATGGTTAAAAAAATTAGGAAACAAATTTCCCATGTAGAGGAATATATTCTATGTGCGCACGTAAAATTTCACATACAACTGACATTTTTTGTGCCATGTGTAAAAAAGACACAAAAAACTGTATCGTGAAATGGAATATTTTAAAGAAGTGAGCGTAGCTCACTTGATTAGGGAAGTGGATGTACAATCCAGCCTTCCAGGTTCAAGTTTTCAGGAACGCGAATTTGGGTTCTTATTATTTAAAAATAAAATCACTGTAGGGGCTTTCCCCTACCGCATTCCTTTTAAAAAATGGACTATTTTAACACCAAAATTTGCTTTTTTACACAGGGCATAAAACAAGTCGGTTTTTGCTGAAAGTACTTTGTGAGTATGTAAGATGTCAAGATATATAAGAGACATTTTTAAAAAAATTGAAATTTTGAAATATGTTTAAAATGCATTTCAAATAAAGGGTGCATATGCACCCGGTGCAGAAATACCCTCTCCTATTTTAAGTGCCTATTGAGTTTCTTCCCAATCAATATCACTACCCACTTCCGCAATATTTTCTAAAATGAGTTTCCTTGCTGATTTTTCATCGCCCATATTTAAAAACTCCCTCCGCTCCATATTAGTGGATTCAACTTTGTCTAAATTAGCATGCATCTAGTTTAAAAACTTAACTACATAATATGAATTTAGATAAAGTTGAGTCCATTAATATGGACCGGAGGGAGTAGGAGAATTCTCAACTAGTCTCTACACCCTTGAGTTTCACCATTGAACCACCCTCCTTCTCTTCTTTTACTTTATTTTTTGAAATTTCATCGATCTATTAAAAATTGTCAATAGTACAGAGAGGTCCAAAAGTAATAAAATTTTACCGGAGCCGAGCAAAACTTATCGTAGTAGAGCTTGTTACACATACATACAGAAAGTCATCGAGCTAAGACCGTGAAGGACTAGCGCACTAGAGCAGCAACCCTCGCTATTGATGACAACCGTAGATCACACTAAAAAATTAGGCTAAACAAAGCACGGAAAACCTTCCGTCAGCGAGAGGTTGTGGTCCATCACAGCTCCAAGACCCAAGGCCACCAGAGGCGGAGTTGCCCAGTGGCTTCCCTGGCGAGAGGACAGAACCCTAGATGGGTTTAGGTTGTCACCTTCCGATATCCTTCTCCTTCGCTTTCGTACCGGTTTGGACCACCCTTCTTCTCAAATGTGATCTACGTCGGTTACGGATGTGTGTAGGCCAATACTAAAGCTTATGTAGGCCAACAAAATCCTCCAAGATTTCTTAAGTACTAACCTTGACATAAAAGATAAAGTGCAAGTCATACCGTTTTCGATTTTCTTTGAGTGTGACCGCTTTTCTTAAAAAAAAAAAACTTCAGTGGGTCTTGACGGGAGAGGTTAACGCTGCAGATATCCTGCAGATATGGTACGACTCGGACTGTGCGCGCGCGACGTAATTAAATTTAACGGAATACTACGTCTCGCTGTTGTCGTCCGTACCTGTGGACTGGCTGACAGTTGCTGCTCCCCGACAGCAACAACCGCTGATATATCCATCTACACAGGGACGGCGTCCAATTTTCATTGGCGTCGTCGACGTGAGGCGTTTGATCCAGAAACTCTTCTGAAATTTCATGGTTGTTAAACATTGTATAGCTGTTGTACTTGGAGTTGGATACGGTCTCCTGTGGTAATGCCGCACATATAGTTTTTACAATGGTGTTTCGTGAGAGAGAGAGAGAGAGGAAAAAGAAGGAGTGAAGGAGACGTCGCTTCGAAAGAACGTGCTGCTAAGCAATGCGGGACGCTTTCTGATAGTTTCGAAAATTATTACGTTCAGTGCAGATAATCCTGCTAAATTGACTGGAAGAAAAGACAGTTCTGAAACTCTGAAAGAAAAAGTGCGCCGTCCAAGCCATTGTTGTGGACAAGGTGCACGAGCGGGTCACATTCCGTGTCCGCTCTCCTTATCGGTCAGTATGGACTATGGAGAGATTGTATACTCTGCAGTGCTCGGATTCATCTACTGTAGAAGATAAAAACAGAGAGTGATGTCGCCAGAGTTTGCATCTTCTTCTTTTTTTCGAGGGTGATGGGGGGGAAAATTCCCCACCATTTGTTGCATTCCATCGAAAGTAGCCTGGCAGGCTCATATTCTTACAACAGATTAGGAATACACGGGGGTTTACATAGGAGTAGAGAACAAACATGAGGAAAAGAAGTACAAGTTAGCGCGAAGAACTACTCAACCATAGAAACAAGCCAACAAGAACTCCATTGAGGTGCGCCACCATGGATCCAAGCTCGCCGGATGAGTGCAGACAGGGAGGAAGCTCGCAGCCTCTAGTCTTCATCAAGCCAACCGCCTGTGGCTATATGGTTGCCGCTCTTGCAGAGGAACTCCGCTCGCCCTTTAGGGGAAGGAAGCCCGAAAGGAGGGAGGACCACCGAAAGAGAACGAGGAGGTCCGAGACCATAGGGGCTGCGCATGCGAGCACCCTCCACTCGCCCTCAAGGGGGAGGAAGCCCTGGAGGAGGGAGGCGAGCTGCGTGGGAACAAGACCACCAAAGAGAGGAGCCAAGAACTCGTTAACCCGGCTTCAGACAGAGAGAGCCACCTAGTCGACACCACCGGGCACGAAAAACTCCGCTGAGCATGATGAACCGACCGCATCAAGTCAGTCGAGCCTGACTATGTGGTTGCCGCTCAAGACGAACACTTCCACTCGCTCTGCAGGGGGAGGAAGCCCTGAAGAAGGGAAGACATAAGCAGGAGGGCAAGGGGATTCGGCCAAAAAGGATCCAGCCCGAGAAGACACCTTCACTCGCCCTCCGGGGGGAGGAAGCCTCGGAGGAGGAAGGACACTGCCTCAGAACAAGAACAGCCAAAAGGACGAATCGGAACTTGCTAACCCGGCATTGGAAGGAAGCAACAATCGGTTGGAGGAAGTCGAAGCAGAGGATCGAGGGGATAACCTCGCAGGGGTACTGCAGAAACAAATAGTGGGGAGTAGCAGAGGCCAACTTGGAGGGGCAGTGACACGGGCACTGCACACAGGGGAGGAAGGGTGGGCGACACGGGCGCCGGAGAGGAGACCGTGACACGGGCGCGGGGAGGGGGAAACCTGCAGCCCCGCGAGGCGGCAATGCACGAGCAGGTGTGGTTCCAGAGCGACGCCTTCACCAAGGATATCGACGCAAAGAGAGCGCCGCCGTCGCAGAGCCTTAGCCCGAACCACACCGGAGGAAGAGCAGCAGCTCACCAAAGCTCGGGGCAGAGACCGCAACACACAGCACCACCGCAGGGGGGCGAGCCGCGCGCCCGTGGCCGGGATCGATGGCCGAACCACCGGAACAACGTGGGACGAGCAGGGGAGTGGGCAGGGGCCGAGGCCTGGAGGGTCACGCCGGCCGCACCAATCCGAGCTGAGCAGCCCGCGCGCCGGAGCCAGGGGGCCGGCCCTCACGCGAGGAGAGCCGGAACAGAATGAGGACGACGCCCAGCGGCCGAGCACCACTGAGCGCCGCGACGGAGACGAGGAGAGCCCAGGGACGAGCGGCACAGCAGCGGCCGGCGCCGATGCGAGCAGCCGCCGCGGGAAGGTCTCCGGTGCAGCACGGGGGCAGAGCACGGAGGGGATAGGGGGACTGAGACGGGGGGAGGCCGAGCAACCCGTCGCTGGCACGGGGACAAACACCACGGCGCCAAGCAGGGAGGAGCGCCGCCGGCACACCGCGCGCAGCCGCCGGGCGAGATCCCCGCGGGAAACCTCCAGCTAGGGGGCGCGAGGAGAGGATGCCCTGCCGGCGCCGGCGCCGTGCGGGATTTGCCCGGCGGCGCCCTCCGGCGGCGGCAGGGGGGAGGCGGGGTGGGTGGCGGCGGGGAGCTGGGCGGGGAGTTGGGGCGCTAGGGTTCCACCCAATCTCTTCCATTCCAGTGGTTTCTCACTACCATGTGAAAGAAAATCAGTTTGCATCTTCTCAATCGAGTTGACAAGGTTTTGATCCTAGCATGGATGAATGTAAGACGGGTATCCTTGTCGATCTGCTTGCGCGTGCCCGGTCTCCCAGCGATCTACCTCGCCTGGTCGGCGGAGGCAGATACAGCGGGTGGGCCGCTGATATTTATTTTCCGTTTAGCGACGGCCGACGGTGTCCAATTCCATGCCATCGCCATCAGAACGCCATGGCCTGCAGTGAGACATTTGACTGTACGGTGGTACCTGCATATTTTTTGAAATTGTTTTTATACCCCCCACCCCCCCCCCCCCCCCCCCCGTCTTGGCACTAAAATGATACACACAATTTTCTATATTTAGATTATTTATCAGTACATTACAAGAAAAATATAAAGACCAAACCGAAGCCGCATCACTGACGACACATGTCGCAACACCTACGCACATCATCTAAAAACCGGAGGCCTCACCAAAACACCCAACAACGAGTTGGAAACACAAACCAATCTAGCAACCCTTGAATGCACACCAATGCACATGCTCGATAAGTCGCTGCCACCATCTTCCGCTGACCCATCTTGGGGAAGGATCAAGGCATTGACTTTGCCACGCCTGTTGTCGACCCTGTACGATGCCTCCACCTTGCGCTCAGCCATCGTCACACGCCCATCGCAAATATCCTGCTGCGCAACGCCAATGAGACCCACCGCCGTCGACACTGTAGATGAAACACCACTCCACCATCAGACTTGATGTCCCTAAGAGGGAGAGCGATACCAAAATTGGTGCCATCGTTTGATCCAATAGATGAAACATCTTGGCTGGAAGCGGGAAATCGTAGCAATGGCACCTCCATCAAGGTCACGTCACCTGCGGTTGCCTCCATTGTCGGCTCCGACCACATCGGAACCAGGCTCTCACTGGTCGACCTCCTCACCTCCATATATCCTGTGCAGCAGCCACAGGGGATGCGCCAGTCGCCTTTGATAACAAGTCAAATACCATGGTCAAATACCGGACGAGATTCTCAAACAAATTTTGATATTTCTATAATGTCTAAACATTTTGAATATAGTTATTAGTGGAGAAGAAACCGAAAATCTTTGACAAATAAGTTAGGGAATGGGGTTAAGGGGAGGGAGACACATATGTTTTGGATTGAACTAACCAATCATCACAAATTCAAACAAAGTTTAGTAAACTATGTTTTTTTTTACACCGTAACGGGTATTTCACTCGGTAACCCGCGTCACCGTAACACACATATATTTCCAGGTGTTTTGGCGTTGTCACGTGGATGCCTCCTGATCATCGGTATGGACATTTAGCAAACAAAGTATCCCGTCGACAGCTCTACAGTGCACTGTTTCGTCTGATTCCGATTTTCTTCAACAGGATGATCCTTCTTGACACCATCCTATATGCCAATATGTGTGCGTGTGGCCTTCTCTGCGACCGGTGCACGGCTAAGATCTGACGACAGTGCCCGGCGGTTTCCCGGAAATGAGGCCAGGTCGGCGGCAGATGGCTGCACCTCGTCCTCGTCGGTCGTCGTCGTCCTCACCTCACCTAGAACCAGAACCTACGTTGGCGTTTTGAGATGAGGTATGCAGGCCGTCCGTCCAAGCGGTAGACGTAGGTGTCCCTCATCCGCATGCAGTCCACCGCTAGCGCCGCATATATATCACCCAAGGATGCACGTACGCACGTGCCTTCTTTTCTCTCAACTCCGAAAGGAGTATGTTGAGTTGAAAAGTGTTTGAAAAGGAGTAGAATAGCATAAATTTAATAAATTTTTATTCCATTTTATATAGTAATATTGTATTATTTGCAGTACATTCCTATAATATCTCTCTTTGTGAGTTTTCAAATAATTTTCCATTTTTCGTTCGCACAAATATTTTGTTTTTCTTGTAAGCCCGCACTTAAAATTCCTGTATAACTTAATTTCCCCAAATAATTTTTATAAATTATTTTAAAAAGCATAGAATCCAAAATAAAGATAATAAGGTTTTTTTATATTTATATTTCCTAAATTTTCGTTTATTTTATATAATATTTATGTTGCTAATACCTATTATTTTTCTATTTTTACATTGCAGTACATTTTTTATTTTTATTTAAACTTGTATTTTTTGAATAATAGTTTATTCAAATCCTTTGAAATATTACTTAAAAATCATAGAATCCAATAAAGTTAGTAAAGTTTAAAATTTTCTAACCCCACGAAATGTTGTGAAGTCAACATCTTCCTTTATCCTCTTAGACTTCCTCGGCCATGGATTTAGAATCTTGGAGATCATATCACTTATTTCGCCCGATTAATCCATTCTCTAGGCCATACCAAGGAGAGCTTGTTTCAACGGTTATTTTTATTTTTTGTTTCCTTATTTTACACTAAATTTATGGAATATTTGCGTTCTCTCTTTGATTTGGTATTTTCCCCTTGAAATCTAGTCTTTACTTTAAACCCTCGTTTCAAATATTTATATAACTTAAATTTAACTTAATTATTTTTTAAAAAGTACTTGAAAAGTGTAGAATCCGACAAAGTTAATAAAGGTTTATTCTATTTTTATATTTCATATTCTATATTTTCTATTAAATTTATAGAATAATTGCGATGTGAACTTCCTATGAATTTTCTATTTTCTATCGAAATCCATATTTTTTCTTGTAAACTAGCATTTTGAATTTTTTTGTAGTTCCGTAAAACATTTGAGAATTTATTTATAGTTTTTCAAAAAGTATAAGTTCTCTTCCAATTTTTATTCTTTTTTTTGGTTTGTAGAAAGGAAATAAACTTCAAGTCCCCATAGTATTCTTACTTTTGTAATATACAATAATTGGGCTAAAGCTTTCTGCAAAAAGCTCAGAAGACATCATTATAGCCGTCAACAATGGAGCACAAGGGTACATCTAGATTGTTTTGGGCTTAAGGTTACTCTTGGCATATAGGTGGATTATCGTAAAAAATTTTGTGTCATATTTGTTTTACTCGCTTTTGTCTAATTTATAGCTTACTTAAACAACAAAATATAAAATAAGCACATCCCGACACAATTTAGGAACCGCGGAATAAGCTAAAGACGCCAAAAGTTCATGATATCGGAAACTAGTGCACAAATGAAGATGATATTTAAGGCCTTAAGTACAATATTTTTCATTGCAGGAAAATAATGAGCATAAAACATTTGAAATGGGAATATGAAGTTACAAAAAATAAATACAGGAATGCATCACCCTAGCTCACTCTACCCTAATTCATTTGGTTTATATGAAAAATTAATTGATCAATGTGAGACAGATTTAATAGTGCGCACATACTGCTAAGGCAAGAAGAAAAAACACCTTGTATGCCAAATTTGTAAAGTTTGAGTAAATACATAGATAAAATTTGATCAACATCTATAAAAAAATGTCGTGCAATTTATCTAAATTTAAATATATTAATACACTAAATAGTGTCCTAAGTTTGAGGTTTAATAAAAATTGTTTTAATTGAAACTAGCGTGCTCTCGTACTAACAAACGAGCAGGAGCAGGGAGCAGGCACCACTTTTGAGCCTTGAAGGAGTGTTCCGGATGCCCAAATAAAACGGGGACGTGCTCCTGATCCGCACGCAGTCCACCCCTCCCGCGGCCGCGGGCGTGGCCTAGGAGACGAAAGCCAACCACGATGAACAAAATGAAAGTATAGCTCAAAAATGTCAACTCCTCCGCTCCTCCTTCGCAAATCACAATGAGTTGGTTTCTCCAGGCACTTAGAGTCGCTTAGAAAGCAAAAAAGAAGCGATAAAAGTTCATTGAGCACAATATGATATGATATGTCGTCCCTGGATCATCCCTTTCAAAATAATACTAAGAAAAACGTAACCCACTCACACATACATATATACATCCAGCAGTTTTGTTTTGTGTCTGGTGATTAACTGTGATTCTAATGAAGCGATCGAGAAGAGGGCGGTGCAAGTTGATGGATTGGTGTCTCATAAAGGCGGAATATTCTTCAGTGGGAGGCGACGTTCCCGTCGACAGCGAGGCGTCTGTGGTGACTTCGTCAATCTCAAGACCTGCCGGATCAATTCTTCAACGCAGTCTCTTGGAGGTGCTCATAGGGGTAGGGTGTGCGTGTGTGCGTTCATAGGGGTGAGTGTGTGCGCTTATGTATGAGCGTCTTTGATTGTACTGTGTTTCGCAAAAAAAAAAAGTTGATGGATCGTAGCATAAGACGGAGCCAGCAACGAGGCGAACGTGACGTTTATTTCTTTGCTCGATCGTCGATGGTTCCTGCTAAAATACTTGACTTAGGCGTGAATTCTCCTGAGGAAGCAGCTAGCACAAGATGAGCAGAAAGTCTACTCTGTGTCCAAGTCTATCCTATCCATTCTGTCAATTGGCATACTAGTCAGAAGTGTGAGTAATTAACTGCTGGAGTTTGACTGCGTGTAGGCACTGGTCGATCTCACGTAAAAGTTGTTTCCATGTTCTTCTGATTATTGAGTTACGAGTTGGTGATTAATCATGGATTTGACCTTCTCTAGGGCCAAAAGGCATGGCCCCGGAAAACCCCTCGCCACACCTCATACCTTAGATTAGAAGTCACCGTGACCCAAGCTTCTACCACCACGCGATGATACTAGCTACGCCAGGGCGCCGCCAACACCAAGAGCCTCCGACGTCAACTTCTCGCGACCCATGTGGCCCCGAGAGATGGCCACCACCAGTTCACCACCGCCACGTCAACTGCCGTCAAGTCGCTGCTACAGTCCACATTCTTGGGACGCAACCCGTCATCCACCAACTCACGCCCATGCAGTGAGGTCCATCGCGTGACCTGCGACTATGCGAGGTAGGAAGGTAGGAACCGGAGAGCGGCTATAACACATCCACCTGGAGGACGTCCTCCATAGACGTCGACGGGTGCCAACCGGACGTGGCGGCAGGGACACACAAGGCCCAGCAGGCCCAACTGGACCCAGGTTAGCAGCAGGCTCGGTGACGATAGGGTTTCACGCCCTGAGGGGTAGGAGGTCCTTTAGTTATTTTGCCAAACTTTTTTACTTTATCGTTCTCTCCTCATCAATTATTGTCACATAATCAAATATACTGAGTTGGATCTCAAGCTAGTGCTGAAGTTCACTATGACTAGTCTTAGGCTTGAATTCTTCGTGAGGAAGTAGTTAGTAGAAGATGAGCAGAAACTCTACTAGTACTCTCTATCAAAGTAAGTATATCCGTATTCATTTTGTCAAGTGGCATACTAGTCGGTGGGAGTAGTAAATTGCTGGAGTTGGACTCAGTGTACGCGCTGGTCGATCTCAGGTAAAAATTGATTAGTACATGTTCTTCTGATTAATGAGGTACTAGTCGGTGATTAATCATCCGTTTGACCCTAACGGTAGGGCGAAAGGCATCGTGCTTTTGATTCCAACTGCTCTACTAGCTACGTGTCACTTGGCCATCTGCACGACACGAGCCAGGTCGATGGATCTGGATCGATGAATACGTACGATGATCACATATATACATTGTTTTATACTTCTGATTAGTGGAGGAGTTGACTCGCAACCGATATGTACACACTGCACACTACTCTGGCAGACACTTGTAGTCATATCGGGGAACTGATTGGCATGAGATCGGTGTATATATACTTTTCTTCGAGGCCATGAGATGGGTGCACTGGCACGAGAGTACAGTGCCACAACTGCCGACGGTCGGCGCTCTGATTTTTCTAAAGATCGACAGTAGTTTTGTTATTTTAATGCCACGTATTGACCAGCTATATATTGTAGAGATACTGTAATTTTTGTAAAAAGAAATATATTAGCGAAGATATCAATTACACTCTGATGGAATAAATAGAATGTATGCGCACAATCGTAAAGTAAGAATAAACTAAAAAATAGAAAATCCAGCCGAAGTGTTTCAGGCTTTACAATAGCAACACAAACACCACCAAGATAACACATGAACTCTAGATTCTCCAAAGCCGCCAGGAAGAAAACAGGTCACAAGCACCGTTGTTGACTGATCATAGATCTTAAGTTGTCACCGCTGAACAAAGTCCCCGCTCTCAACTAGGTAAGGGTAGAATCGGGATTTACACCCTAAAATGTAGGGATGTAGACTTTTCCTGTGTTGACGCGCCACTTGCAAGCCGCTGCTATGAAGTTTAAAACATCAAGTAAGTTCACCATCGATGTAAAAACCTCCAACCACCAGTACTAGTCCTCAAATCTCCACGTCCATGCCATTTTATGTCTCAGATTTCACCATGAAACCAAAAGACATGCCTCGTGATAATAACATACAGCAGAGCTTCGCGCCGCTCCCTCCTGAAACCAAATGGTCGAAAAACAACATGGGTACACGAGAACAAGTCCCATCCGGTCTAGCAAACTAAGAGAAAAGGTTTGTTCATGTATGCATGCATGTTGTTCTTACATACAAAAAGCGTTATTGTTCTAAAGGTTTGCACGGAGCTCTCCGCAGGTAACCATCACATGACTCGTCTAGTCGAGGCAAAATTGCATTCCGGAAATTTGTCGACCTTCATAATTTCCATCCCACCCCACACTTCTTAATTTCCATCCCACCGTAACGTCAAGAAGGTTGTTTGAGATTTGTCAATATTTGAACGTATCTAAACTTAAAATAGCATTTGTATATTTTCAAATTTTGCCAAATCTCATGCAACTTTCATGGAAAGGAGGAAATACTAGAGAGTATAGGAATTGCTTTGATCCTATTTGATCTTCTTTCAGTATTTCCAGCTAATTTGCGTTATGCAATCTCGTAGAAATGAAAACATATCGCGCCAGATCAGGTCCATTTTGGGCACCATTGGAATTTCTCTCAGAAATGTGCATGGCAGTAAGATACATTAATTTCAAATCCCATTTCAAGCGCTCTGTTTTCTTGTTCCACGATCAATTAAAGTAATTATGACGGATCCTAATCTTATCTCGATGTAAACTTCGGAATTAGGGGAGAGTAATTTTTCCCAGAGTTACGGATTATCCACGATTGCAATCCCATTAGTTAAAAATTTCCAATTATTTTGCTGAGTGATTAATTTGTTTCCTGAGAATGGAGACCGCGCGCGCTCCCACCATAAATAGGCCCCCCCGTACCATCTCCACCTCGCCAACCCTGCCCACCGCTTCCTCCCGCTCCATTACTCCTCGCTGCTCGCCGCTCTTCCGCCGCTCAGCTCAGTCAAGCAACCATGTCCGGTAGCTACTCCTCGCGCCTCCGCGGTGGGGGTGGCGGCGGAGGTCTGGGCGCGACGACGCTGCTGGCGGCGAAGGTGGCGTTCGCGTCCGCCGCGCTGGCCGCGGCCGCGTCCCTGGCGCGCGCCACGCTGCCGCAGATCGTGTCCGGCACCGACAACTTCCTCTGGAAGCTTTATCTCTTCGTCACCGTGCACGTGATCATCTTCGTCATCTGGAAGCTCTCCGACAACAAGCACTTCCACGCCGCCGCGCAGCAGCACAAGGATCCGTGGGCGCCGGTGCCCCACAACCCCGCGCACCCGCTGCTCACAGAGCAGGCGGTGCTTTCCTCCATGAAGCGCAAGGTTGAGTTCGCGCCCGCCGCCGCCGTCGTCCGGGACGAGAAGTACAGCGTGCCGCCGCCGGTGTCGCGGCCGCACCTTGAGCCTGCCGCGTCTCCGGTTGACGAGGTCGTCGTCTCCCCGGGATCTTGCGGCGGCGAGTCCTGCGTCACGACGGAGTCCGAAGAGGACGCACCCTGCTCCGCCGTCGCCGCGTCGGCCAACTTCGCCACTGCCGACACGTGGCGGAGTGTCGAGCCTGCCCCGGCGCCGGCTCGGAAACGCGCTGTTGCAGTGCCTGCCCCGATTCCTGTGCGGCAACGCGCGGAGGTCGAGCGGGTGGTCTCTCTGCCTCCACCTCCGGCCACGGCAGAACACTTCGACGGCGCCGACCAGCTTGACGGCGCCGACGACGACCTGGACGCGACGTGGAACGCCATCATGCAGAAGAAGCGTCCCTCAACGGCGCCGGCTTCATCTCCCTCGGCACCGGCACCGCGTTCGTCTCCTCCACCGCCGGCCCCGTCGCCGCGGCCGAGAGCCCGCGAGCCGTCGGTCGGCGCGGCGGAGCTGAGCAAGCGGTCGGAGGATTTCATCAAGAAGATCCACAACTCCTTCGGCCGTCATCAATAATCCTTCCCAACCACCTCCTCCGATCCAAATCTCAAATTTTCTTGGTGTAAAGACATTAGTTTTTCTTTCTTGGTGTGCCTGCCGATCGCCGGAGCGGAGCAGGGCCGAGCTCATCAGACCATCACATTTAGGTAACTGACCTGAATCCGGAGCTCGATCTGCTTCCTGTTTTAATGGCGAATAATCAGATTTTGTGCTGTCGATTATAAAGTAAAAGTAGTAAAAAGTTGATTGCTTGCTTGCTTACTTGGAGTGCTCTCCTTAGTATTTCTTAGCCGGATTGAGTTGGCGCTTGCTGCTTTCGCACAAAACATCGGTCGGCTCGTGCACTGGCAGTCCGGTCCACTTCTTTCCCTTTCGGTGCTGCCATTAGGATCCAACACATGATCTATTGCTTACCACTTAAGATGGATACTTCTGCTTCTTCCCCTATCCAGAAGAGATGGAACTAGCTAGAGTCAAAATTGTTGGTGAATTTCCTTTCTGAAACTTCTATATTCAGTGTATACAGGGCTGCAGTTCTGTTAAATTCAGTATGGTTTTCATCTCAAGAAGATACCTACCTACATGTTCTTATGAAAGTTACATGTGTGTACAGTGAGTGGACAACTGACAAGTGGCTAAGCACCAACAATTGATAGCTTTGTTTCCATGCTTGTTGGAATTTGCAGGCTGTGGAGGTTCTGGATGGATGGATGGTGGTGGTGCTCTGTGGAAGTAGTAGTAGCTAGAGATCCTGACCTTTAAATGTGCTGCTGAAATGATGGTTTTAGCTGGTGCTTGGTTGTTAGGTTTCTCCTTTTTTTTGGTGGCCCTGGACTGGCATTTCTTCTTAGATACTTTTCCTAGTCTTTCACTGATTAGTACAACAGTTCTGATTGTGTTGCTGATACTCCTGGGCAGTGGGTGTGCTTGTGATTATGAACTGTTGTCTGTCACATGCTGTGTCTGTCTCTGTATGCTTGCTGTCTACATGGAAGTCACTGGTCAATGGCCATGCTACCATTCTGTTCCATGCCTCTTGTGCTACTTCCATGCATGGCATGCCCATATTGATTCTCATTTGATGGAACCTGGTGCATGTATGTGTGTGTGTTTGTAGTACTAGATGGCTGGTTGAAGTGAGCAATCAGCATGGGCAACAGACCTTAGATTAGTAGAGTGCTAGTGAGAAGACAAATGGTCCACTATCTTGCATATAGACAAGAACTAGTGGTTAGGGAAGGATTGATTTTGCCCTGTTGTTATTGTTTCTCTGTCACCACACTAAGCTGTTTCTTCCCTTTCCTGCCATATGTGCAAATAAAATCGGGTACTGAGAAAGGAATAGGGAGTACTATTTTTATTAAAATGGAAAGACTGCAAATCTCATGATACCTGGTAAATGTCTGTTGGTTCTAAATGATAGCAAGAGAACATTTTCAGCTTCCTCTACAGATATCATGTAGCTTTCTAGTCTTGTATTTGTACAAGTGTATGCTGTACTTTGTTGTATGACAGGAGCAGAATTAACAACAGAAGTCATATTAGTTTGATGTTACTTGAAGCCATCTTCACTGAGTACTCTTGAACAGATTACCCTACGACGGTTTAATTTTGAAATGACGATGGACTCCAATGTAATGAAGTCACAACATTCAGAAAGTTTTACTTCATGATTATACATGTTTTTATGTGTTATTCCTTGTTGCTAGCTATTAGCTGCATTTTCCTTTTAGATGAGATTGAGATGAGCGTGTGTCCCTACTCCCTAGTGCCTACTGAAAGTGGCTTCTGAACCCATGCATATGAACTGAACCATCACTGCTACAGGCAATGCTGCATTATCATTGTAGTTTGGTGAAGCAAGAAATTACTATGACATGATCATTCACGTCTGCTCTATGTTGCTTTGTACTAGCTTACTGTTTGAAGGAGACAGCATGATCATTCACATGAAAATTAACTATTGAGTGATCATTCGCATGATCAGCAGCTCGTGTGGACAACAAACATTAGATTCATATTGTGCTAATGAGATGGAAAGGTCGCAATATGCAAAGACAAAAAAATCCTGATCTTTGAAAATCGATTTGAATAGACTATTTGTTTGGTATGTAAACGCCAAAATCTGAGATATGACACAGATAGCAATTCCAGTACAAATACTCTGTAGCTATCAACCGTAGTTTACTACAAGTATGTGTTGTACTTTGCTCTAGACTCTGTAGTATTGTTTTCAGTATGACATGAGCAGAATCAATACCTGTCACGGGGTAAAGGTTTTACTGGTTATAAATGGGACTTGAGGTCCTCTTGAAGGGCTATATGAAATTTCTACACGGCAGTATGCTACTTGTTGCATTCTATAAATTTCATTTGATGTTCACATGAGTATGTATGCTTGTGTTATTCGTATTGTTGGTTACCTCCTTCTTTCCTTGTCCTAACTAGCAGATATCTTTTCTTCGTGATGAAACTGAGAGGACTGTTTGTTGCTACTGAAAATGGCGTCCCAAGTCTGAACCTGCTTCGTGGTATTGTTTTTAGGTTCTCCTTTTTTATGGCCTGGACTGGCATTTGTTCTAAGATGCTTCTCCTACAGTCCGCTTACTGACTATTACAACAGTGCTGATTATGGTGCTGATACTCCTGGGCAGTGGCCAGTGGGTGATTATAATTGCTAGTACCACATGGCGTGTCTCTTTATGTGTGTTTGCTGTCTAGGTGCCAGCCACAGGTCAATGTCCATACCACCATGTTGCTTCATGCCACTTGTGCCATTGCAATGCATGGCATTCTCATTTTGGTTCTCTTTAGATGGAATTGGTGTATGTTGCTTTGGAATACTAGCTAGGTGCCTGTTTGAAGTGGGTAATCAGCATGGGCGACAGACCTTAGGTTCATAGAGTGCCAATGAGATGAAATGGCCACAGACAAATGGTCCACTGTTTTGCATATAGACAACACCTATTGGTTAGGAAAGGATTGATTTGGCCCTGCTGTTATTATTTTTTTCTCACCACACACTCTGCTGCTTTTCTGTCCTCCCATATGTAACCACAAATATATCCAGTAGTAACAAATATTTAGACTGCAGAGAACTAGGGAGTACTATTGTTTGTTAAGATGTAAAGGCTGACGTGACACCGGGAGCATGTATGTTGGTTCTACATGATGCCAAGAGAACATTTTCAGCTTCCCCTGCAGATGCTCTGTAGCTATCTACCCTAGTATTTGTACAAATATATCTGTATATGTTGTACTTCGCTGTAATATTGCTTTCAGTACGCCAGGAGCTGCATCATCAATAGAAGTTATTCTAGTATGCTGTTACTTGAAGTCATCTTCACTGACTACTCCATGAACTGATAACCTGGTAATGTAATGAAGTTACTGCATTCCGAAAATTCCACTTCAAGATATGCATGTGTGTATGTGTTAGTCTTTTTCACTATCAATTACTTTCCTTTTCCTTTTAGATGAGATCGAGGGGAGTGTGCGTCCCTACTCCATAGTGCCTACCGAAAGTGGCATCTGAACCCATTCATCCATATGAACTGAACCATCACTGCTACATGCAGCCCTTCATGATTAATTGCGGTTTGGTGGAACCCTTCACTTGGAAGCTGATCTATGTTGCTTTGTACTAGGTCACTGTTTACAGAATCATCAGTCCTTGTGGACAACAAACCAATAGTGCTAATGAAATTCAATATGCGAAGACAAATAGAATTCTGAGCTATACCTCAAAAAAAAAAAATTCTGAGCTGCGAAATATGATTCGGCAGAGACTTTATTTGAGAAAAAGGCTGAAATCAGATATGACACCTGTAGAATTTCTGCTGGTTGAACATTTTCAGCTTCCAGTACAGATACACCGTAGCTATCAAGCGTAGTTTTCTACAGCTATATGTTGTTGTACTTTGCTCTGGATTCTCTAGTACTGCTTTCAGCATGACATAAGCAGAATCAATACTTGTCATGGAGTGAAGGCTGTACTGATTATATTTAGTACTTGAGCTCATCTTCACAGTGTATATAAATTGTTATATAAAAAGTTCAGAATGAACCATGCTATGTGCATTCTATCAATCTCATGTGAAGTTCACGGGGGTATGTCATGTTTGTCTTTTAGTATCGTTATTATACCACTTATGTCCTTGTCCTAACTAGCAGACATCTTCTCGTTGAGATGAGACCATTACCGAGAGAGTGTGTGTGGCTAGTGCAAATGGCCTCCAAAAGTCCGAACCGGTTCATAATGAGAAAAAGGCCATGGACTGAACCATCATCACTTCAAGCAAAGCTAGATGGTTGATTGTGTGATTTGGTGAAGTTAGAGACCATGATATCTTTTTGGGTGAACAACCTCCAAAATCTCTTCTTAACACATCTTTCGAGGGCGCGGTGTGCATTATGCATCACAAATGCTATCAACGCATCATCTCACCTTTCAGGTCAGAATTTCTCTCATTGTTTCATCCATATTCTTCATAGTTTCATTAACTGCATTGTATCCCAACATGAGATAAAATAGCCAGGTGCACATAAATTTGTAAAAGCTACCACTACGGCACTACACCTCTGAATTACTGGACAGCTAGGCTCTTGGAAGACAAGACAAGATGTGACCAATCCTAATGGTTAAGCACACTGTTAGTAACATCTGTACATGTGTCATGCAGCCAGCTAGCTTGCTAGGAGGTCTCTGTCCGGAAATTCTTAAGTCTCAGTTAGCTCGAGGCTAGCTGCCCTAGGCTTCAATTATGAGCACTAAATAATGTAAGAACAGAGTTTAATTAGCACTCCACTGACCCTGAGAGAACATAGGAGCACTGTTATGGCGACGCCACAACCACAACCACCTCCATCCAATCTTTGCTGGAATATGGTACGTTTTCTGCTTGAATGCATGAGCAGGTTGGAGAGCCTTTTGTGCCTGTGGTCCTCACATCATACTCACGACCGGTGTACGCATGTATAGATGCATACTCCTATATGTTATCTATCTTGTTTGGTTGTGCGACGCAATCCAGATATGCAAATATGATGACGTACCGAGAAGTGATCTATTGATGGGAGCGTGGATGGTCGGAAGTTTGAAACCAACCTCTCCCATTCCTGATCTCTAGCGCTGATCGATATGGACATATGGTGTGACCAGGATGGTATGGTAGATATGTCGATCGAAAGCTAAGGGTCAAACATGGTCAGTTTTGGAGCCTCGCTGCCGATCTGCAGGACCAAACTTAGCTGATAAATAGTGGAGCAATCACGTATGAGTTCTTATTATCTTGTCCATCCGTTCCATAATTCTTGGCCTCATTTCAGTTCCAGAACTAAAACCGCGGAATGAATTATGGAATTGAGAGAGTACATCGTCGTAGATTGCGGTGTGCCCTGAATATATAACGGTTGCTGTGTGCCCTATCCGGGCCGAGAGTGAGAGGGACAAGGGTGCAAAGTGCAACGACCAAGGCAATGGTGGCACGGGACAGGTACATCCTGTCTATTTTGGGGGGTTTTGCTGGCAACTTGGCTTTGGTGTGGTTTTGCTGCGAACTGCGAAGCATCAGGAAAAGCTAGATACGTCGTCGATGACCCGCTGTCCCCACCGCCGCCGGCCTAGCTAGGCTTGTCGCCGTCGTGGGAAAATCACTATGGTGGAGCGTACCCGTTAGGCAGAGCTCGAGCTGATAGACCCTCATGAGAATTTATTTTTTGATGGAGCCCTCACGAGCATGCTAATGCACGTACGCTGGATGATCATGCATGCACTGGACAAAAGAGTTGGCCCGGTAGCCAATCCGTGCTGAGCCGAGTAGCGGCCCAGCCCACAGCCTGCCGGCTCGACAGGCTTTCAGCCTTTTTGGCCAGGCCGGAACGGGCCTGGGCCTAGATTTTGTGTGTCGGGTTTTTCAGCCCAGCCTGTGGCCCTACGGCTCGACAAGGTTTCTGGCTTTTTGGCTGGGCCTAGGCCTAGATTTTGTTTGTTGGTTTTTTTAGGCCCTGCCCGAAGCGCTCATTCATTTATCCTCGTTCTAATTTATTTCTGTTTAAGACGTGTTTTTTCCCTAGTAAAAATTAGATGTTCTTTTGAGGAAAATTGTATAGATTTCAATAAATTGTATGTATGTTGCTACATTCAGTGAGATGTAATTCCTGGCTTTTTTCGTGACATCTATGACTAATGATATGTAATTTTGGGGGCAACTCATGTTTATCTACGCCTAATGGCATGTAATTTCAGGTCCAATCTCTCAAAAAAAAATTGTTTCATCCACGTGTAATGAGATGAAATTTCAATCCTCATCGATATTGTTATATCGATGTGTAGTTAGATGCAATTTTTAGTGCAATCGCATAGATGACACAGCTCTTTTTTCCTTTTACTTCCAATTCAATTTCCAAAGTATGTAACGAAGGTTGATTAACTCAAAAACATTGTTGTAGGCATCAGTTTTCCTTGAAAAATTTCAACCAAGTTTGGCTCCAGAAGTGGGACGAGCTACATGTGCTTTTTAGACAAAGCTTACCAAGCTGGCTTCTAAACTCATGTTTGTTGCATGATTTCCTTGGATATCAATCTACCGAGCCCACGAAAAAATGTATGTGCTAGCTCACTCCATTGTGTTATGGGTGGCACTGTGACATCCAGCTGGGCCGTGTCGACGCCGCAGGGCGCACCAAGCTCCTTCAGAACGAGAAGTGATAGAGCCTTGACAACAGCGGCACCGAGGCGCAGGGAGCCCTTGGTGGTTGGTGGCACTGAACCTGGATACCTTGGTAGCCTTGGCACGGATGAGCATGTCGGTGAAAAGAGGTATGGCTATCTCCTTCACCGCCAGCCGGGAGCTACGCCTGGCCTTGAACGCGGAGTCGGAGTCACGCTTGCGACACATTCGATGCTTGCGCGCGATGTTCTCATGATCCTCTCCGGTACTAGCTAAGACCATGGCATCGGCAGGCTCAACAGGGTCGGGAGACGCGGCAATAGGTGCAAGGGAAGGCACGGTGGCGCCTGCGACACATCCTCATCGGAGGTGGCCACATGCGCGGTAGGGATAGCAAGAGTGTCGTACCACTAGAGAAGAGGGATGGTCTCATGGTCATGGTGACAGTTAACACAGAGAAGCTCAAGTTTAGTTAACCTATCAGAAATAGAGAGAGGGAAAGAATGATAAGAGGTTTTTGTACGTGATCTGTAGATAGCCCAGACCCAGGGAATTTTAGAGAAAGCATGTGGGATAAGATGCGATCCGAGAGCATGGTTGGTGTTTCGGAGGAGTCCGGGTCATTGGAGGAGCCCAGGCCAGCAGAAGGGCTCAATGCAGTAGCCCGACGATCTTGGATCATAGGAAACGACGACATGGGCTTGACACTACTAGGAAAAGGGCTATAGCTGCATGGAATAGTGCCCGGCGCACCATCATTGACGCGCGCCGGTGGCAATTACCGCCGGCGAGCCAAATTAGGCCGCGTCGGTGAAGAACCTATACTTCCGGCGCACAAAAAAAATTAGTGCGCCGGGAATAAAATTTGAAGAGGTCTGGCCGGAAGCAAAAAATCTGGACACCTTACCCCCGGCGCACCTCTATGGTGGTGCGCCGGTGGTAGACAATTTACCACCAGCGCACCACCATAGAGGTGCGCCGGGGGTAAGGTGCCTAGATTTTTCTCTCCACACCCCCCCGGAATCGCCTTTTCAGTTTTCAAAAAAATAAAAGAAAATGATAGAAAATTCAAAAATAAAATCCTTTGAACTGCCCATGTATTATGTAATCTAGCTTTCATCAAAATTTGAAAAAATGAATTTCGATATATTATGCAAAATGGCATCATCTTTCGGTAAAACGGGTTTTCTGGTTGCATACGACCTCCGATAAAAAACTTTTTTATATCAAAATCGATCTACGCGAAATTTCCTATTCGAATTCAACCGCCTATGGCCGTTTGGAGAAAAAATGGATTCTTCATTTGGAAAACAGAAACAAGACTTTTTTGAGATTTAAGATTTGGGTGAAAAAAAAGAAAAAAATTACCCCCGGCGCACCACCCTACTTGGTGCGCCGGCGGTAAGCAGTGCTATATAGGCACAACTCAGCCCGCGGTGCTCACTTTCCCCTTATCTTTTCCTCCTCCTCCTCCTCCTCCATCTCCTGCTCCTCCTTCTCTATACCGAGCTTCTGCGGCGGCGAGCTACTCCGGCGACCTACTCATCCTCCTCCTCCATCGACGGCCACGACGTCCTCCGACCTCCTCCACTACCTCCAGCCTCCTCGACGTCCTCCGGCCTCCTCCAACACCTTCGGCCTCCCCCATCACCGTCGGCCTCCTCCACCACCTCCGGCATCCTCCACCTCCAGCCTACTCCTCCTCCTCCTACACTGGCCCACCAATCTCAGGAGCTTCCAGCATCCTCATGCACCTCATGCACCTCCTACACTGGCGCATAGACGACAACCACGGTTGACTAGCTAGATCTAGATCTAGATTTGGATCTAGATTTGATTTTTTTGTTTTCTTGTATAACTTACCGCTGGCGAACTAGACAGGTGCGCCGGGGATAACGCGAGATACCGCCGGCGCACCAACTGGTGCGCCGGCAATAAGCTATTGCCACCGGCCTGTTTCCACCGGCGGGCTGTAGTGCGCCGGCAATAGCCCATTTTGGTGCGCCGGCAATAAGCCTTTTCCTTGTAGTGTGAAGGGCCCCTAGGCTACTTTCATAGGCACACCCATAGGCGAACTGGGAGGAGATGGCATCCCATCATCGTCGGAGGGGGTGACCATGGAATCTTCATCGATATCGTAGATGGGGCCACCCTTTCCGCTACCGGCGACGACACCGCCCTGGCAAGGAGTGTCGCCACCACCACCAGCGAAGTGGCCAACGGGAGAAGGTTCCATGGTTGGACGACCAGGAGTGAACAACAATGGAGACATGCATTGTGATTTTCCCTTTGAAGTCGCGAACAAGGAGGGATGGGGAACATCGCCGTCGTTCTCCAGGTGGAGGACGACTCGTGCATCATAGTAGTCCTGCTCGTTGATGCAGAGCGGGTTAATGCAGCACATGCTACCGTTGGGGTGGAAAGCAGAGAGTTGGGAAACGGTGGAGTAGCGCCGCCCGACCTGGTTCTCTGCCAACCCCGGCCGCTCCAGGCAGATAGCACGGTCGTTGAATACGAGGGGACAGAGCGCAATGGTGGAGTCGCACACCTCTTGAGACGGGAAGATCACCATCATCGTCCCATAGTGTGACACCATGTGGGTTGCGTGCATCTCCAGAGCAGGAACGAGCATGAACCCACGGCTAGTGGTAGGTGGCTCCATGAGAGAGCAAAGGCGAACATGAGGCTTCCCAAGCTGTCCGCGACTAGCGGCATGAAGCATTCCGCGAAGTCGGACGGACCAGAACAACACCTCGATGTAGAGGACCTCACGCCCAGAGGAGGGGCGACGACTGATACGTCTCAAACGTATCTATAATTTCTTATGTTCCATGCTACATTTATGATGATACTCACATGTTTTATACACATTATATGTCATTATTATGCATTTTCCGGCACTAACCTATTAACGAGATGCCGAAGAGCCAGTTGCTGTTTTCTGCTATTTTTGGTTTCAGAAATCCTAGTAAGGAAATATTCTCGAAATTGGACGAAATCAACGCCCCGGGTCCTATTTTTCCACGAAGCTTCCAGAAGTCCGAGGGAGAGACGAAGTGGGGCCACGAGGTGGCCACACCACCAGGCGGCGCGGCCCAGGCCCTGGCCGCGCCGGCCTGTGGTGTGGGCCCCTCGGGCGGCCCCCTGACCTATCTCCTCCGCCTACTTATAGCCCTCGTCGAGAAACCCCCAGCACCGAGAGCCACGATACGAGAAAACCTACTGAGACGCCGCCGCCGCCAATCCCATCTCGGGGGATTCTGGAGATCACCTCCGGCACCCTGCCGGAGAGGGGAATCATCTCCCGGAGGACTCTACACCGCCATGGTCGCCTCCGGATTGATGTGTGAGTAGTTCACCCCTGGACTATGGGTCCGTAGCAGTAGCTAGATGGTTGTCTTCTCCCCATTGTGCTTCATTGTCTGAACTTGTGAGCTGCCTATCATGATCAAGATCATCTATTTGTAATGCTACATGTGTGTTTGTTGGGATCCGATGAATAGAGAATACTATTTTATGTTGATTATCAATCTATCTATGTGTTGTTTATGATCTTGCATGCTCTCCGTTGCTAGTAGAGGCTCTGGCCAAGTCATTGCTTGTAACTCCAAGAGGGAGTATTTATGCTCGATAGTGGGTTCATGTCTCCGTGAATGCAGGGAGTGACAGAAACCTCTAAGATTATGGATGTGCTGTTGCCACTAGGGATAAAACATTGATGCTATGTTCGAGGATATAGTTATTGATTACATTACGCACCATACTTAATGCAATTGTCTGTTGTTTACAACTTAATACCGGAAGGGGTTCGGATGATAACCTGAAAGTGAACTTTTTATGCATAGATGCATGCTGGATAGCGGTCTATGTACTTTGTCGTAATGCCCAATTAAATTTCACAATACTCATCATGTCATGTATGTGCATTGTCATGCCCTCTCTATTTGTCAATTGCCCAACTGTAATTTGTTTACCCAATATGCTATTTCTTATGGGAGAGACACCTCTAGTGAACTGTGGACCCCGGTCCATTCTTTTACATCGAATACAATCTACTGCAATACTTGTTCTACTGTTTTCTGCAAACAATCATCATCCACACTATACATCTAATCCTTTGTTACAGCAAGCCGGTGAGATTGACAACCTCACTGTTTCGTTGGGGCAAAGTACTTTGGTTGTGTTGTGCAGGTTCCACGTTGGCGCCGGAATCCCTGGTGTTGCGCCGCACTACACTCCGTCACCAACAACCTTCAACGTGCTTCTTGGCTCCTACTGGTTCGATAAACCTTGGTTTCTTTCTGAGGGAAAACTTGCTGCTGTGCGCATCATACCTTCCTCTTGGGGTTCCCAACGAACGTGTGAGTTACACGCCATCAAGCTCTTTTTCTGGCGCCGTTGCCGGGGAGATCAAGACACGCTGCAAGGGGAGTCTTCACATCGCAATCTCTTTACTTTGTTTTTGTCTTGCTTTATTTTATTTACTACTTTGTTTGCTGCATTATATCAAAACACAAAAAAATTAGTTGCTAGTTTTACTTTATTTACTATCTTGTTTGCTATATCAAAAACACAAAAAAATTAGTTACCTGCATTTACTTTATCTAGTTTGCTTTATTTACTATTGCTAAAATGGCCACTCCTGAAAATACTAAGTTGTGTGACTTCACAACCACAAATAATAATGATTTCTTATGCACACCTATTGCTCCACCCGCTACTACAGCGGAATTCTTTGAAATTAAACCTGCTTTACTGAATCTTGTTATGCGAGAGCAATTTTCTGGTGTTAGTTCTGATGATGCTGCTGCCCATCTCAATAATTTTGTTGAACTTTGTGAAATGCAAAAGTATAAAGATGTAGATGGTGGCATAATAAAATTAAAATTGTTCCCTTTCTCACTAAGAGGAAGAGCTAAAGATTGGTTGCTATCTCTGCCTAAGAATAGTATTGATTCATGGACTAAATGCAAGGATGCTTTTATTGGTAGATATTACCCCGCTGCTAAAATTATATCTTTGAGGAGTAGCATAATGAATTTTAATTAGATACTGAGCATGTTGCACAAGCATGGGAAAGAATGAAATCTTTGGTTAAAAATTGTCCAACCCATGGACTGACTACTTGGATGATCATCCAAACCTTTTATGCAGGACTGAATTTTTCTTCGCGGAACCTATTGGATTCAGCTGCTGGAGGTACCTTTATGTCCATCACTCTTGGTGAAGCAACAAAGCTTCTTGATAATATGATGATTAATTACTCTGAGTGGCACATGGAAAGAGCTCCACAAGGTAAGAAGGTAAATTCTGTCGAAAAAACCTCTTCCTTGAGTGATAAGATTGATGCTATTATGTCTATGCTTGTGAATGATAGGACAAATGTTGATCCTAATAATGTTCCGTTAGCTTCATTGGTTGCTCGAAAAGAACATGTTGATGTGAATTTCATTAAAAATAACAATTATAATGATTCTAGGCCATATCCTGCTAATGCTTATGGTAGATATGCTTCACCTAATGAGGAAAAGATGTTAGAAATTGAAAGATCCACCAAGAACTTTATGCAATCACAATATGAGAAAAATAAATTGTTTACTAAAACTATGAATGAGCAATCTACCTTGTTGAAGAATATAGGAAATCAACTTGAAAATCTGAATATGAAGATCTCTGGGTTGCAAACTAAACTTGCAAATGCTGAAACCCGAATCTCATACATGTCTGCGTCACAATCTTCTTTAATTAATAAAATGGCTGCTAAACCTGAGGATATAGATAATAAAATTGTTACTACAGCAAATGCCATCCAAGTTAGAATTAATGAGAATATAAGATTAATGGCTGAACTGCATGCTAGGTGGGAAAGAGAAGAAAATGAAAAACTAGCTAAAGAAGATAATATAGCTAAAGTTTGGACTATTACTACCACTAGCAATGCTAATGCTACACATGTTGCTGCACTTCCGACTAATAATGGTAAAAGAATAGGTGCTAGCAATGGTTCCACTTCTAATGCAAAGCGCGAAAAACTGCCTGAAACTGCTAAAACTGCTGAAACTGCCTGTGATAAAACTGCTGAAATTTTTTCCAACATTGGGGACAGTGATCCCATTGCTTTAGATCATAATGGTTTAGATTTTGATGATTGTCATATCTCTGAAGTTATAAATTTCTTACAAAAACTTGCTAAAAGTCCTAATGCTAGTGCTATAAATTTGGCTTTCACGAAACACATTACAAATGCTCTCATAAAAGCTAGAGAAGAGAAACTAGAACGCGAAACTTCTATTCCTAGGAAGCTAGAGGATGGTTGGGAGCCCATCATTAAGATGAAGGTCAAGGACTTTGGTTGTAATGCTTTATGTGATCTTGGTGCAAGTATTTCTGTTATGCCTAAGAAAATCTATAACATGCTTGACTTGCCACCATTGAAAAATTGTTATTTGGATGTTAATCTTGTTGATAATTCTATAAAGAAACCTTTGGGGAGAGTTGATAATATTCGCATTACCATTAACAATAACCTTGTCCCCGTTGATTTTGTTGTCTTGGATATTGAATGCAATGTATCTTGTCCCATTATATTGGGAAGACCTTTTCTTCGAATTGTTGGTGCTACCATTGATATGAAGGAAGGTAATATTAAATATCAATTTCCTCTCAAGAAAGGTATGGAACACTTCCCTAGAAAGAGAATGAAGTTACCTTTTGATTCTATTATTAGAACAAATTATGATGTTGATGCTTCATCTCTTGATAATACTTGATACACACTTTCTGCGCCTAGCTGAAAGGCGTTAAAGAAAAGCGCTTATGGGAGACAACCCATGTTTTTACTACAGTATTTTGTTTTATATTTGAGTCTTGGAAGTTATTTACTACTGTAGCAACCTCTCCTTATCTTAGTTTTCTCTGTAGGAAACTCAGAAAATTATGCCAATTTACGTGAGTGATCCTCAGATATGTACGCAACTTTCATTAGTTTTAAGTTTTTTCATTTGAGCAAGTCTGGTGCCTGTTAGAAATTCGTCTTTACGAACTGTTCTGTTTTGACAGATTCTGCCTTTTATTTTGCATTGCCTGTTTTGCTATGTTAGATGGATTTCTTTATTCCATTGACTTTCAGTAGCTTTGTGCAATGTACAGAAGTATAAAGAATGATTGTGTCACCTCTGAATATGTGAATTTTAATTGTGCACTAACCCTCTAATGAGTTGCTGTAAGTTTGGTGTGGAGGAAGTTTTCAAGGATCAAGAGAGGAGGATGATATACACCATGATCAAGGAGAGTGAAAGCTCTAAGCTTGGGGATGCCCCGGTGGTTCACCCCAGCATATATCAAGAAGACTCAAGCGTCTAAGCTTGGGGATGCCCAAGGCATCCCCTTCTTCATCGACAACATTATCAGGTTCCTCCCCTGAAACTATATTTTTATTCCGTCACATCTTATGTACTTTGCTTGGAGCGTCTGTTTGTTTTTGTTTTTGTTTTTGTTTTGTTTGAATAAAATGGATCCTAGCATTCATTGTGTGGGAGAGAGACACGCTCCGCTGTTGCATATGGACAAGTATGTCCTTAGCTTTACTCATAGTATTCATGGCGAAGTTTTCTTCTTCGTTAAATTGTTATATGGTTGGAATTGGAAAATGATATATGTGGTAATTGGTATAACATCTTGAATAATGTGATACTTGGCAATTGTTATGCTCATGTTTAAGCTCTTGCATCATATACTTTGCACCTATTAATGAAGAAATACATAGAGCATGCTAAAATCTGATTTGCATGTTTGGTTTCTCTAAGGTCTAGATAATTTCTAGTATTGAGTTTGAACAACAAGGAAGACGGTATAGAGTCTTATAATGTTTACAATATTTCTTTTATGTGAGTTTTTGCTGTACCGGTTCATCCTTGTGTTTGTTTCAAATAACCTTGCTAGCCTAAACCTTGTATCGAGAGGGAATACTTCTCATGCATCCAAAATCCTTGAGCCAACCACTATGCCATTTGTGTCCACCATACCTAACTACCACATGGTATTTCTCCGCCATTCCAAAGTATATTGCTTGAGTGCTACCTTTAAAATTTCCATTCTTTACCTTTACAATATATAGCTCATGGGACAAATAGCTTAAAAACTATCGTGGTATTGAATATGTACTTATGCACTTTATCTCTTATTAAGTTGCTTGTTGTGCGATAACCATGTTTCTGGGGACGCCATCAACTATTTCTTTGTTGAATATCATGCGAGTTGCTATGCATGTTCGTCTTGTCTGAAGTAAGAGTGATTTATCATGATAAAATGGTTTGAGTATGCATATTGTTAGAGAAGAACATTGGGCCGCTAACTAAAGCCATGATCCATGGTGGAAGTTTCAGTTTGGACAAAAACCTCAATCTCTTATGAGAATATTATCTGTTGTTGAATGCTTATGCATTAAAGAGAAGTCCATTATCTGTTGTCTATATTGTCCCGGTATGGATGTCTAAGTTGAGAATAACCAAAAGCGAGAAATCCAATGCGAGCATTCTCCTTAGACCTTTGTACAGGCGGCATAGAGGTACCCCTTTGTGACACTTGGTTGAAACATGTGCTATGCTATGATAATCCATGTAAATCCAAGGTAATTAGGACAAGGTGCGGGCACTAATAGTATACTATGCATGAGGATTGCAACTTGTAAGATATAATTTACATAACTCATATGCTTTATTACTACCGTTGACAAAATTGTTTCTTGTTTTTAAAATAAAAGCTCTAGCACAAATATAGCAATCGATGCTTTCCTCTTTGAAGGACATTTCTTTTACTTTTATGTTGAGTCAGTTCACCTATTTCTCTCCACCTTAAGAAGCAAACACTTGTGTGAACTGTGCATTGATTCCTACATACTTGCATATTGCACTTGTTATATTACTCTACGTTGACAATATCCATGAGATATACATGTTACAAGTTGAAAGCAACCGCTGAAACTTTATCTTCCTTTGTGTTGCTTCAATGCTTTCTACTTTGAATTATTGCTTTATGAGTTAACTCTTATGCAAGACTTATTGATGCTTGTCTTTAAGTACTATTCATGAAAAGTCTTTGCTTTATGATTCAGTTGTTTACTCATGTCATTTACCATTGTTTTGATTGCTGCATTCATTACATGTGCTTACAATAGTATGATCAAGATTATGTTGGTAGCATTGTCACTTAAGAAATTATCTCTGTTATCGTTTACCTACTCGGGACGAGTAGGAACTAAGCTTGGGGATGCTTGATACGTCTCAAACGTATCTATAATTTCTTATGTTCCATGCTACATTTATGATGATACTCAAATGTTTTATACACATTATATGTCATTATTATGCATTTTCCGGCACTAACCTATTAACGAGATGCCGAAGAGCCAGTTGCTGTTTTCTGCTGTTTTTGGTTTCAGAAATCCTAGTAAGGAAATATTCTCGGAATTGGACGAAATCAACGCCCAGGGTCCTATTTTTCCACGAAGCTTCCAGAAGTCCGAGGGAGAGACGAAGTGGGGCCACGAGGTGGCCACACCACCAGGCGGCGCGGCCCAGGCCCTGGCCGCGCCGGCCTGTGGTGTGGGCCCCTCGGGCGGCCCCCTGACCTATCTCATCCGCCTACTTATAGCCCTCGTCGAGAAACCCCCAGCACCGAGAGCCACGATACGAGAAAACCTACTGAGACGCCGCCGCCGCCAATCCCATCTCGGGGGATTCTGGAGATCACCTCCGGCACCCTGCCGGAGAGGGGAATCATCTCCCGGAGGACTCTACACCGCCATGGTCGCCTCCGGATTGATGTGTGAGTAGTTCACCCCTGGACTATGGGTCCATAGCAGTAGCTAGATGGTTGTCTTCTCCCCATTGTGCTTCATTGTCTGATCTTGTGAGCTGCCTATCATGATCAAGATCATCTATTTGTAATGCTACATGTGTGTTTGTTGGGATCCGATGAATAGAGAATACTATGTTATGTTGATTATCAATCTATCTATGTGTTGTTTATGATCTTGCATGCTCTCCGTTGCTAGTAGAGGCTCTGGCCAAGTCATTGCTTGTAACTCCAAGAGGGAGTATTTATGCTCGATAGTGGGTTCATGTCTCCGTGAATCTGGGGGAGTGACAGAAACCTCTAAGATTATGGATGTGCTGTTGCCACTAGGGATAAAACATTGATGCTATGTTCGAGGATATAGTTATTGATTACATTACGCACCATACTTAATGCAATTGTCTGTTGTTTACAACTTAATACCGGAAGGGGTTCGGATGATAACCTGAAAGTGGACTTTTTAGGCATAGATGCATGCTGGATAGCGGTCTATGTACTTTGTCGTAATGCCCAATTAAATTTCACAATACTCATCATGTCATGTATGTGCATTGTCATGCCCTCTCTATTTGTCAATTGCCCAACTGTAATTTGTTTACCCAATATGCTATTTCTTATGGGAGAGACACCTCTAGTGAACTGTGGACCCCGGTCCATTCTTTTACATCGAATACAATCTACTGTAATACTTGTTCTACTGTTTTCTGTAAACAATCATCATCCACACTATACATCTAATCCTTTGTTACAGCAAGCCGGTGAGATTGACAACCTCACTGTTTCGTTGGGGCAAAGTACTTTGGTTGTGTTGTGCAGGTTCCACGTTGGCGCCGGAATCTCTGGTGTTGCGCCGCACTACACTCCGTCACCAACAACCTTCAACGTGCTTCTTGGCTCCTACTGGTTCGATAAACCTTGGTTTCTTTCTGAGGGAAAACTTGCTGCTGTGCGCATCATACCTTCCTCTTGGGGTTCCCAACAAACGTGTGAGTTACACGCCATCAACGACCACCGACGGCTGGAAGGGACCTCTGTAGGAGAATGAGTATAGAAAAAAAGATCCTACATATTGAACAAGATCATATACGAGAGGATATGTAACGGACATACCCTCTTATACTGAACTTGCGGGCGTTGTCGATAACGAGTTGATGAAGACTGAGTCAATCCCCGCAACTAGACTGCGTCTAGTCGCAAGGAGATATACTATCCCGCGAACAGCTCCCATGATCAAGTGTTGCATGTGCAACAACTCCATGGTATCCACACATACGAAAGGAGATTTAATTGAAGGAGATTTAATGCATCAAAGTCTGATCAAGCACACCATCAAAACTGGGAACATATCGATGAAGATCCGGCAGCCCTTCCACGATCATCTCCTGGATTGGATCTAGATGGCGGGTAGAGATCCGACATCGCTTCCACATCCAAGTCTGAGAGAGATGGGTGCACCTAGGGCACGCCGTTCCTAGAATTCATGTCCAAGGCATGTAGGTGAAGAGGACGAGAGCCCGATGGTGTCGGCGCGCAAGGCGGGCCTAGACGGAGAGGGGAGACTAGAGATATCATGCCCTCGACAAGGGCTTGAACTCCAATCGTGAAGACAAGGGCGTGAACTCCAAAGACTGATTTTTCCAGAGAAAAATAATTTACCAATCGAATCACAGAATACCTGCGCTTATGAATTGAACAACAATTTTTACGAGGATAGGTGAATCCATGCTAGTTTAGCACAAAATTCAAATTCAACCGTCTATTAGCATATTTAAGCAACCAACCATGCATGTATCATGCGTTAAAAAATACGTAGATATGACGGCTGGAAGCAGATATATCATGAAACCTCTCACGTTCTGTCCTGTACAAAATTACAACCAGCACAATCAGCTAACGTTTGCACGAGACCATTCATGAATATCATAGAAAGAAAATGGATGCGGTCATTTTCAAAATTGATTCTGAGAAAGCTTATAATAAAGTAAAATAGACATTTCTTCAACAAACTATGCACATGAAAGGATTCTCTAGAATGGTGTGAGCTAGCTGTGAGTTTTGTTCAAGGAGGATCAGTTGGTGTAAAGGTTAATGACGACATTGGCTATTAAACAAGGAAGGGGCTTAGGCAAGTAGATCTTTTATTCCCAATCCTTCTTAACATTGTGGCTGATATGTTGGCCATTCTAGTTGCTAGCTAGGGCAAAAGAGAGTGGTTAGATAGGTGGTCTCTTTTTCCTCATCTGGTCCAGAGGGGGGATAATCCATTGATAATATTCTTTTCATAGAGCATGACTTACGGAAGGCAGTAAATATGAAACTAATTCTATGCATCTTCGAACATATATCTGGCCTTAAGATCAACTTTCATAAAAGTAAAATCTTCTGTTTGGCAAAAGCTAAGGAGGAGGAAAACAATACAAGCAAATTTTTGGATTTGAGGCTGGTTCTCTTTTTTTTTTGCAAGAAGAAAGAGATGATATTACAACAGCGATCTTACAGATAGGTCCTGAAAGAAACAGAAATTACAGATAATCCCATATAGGACCCCGACCTCGCCGGCCACGACCCAGAGCTGAGACTGGCGGGCCGCTGCCATAGCTTCGCATGCGCCTTGGATTCGAAGCAAACCCTCAACTCAGAACTTTCTTGGGGAGGCTGTTCCCACACCGGCGCCTCTCATACGGTGGCCTCCAAAACTTTCTTTACTTTTACCATATTTTGAAACAACATATCAATCACATTTTATTTATAATATATTCAATAATTCATACAATCACACAAATAGAATTAAACTATAGTTTCAATCAAATAAATTGTACTTAAATTATTCATACAATCTATCAAACAAATAGTACTTAAATTATTCATACAACCAAACAAATAATACAATCACACAAATATAAATAAAATCATGCATTGTTGGTTGCTCCTCTTCTCTCCCACAAATGTGCAGCCAGATCCGCCTTAAGTTGTGCATGGACATCTGCATCTCGAATTTCAGTGTGCATATGAAGAAAAACGGCAAATTCTTGGGGTACATGCTCTACCTCAGCAAGTGGCACTTAATAATCTACCCCGGTTAGCCAATTTTTAGATTCTCAAAATTCCAAATGAAAATACGAAAGCAGGAAGATTTTAGTTTTTGCTACTACGGATTTTATATTTTTATTTTTTAAAAAAATAAAATTATTAATTGCATTCTGCATAAAGATTACTATTACTTTTAACCAATTTTTAGATTTTCAAATTTTTAGGTTTTAGGTTTGGCAAAAAAAAATTAAAAATTTAATTTTTTTAAATTCAAATTAAAAGTTAATGTTTATTTATTTATTCAAGTTCATCAAGCGACCAAGGTCTTTCGCGCAGAGTCGACCGACCAAGGTCTTTTGCGCAAAGTCTATGGAAGGGCGAACCCTTCGAACATCTGTATACCAGGAATAACTTAACTACTACTCCCTCCGTTCCTTTCTATAATGCCTATAGATTTTTGGCATTTGTTTCAGAATATAAAGTTGTAACTTGGCTCTTTTTCAATTGCCCCCTCTACCGGTCAGCTCCCACACGACATGTGTGAAAAAAATCCATACAAAAAGGAAACAATTAATTGAGATTCATAATGCATGACCCCAATGATTTCTTAGATTTACGAAGCAATGTTTAACCAGAGAGATTTGTGGAATTTGTTATGTTAATTTAGGAAGTTACCGATTTCGCTAATTTTACTCTGATCTCAAATCGTTAATCTAGGGGGTCTTGTGTAAAGAACACTCTTATACTAATTTCCGTGCCAAAAAACTATAGACACTATAGAATGGAACGGAGGGAGTATATTAAAATATTAAAGTGTAATAAACATCTTTTTTCTTCTAATTTTGGATTTACTTTTTGTGTGCCTCTTCTAAAATTGGCAAAGCTGTTACTCATACAAGAAGTCGAACCAGTGCGTTGCTGCGAAAACTTGCTAAAGCAATTTCAGTTCATTTATACAGTACAAATTGGTATATATATGCTAGTCTGATTTCATGCGTCAACACTGGACAGAGAATACATGTATCGTTGTATACATACATGCATGCAGCTTGAGTACAACAGATATATTCTCTCAATCTTTTGTTGTATAAAGTTCCATTTCGCCAATACAATTGCATGCTTCTGATGGACTCACCATGCCATCTCATTCTCGTGGAAGAAGAGCTCCTTGAACCGCTCCAGCTGATCCGGCTTCATCGCCACGGCCACCGCCACATCGCCGCTGTCTCCAACGCTGTAGACGAACCAGGTGTACGACACGGCAGCCGGCGCAACGCCTGCAGGCTCGCCCCACCCGAAGTTGGCGTCATGCGACGCCATGCCCATCCAGCTTATCACCCGGAGGTCCGTATCTGGGAGCTCCCTCCCCGGTTTAGACGACGCATCCGCCGCCGTCTCCAGGTAGTCCACCAACGAGCGGGCGTACTCGTCGCCCTGGCCCGTCGCCATGCGGAGCCGCTGTGCGCCGAACTTGAGGGGGCTGGCAAGGACGTCTCCGACCTTAGCTGACACGGACGTGCGCACGCCAGCGTTGCCGAAGTAGGCGCTGGGGAGCGGCGGCGAGAGGCGGGCGCGCATGTCGACCACCGTGTAGAGTCGGGACTCGGCGTCCGAGGGCAGCGCACGCGCCGTTAACGCGCAGCGCCAGATGTGAGCCACGAGAGAGCGGAACAAGGACTCGCCCGTACGCGCACGGAGCGCGGCAGCCTGCGCGCTGGTCACACGCAGGATGGCACCGGCTAAGTCCGACGGCCTGGCGGCGCCTGTTGCAGACCCGGCGCCGTTCCGGCAGTACTCATGGAAGTGGTCGAAGAGGATGACCGGCGGGGAGCGTGCACGGAGGGGACTTCGGTCGAGGAACGGGGGTACAGTGTCGCCGGCGGCGCCCCTGGCCAAGCTGGACCACGTCTGCATGAAGTGGAATGAGCTGCGGCCATCGAGGGCATAGTGGTGCATGCCCGTGCCCAGCACCACGCCTCCTCCATGCAAGAAGGTAACCTGATTCAATTCATTGCCAGAAAATAACCGTTAAGCAATCTGTTACTCTAATTTCTATGTGAGAAAAAGGAATGATATGTTTACCTCGATCAGCAAACTAACCTGAAGCAGGAGCAAAGGTTTGCCGCTGGCGCCGACCACTTCCTCATAGGGAGGCACGAACATGTCACACATGGCTTTCGATGGAGCGAAGCCCTCTAGGTCTTCTAGCACAGCATCTGACCGTGCGACAACAAAAACGGCACCCTGGCCACTGCAATCGATCTCCAGCCGCCCGTCGGGGGCCATGCCCAGGCGACCAGCCAAAGGGTAGAACGGCACTAGCGCCCTGGACAGTGCTGTCCTTAGGATGTCCGCCGAGAAGAAATCAGCTGGGCAGCCCACACCGAGCGGCCGGAACAAGTAGATCATCGGCGAATAACCGCTCCGAACGCCAAGGTCCAGGTTAGATAGCCAAAAGGGGCCATGCGGGGTGGCCTCACTCGGCCTTACCAGCTCCGAACTGATGATATTGATGCCCGCCATGTTGTGGCCTGCCGGTATGAGGGATTTTGATCCTGATTACAAACGGGATGGTTTTATATATAAGCATCTCAAAAAGGTGCATGAAATTTTATAACTCGTTTAACACATTCATATAAGAATTACAGATTATAAGATAAGAAAGCCAAAGTTTATCCCATATTCCTAAGAAAGGAAAATATTAATGTTCTTGAATGCCGTGCCAAAATATCGGATACCACCAATAAATAGTCCATAGATATGAAGAAAGGGGACAATTCATCTATCTTTCTATCTATCAATTCTATTCTATTAAATTTTTATATATACATACTAAAAGCAAATATACATATTCTAAAATAGACACGAGGTTAATCCATATCACCAAAATTATCTAACTCGTCCGTTTTTGGTGGAACCTAATTACAAACAGCTGAGGTGTCAACAGACTTTTTGTTCACATAAATATGTACATGGATATTATTTCTCACCTCACGCCACACATGATGGAATTGTGGTATGAACTAGAACAAAAAGCTAAAAGTATCAACCGACCTGAGCCTCTGTTTATCGGTAGACCACAACTAACAATGTGCATCATTATCATTATAAACATATAAGACAAAAACAACATGCAACGATAAATTGTGTCTAAATAACATTTACTACTTTTATAATCCGATTTTAGCTTGATGACTTGGTAATCCACAATCCGCTGGCCCAGTTTGGGTAAACTAAAAATAGATATGTCGAGTAGAGAATGTGCAAAGAGGTTGATTATTAGGCAATGTGTAACGGGTTTCGATAGTATTTCCGTACCTACAATACAAACTGTGGCCCCTTTTGTTTAAAAAATTCAGAATCATTTTAAAATTGCAGCTCCTAGGAATTTGCTATAGATCTGGATTATCTACTTTCCAGGATTATAAGTATTACTACCTCTGGACCACTTTAATCGACGCGGGCTTACAAAAGGGATAAACTAGGTTTGGCTCTCCTCCGCGTCGATTTAATCCGACCGGAGGGAGTGCAAAGTATCTTTGTACAATACACACTACCTGAAATAAATAGTTGCTTCGCACAAAAACTTGTGGGATATTAGTTCTAAAAGTTTGCTTATGATATGAGCAAACACACATTTTCTCACTTTCTACTATGTATGTTCTTTTTTGCGCTCGGAACCATGAACGAAAATAAATGTCTCATTAAGATGCGAAAACCATGTTATCCATTTTTTATTTTCCATTATAATAGTCTAAAAAAATCTGAATTTTAACCTACACATTGGTTTAACATTGCATAAAAACTTCCACTAGCTCATAGTCTAAACGTCAGTTGTATATACCAACTCGTGTACACAAAAGTATGATCTTCTTACGCTGGCAACCATGAATGAAGATAAATGGCTGATTAAGATGCTGAAACTATGTTGTCCATGTTTTCTTTTCCATCATAACTGTCTAAATAAAATATGAATTTTAACCCTACATACTGATTTAACATTGCACAAAAACTATCCGCTAGCTCACAGTCGAAACATTAATTGTATATACCAATTCAATATCGTGTAAAAAAACACATATGTTCCTTAATTTAATTTTTTGATGCCATAATAATGATGCACCCAAAAATATATTTTGCAAAAATGTGGCTATAAAAGGGATTATTATTTGTCGCATAATTTTAATGCCCATAAATCTAAAAATGTAGTTGTCGGTCAAATTTGACACACAATAGACATCAAATAAAATAACCAAAGATTTTTCTGCACGTGTGATATACAATTGCAAAAATGGTGGCTATAAACCGGATTATTTTCTGTCACATAAAGTGAATGTCCATGAATCCATAAATGTATTTATCGGAGATATTCATCACCCAATAAATAGTGCATCTTTTAGTAAAAACTAAAGATGATGCCCTCACGAGCCATCTAAGATTTGTTCAGCCTGTCCTCCATTAATCCACACCCAAGCTTATGCCCCCCGGCGTTGAAATTAAACCTAAATCTCAATGGGCCAATGGCTGGACCAGCTGTCATGTGATTGAACTGATTTTCTCCGTATGTAAATTGTTGGGTTTCCACAGGGAGTAAGTTAAGTCAGCCAGCGGGCTCACAGAGCTAGTATCAAATAATTGATGAAGATTTGTGTAACCAGAAAAAGATAAAGCCAAATGGTGCTTTTTATATATTTTTGAATTATGGGGCACACATTACTGAAAACACTAAAAAGGGTCACGCTTTGACAAGAAAAGCTGAGTGATATAGACTATCCATCCAAGGCCCAGCTTATCAAAACGCAATGGCCCATTATGTTGACCGTCTTTTGCTCTTCTCTCTTAGTATTGTTTCGCACGCCTATGTGGAGCTATCCCGGTGGAGCGATTTAGACTGAAAAGCAAGGTGGGTTGGAGAATCAGTAGAGAGTATCAGGAGCTAGCAGCAAAGAAGGTATCAGCGCCAGTCCGCCACCCCCAGGCATGGGCGGCCAGGAGATGGCTGCACAGCTGCAGCCGCATTGCACTGGCATGGCCACCGGCCGGAGGTCTACCAGCCGCCAAGAAACGCTGCGTTTGAATCCAACCCCTAATCTTTTCCAATTTTCCTAACCATGTACTTTTCTTTCATCCCCAAATTCTTGGCTGCAGTTTGATAGCTCGGTGGATTGCTTACAAATTTATTCTTCCATTTTATGAATTTGAACAATCATGGGTATACTACAATATTGAGTAATAGCTAATGTTAGATATGGTTCAGAACATTTTTTTTTGCTTTCCTTTAGATAGAAAAATCTGGAACGGCATCTAATTTGTGACGGGAGTAGTAAATATAGATAGAAAAATTCAGTGATGAAACACTCACGACTAGGTTGCACTATTACAAACACTCATAGACAAGTACTGAACATCACACTATAAACTGAACCACAAAGCAAACATACAACATTCGTCTCCAGCTGCTAGCGAAGGAAGGAGAAGCGAACAAAAGATATGAAAAGAGGCGAACCTTCTGATGGTGTGTTGCTGATGAAGAGATGAGCTCCCAGTTGCTCGAGCTCTGGATATCCCTGATGAAGAGATGAACTTCCTCTCTAGCTAGCTTCTTGGATCTAAAGCCCACAACGTATTTAGCAAGGAAGCATTTCCTTTTATAACCAGGCAGCAGGGCTTTGTAGAGGATATTGTCATTTGCGAATTGCATGACATGTATCTTGTGTACCCATGGTATCTTGTGTACGATCGACTTGCCTTGCAAGTCTCGTATTTTGATGTGTAATCTGTTGTAATCATTGGGTTCATACACGCACGGCTATGAGATATAAGGGATGCGAACATTTCAGGCAATCCGTCCTCGAGGTTAGGCATCAACTGTTGGGCTTCCACCGCGCAACACAAGCTTGATCGATTTCAGCTTAGCTCAACTTGCACACGTCGGCTGGCCGGAAAACAGTCCACGAAACAAGATATGCACGCGCTGATTCGATCTGAAAGCATGCACGCGCTCTCTAGTTCTGTCGCCCGCGTCTTCCTAGTCCCTCATGCCCCACGTCCCGTCCTAGACTAGCCTAAGCCAGCACGCCGCCGCTCCCACGCCAACGCAATCGATTTAGCTAGCTAGCCTAGTAGCACAGCAGCGCGCTCACGGCGCTGTACACACACTGCACAGGCATTCTTTTGAGACGTAAGAGAGACGACGCGAGGGGGCGACGGTCGCTGAGCAATTCTTTGCCTACATGCGGACGAAAAATGTTTCTCCAGCGGCGCGACGCAAACAGTCGCTCCGCTTTGACCGAAAATACGTCTGCTACCCTCTCCAGCGGCGCGACGCAAAGTGACTGGGTGTCAGCAGAGACGTAAACGTGCCGCATATTTGCGGCCTTAAAAGTCCACCGGCCGCGTTCGTTCTTCACCCACACCTTCACTCGAAACACCACCGCCGCAGCGCCACGGGGAAGAAGAACGACTTCGAGACCTCCGGCAGCGGCAGCAAGAGGGTGCCGCTCCCCGTCATCGTGGGGAGGCTCATGCACGGCAAATGGTTGCCGTGCGACGACGCCTGGTCCGGCGTGCAACTGCCTGGCGGCTGGCGGCTCAGCTGCCGCCGGGTGCCCATCCCTCCAGTCCCTGCGCGCGAGCCTGATCTGAGCGCAGAGATCCGGCGAAGGAGGCGTACCTGCCGCCGGACCTCCGCGTCGATCCGGCGTACGCCATCGACTCGTAGAGTTGGCATACGTATCTGTCGACGGAGACGGATAGGAGAAGAAGGGCGGGCTTCATGGGCGACAGGGATTTTCCCTTCGCGGCTGCACCGCCGGCTCGTCCACGAAGACAGGAGGCGCCGACGCGTCGTCAGCAGGCGCAGTACAACGACGACGACGACTACGCTGCCTACGACGACGACGACTACATCGAGGCGCTCGCCTACCATAATGAGGACGTGAAGGACGACAACGACGACTACGTCGCGGCCGTCTTCCACGAATGGCAGCAGGCCATGGCGGAGGGCCGCAACTTCGAGTTCCTGGAGAACATGACGGACGACGAGATGGCGAAGGTCGGCGTCCTGGTCTCCGAGAACGACGCGCCTGTGCAGCCGCCGCTGCCCCGCTACGCCACCGGCGTGATGCCGCCGGGCCTGTCGGAGGATGAAGCGCTTCGACTGGCGCTACAGGACTCGGCGGCGCCTCCTCCACCGCCGCCACAGTCGTATCCCTGGGCGCCTCCTCCACCGCCGCCACAGCCGTATCCCTGGGCGCCTCCACCGCCGCCACAGCCGCAGCCTCCTCCACCTCCAGCACCGGCGGTGCGCCCGGCGTACGCTCCCCCGGATGGCTACTGGCCGTGGGTGATACCGGAGCTCATCGTGCTCGACGGCGACGAGGAGCAGCAGTAGGAGTTAGGGTTTTTTTCATGTTTTAACTATGTAAATTATGTTTCATGTTTAAAAAAATGATTCGGCCAAAAAATGCGTCGTGCCTTTGGAGCCACCCCCGACGCAAACGGACGGACGGTCGATTTCGACCATTTCAGCCGACGCAAACGGACGCGCGCGGACGCTAAAATGCGTCGCGCCGCTGGAGATGCCCTGAGATCAGGTCCAGCGGTCCGACGCATAGTATTCAGGCTATCCGTGGTGACGCAAACCTGACCCAAATATGCGTCGAGTTTGCGTCTCGGCGGACGATGCGTGGACACGCCGAGTGACCGCCGAAACTTACGTAGGACCCGCTCGTCAATGGCAGGGACGCCGATAACATTCCCGCCAGTGGCCAGTTCCACCGTGAAAAATCAAAGTAGACTGGCGCCAGGCCATAGCGATGGGCGTCCTCGTCGCCGCAACGACCATGGATTCCGAGGAAACCCTCGCAGCCGACACCACTCCGGACTCCACCATAGCCCCAATGGAGGCCACATCTCCGGGCGAAGCAAAGAGTGCCGCCACCGGCGACCGGGATGCAAAGCCGAAATCGGCAAAAAAGGTGTTGTCCAAGGAGGAGAAAGGTGTCGAGGCCGCAAAGCATCGCGGCCGGCGCAAGAATCTGAAGGAGAGGAATGCAGGGGCGGCGGGATGACGTGTGTCATTCATGTGACGTCAAATGATCCGTAGGCCACCGCCGACACGAGTTTTCTTCGCGCCGTCGCCTTGAACGCTCGCTCGGCCACCACCACCACCGCCGATGTGAGTTGTCGTTGCAACGCTGCCTTGAACGCTCGCTCTTCCACCGCCGACATGAGTTGTCATCGCGTCGTCGCCTTGAACGCTCGCTCGGCCGCCGCATGTTTCTCGTTCCCAACCTTAAATCATGTTGCTCGCCCTGTGCCTAAGCGGCCCATGCGCCGCCGCCATGGATGCTCAAGGAGGGACCACCAAATCCTAGAGGGAGGACTCAACGGCCACCGGATCTGGATCCAATGATTCTAATTCGTCTTTGGAGAGCTCGAGGAGCCCCTTCTACCTCACATTCAGCCCTCCTTGCCAGCCCCTGCCGGGGCCAAGCTCAGATCGGCCATGGCGCTGCTTCCATGGTCGTTGGCGAAGTGTAAATTTTGGGGATTTTTGTCGATGTTACACACGATGTTGTGATTTGTTACATATGTGCATCAATTTTGGTCAGTAAGTATGAGCAAAGTGGTACACCTATTATTTTGCGTATGTACTGAGAAAATGCACCAATGTTACATGTTCAGTGTCACACTTCTTAAATTGTTACATAAGGAGACAAAAAAATGTTACATTCGGGATTTATTTTGCACCATTGATGGAAATTTTTGCACCATAATTCACGACTTTAACATACTATAGAATAAAATGTTGGGGGCCCAATGTTACATACTCTCAAAAATTGATCTCAAACGTTTTTATTACATGATCAGAGGCACAACATTTTTTCACTTACTGCATCAGATGACTTGGAGGCGGCTGATGGTTTGGCTATTTACAGCAGGCCATATAGCGTTCGCCTAATTTTTTGCAACATTAATATGTTCAAAATGCTATAAGTTTTTTTCTACACTTCACCAGTTTTTACAAGTAAATTTATAGAAATATGTTGCCAATGTAGCAATTTTTGTGTACAGGAGTTTTTCGCGTTATGGCCAGTATTTTGCCACAATGATTAGTAGTTCACAGAAGACATGTCAGTTAGAATTGAGAATTTTCTTTGCATCTGATATTTGATTTGCTACATGGTTTGGAACTTACCTCATGTGGTTGAAAATGGAGGGAATGGCCAGTTGAGCCATCGTGAAGCCCGTCTCAGTCACAGCAGCAGGCTGCAATGCTACGAGAGTGATCTCTCGTATGTGTAGGAAAGCGACGTCTGTAGAAAAGCAACATCTCCGCGCGGGACGTTCTGCGAATCCACGATCCATCGGACGGCTGTACTCTAGCGTTTTGCCCGTGGGCTTCATCGGTGTTTTTTCGTTTTATGTTTATATAGCAGCAGGAAACAGCTGCTTGGACACGTACAAGAAATTACAAACCGACTCGAGGACGTACGTTTTTTTGGATAAAGAGAATATATTAATATTAAAAAATACAAATTGGCACTACAAATGCACTACGAATGCACACAGCCAAAAATAGAAAAGAAAACTAAGAAACAAAGTCCCGCTGCAAGTATCTCAGGTCTAACAACAGCAATACATCCACCACCAAGACAACACCTGAAATACAGACTCTCCAAAAATGACGCCTTCAAAAGGAAACAATGCTCTAACACCGTCGTCGTCCGATCAAAGATCTTAGGTTTTCACCCTGAAGATAGTCCCCGCTCTCAAAACAATGCATCCAACAAGGTCATTTCCAGGCACAACCAGTTAAGGCCAAACCTTGAGTTTTCACCCTGAAAGGTATGACTCTGAACTTCACATGTGTTGTCGCCCCCGATTTCATACCGCTGATGTGAAGCCCGGAACACCAAGCAAGTTCCTCAACAGTACGGAGACTTGAACCTCCCTTAGATATTAGATAGTCCTCCCATCCGGCCTTCATGAAATTCTCTTCTTCCGACTTTCATCATGGATCCATAGTCACTTGATGTCAACACAGAAAAGGAGCTTCACGCCGCTCCCTCCAGAACCAAACGGTCGAAATAAAACCATGAGTGCGCGCGACCGAATACCACCCGATCCAGCAAACTACAGGCAAAATATGCGCTGATGCATTCGCCGGCGGAGCATTCCGAAACTCAACACTCCGGCTAGATGAAAAGGGTCAGCATCCGGTAGGTCTTCGTCTTTGCAGAAGAAGAACCCTAGGACCACCACCTTCAAACCCGAAGCAGACGAACATGCCCCCACGCCGCCATTCGCTGACCAACGATGACGAAGGAGAATTCGGTGGACGGAGGAAGCCGCAACCACACCATCCTCGCCCCGCACATCGCCGCCCCCTTCTTCGCGCCGCCAGGAGAAGCCGACGATGGATCTCGGCGGGCACAAGATCCAACAGCCGCCGCCACCACCATCCATCGCCGGAGGCCGTGGAGGAGGAGCCATCACCGCACATCCAGGGACGCCACCCTAGACGCGGAGCACGCCGAAGCCAGAGGTCGCCGCCCCAGCTGCCACCGCCGGTCGCCGCCTCCAACAACCCCCCGGGCACTTTGGCGCCGGGGACCGCCGCCACCGTGGCCAGCGCCGACGGCAGCGGCGGAGGGAGAGAAACGAGGAAGGGGCGACGGAAGGAAGGAGATCGGCCCCCCGGCGGCGCCTGGGGAGCACCACGGGAGGGGTTAGGGGTTGCGTTGCCACATCCACTCGACCTACGTACCGACCTGGGTACAAACTAGAACTCCTAAACTACTAGGACACTACCCCAGACAGGAATATTCCTGACGGCCAATTTCCGTCAGAAATAACTGAAATACCGTCAGCAATACGTATTCCTGACGGCCTCCGTCAGGAACCAGCCGTCGGTAATAAGGTGTCAGGAAAGATGGTCACTCCTGACGGTGACCGACGGGAAAGAGTATTCCTGACGAATTTTCCTGACGTCGCACGGGAACCACGGAAAGAACCATTCCTGTCGGTCCGACCGTCAGGAAAGCCCGTCAGAGACCACAGCCGTCAGGGATGTTCGATGAACTCTGACGCTGAGGCTGAACTCTCAGGAATGCCTTGCCGTCAGGACAAAAGTGTTCTTGACGCTTGCTCTCCGTCAGGAAGCACGTTCAACCTTCAGGAAAGCACATTTCTGGGTACTCCAGCACAAACGTCAGGGATGTAAGCTGTCCGTCAGGAATGTGCGTCAGCACTGTTGCTGAAGCATTTCCCAAATGGAACCCAAAATTCAATTGGAAAAACATAAAAATTGACATCAATATATAAATATATTTTGCCATTATCAAAACAGCACACACATCTGATTCACAAATCACATTCAATACATTTTCTCATTGAACAAACTATCACACAGTAATCCATAATGACATGTACTATATCCATAACAGCCACTTGTTTTTGGCAACATAGAGAAGAAACAAATATAGAAACATTCAGGTTCACAAACTACTGACAAAAGAAAGTCAAATTCCAACATGGTAGCTACATGTGTAACTGCTATATTCATGCTTATTATTCATCCAAGAAAGGTGATTCATCCCTTGCTTGAGTTGTATGCAGGTGGCCTGATGGGGTAGTATCACTTTGCTCCGCGGCACGAGACGATGCCATCACTTGAGTGCCGCCATTTTCTGTAGATGGTGAAGATTGATTCACCTACAAAAACCACATGAAGAAACATCGTTTTAAATTGTGCTAGTAACAGTACAAGTACAGTTCTGTAACTTTGAAGTAGTTATATACCCTGCATACATATATGTACTAGATGGTATGCATAAGTACAGTACAGTTCTGCAACTTTGAAGTAGTTATATACACTGCATACCTATAGGTACTAGATGGTATGCATAAGTACAAGTACAGTTCTGCAACTTTGAAGTAGTTATATACCGTGCATACATATAGATACTAGATGGTATGCATACAGACATGCATGTAGCAGTAGTACTAATAGAATAAATAACTAGAACTTAAGGAGCATTGGCTTTCTAGTGCAATCACCAAGAGAATACAATCAAGCATCGGTCCTTTGGGCAGTCAGGGTACCCATGATTTGCATTTGCTGCTGCAAGGTGCTTCTCAAACAAAAAACTATTGAAACAGCAGCAGCGCACCTCACGCAACTAATAAAAATATGGATACTATTGGTTTTTAGTACTTACATGCACACCATCTTCCATCAAGTCATCTTGAAGGTCTTCCGGGACAGGAAATTCAGCATTTGTATAAAAAAACTGTTGTGCCAAGTATTAGTTCAGGTTAATTTGGGCAACTAAGAATTCACAATATATGCATATCACAGAACTTACTCTCATATGTTTAGCATAAGTCTTGTTCTTTTTTTCCAAGAATGTGTTTTTCCTCAACAAATCTTGATACGACATGGAGTTTGCTGGCTTTATGTTGCTTCTTTTAGCAGCAGCAACAACTTCTGACTTCCTGAATGCGCCATCACCTATCGGAAACCGTCCATGAGGCATGCCACCACCGGTGGAGTACAGTACAGCGGGATCAAGATCACGCTCCTGCCAATCTTCTGGATATGCACTTTTAAGACCCTTCTCGTAGTCATCCTTGCAACATGATAAAAAGCATATAACATTTCAGATTACTACAGATAGTCCTATTGAAGAAAGAGCAAAGTTCGGTGTAACTTACAAGGCGTTTTTTCGCCTTCAGGTTCTCGATGGAGGTGTTGCTACCATTCTCTTTATATTTCTTAGCTCCTACTTTCATGCACTTGTAAGTGTTCATGGTTGTTGCCTGTTCAGGCCCAAATGTCTTTCCCTGCATAAGAAACCATGATGTTTTATCACGCTGCCACATCTAGAACTACAAAAAACACATGAAACTCGCTTCCTGTCTCTACCCTGAATATCCCTTGTAGGACATCCTCTTGAAAGGTTGGCAATTCTTGGGTGTTGTTGTCAGTAGGGAGCAATCGGTCTCTAGGTGGCACGTGGTACACAAGCCACCAAGGTGATAATGTGGGGCTTTGACATGCGTACGGCAGATAATACACTTGTGTAACTTGACTAGCCAACACAAAGGGATCAAAGTTGGTAAGTCTTGTGCTGTGTTTAACCTCCACCAGACCCAAATTCGGTGTGCGCCTAATACCATTAGAAGTTGGATCGAACCAACGACACTTGAACAGTACTAGCTCAAGTTCCATACTGCCTTCCCATGATATCATTAGAATATCCTCAATGATCCCAAAATACTCAATAGGATTATCATCCGCATCATAACCAGTAACACAAACTCCTACATTACGTGAAGCCAAGTCACTTTTGTTCTCCTCATACTTCTCTGAACGAAACCTATACCCATTAACATCATAAACTCCAAACATTTTCACTCTTTTCCTAAAGCCATGTGATATTTGACGCAATGCATTGTTAATACTAGAAGTTTTTTGACACTGCACGAAATATTAGTTGTATTAGTGTCTAGTTCAGATCAAGTTGAAAAAAAATCTACTAGGACATGAGACAGAGAACACATTACAATAGTTCTAAACCAACTGAAAAAGTCAGGGCACTCTTTGTTGACAACTCTTGAACCAAATAACCTCAGTTCTAGCTTTTGTTTTTCAGTTGGTTTGCTTCGACCAGTCCAATGTTTTGTGTCATACTGGCTAAAAGGAGAAAACAACATTCAGCTGTTAAAATAACATATACATAGTGAACCTACTTTAACAAGTTTCTACAGGATAGAAAACACATACTTAAAGAATTCATCCATCTCATCGAGGTTTGTCAAGATATACATAAATGCTGCATTGTATTCGTTTGTTGTAAGATCATAAAGACCACGAAAACTCATGCACCGGCCAGGACGTTGAAACATTTCAAGGTCACAAGTGGACTGAAATGTTGCTGCGCCATCATCATACCTAGGTGGTCGGTTTCGGACCGAGTGCGCACTTGACTTTAAATAAAGAGAGAAAAAGTTGGTGGCCTCATCAATTAGGTACGCCTCAGCTATTGATCCCTCAACTCGTGACTTATTACGTACTTTCTTTCTAAGCTTTCCAATACCCCTGAATGAAAAGAACTATAACAATGAAGAAATAGATTAACCAAGGACAGAAAATATGTTATAGTTTCATTTAAATGTACCTCTCATAACGATACATCCATATATTCTGGACGGGACCAGCTAACCGGGCCTGGCGAGGCAGATGGATCATCAAGTGTTGCATGGGATTGAAAAAACCAGGAGGGAATATCTTCTCTAGTTTGCAAATCAAGACAACTATATTCTTTTCAAGATTAGCTACCGTTGCTTTGCTGAGTTGTTTAGCACATAATTGCCTATAGAAAAAGCTAAGCTCTGAAAGACAAACCCAAATATCCTCAGGTAGGAAACCACGAAAAGCAGCAGGAAGTAGTCGCTCGATAAATATATGATAGTCATGACTTTTGAGACCAAAAATTTTCTTATCCTTCATGTTAACCCCCCTTCTGAAGCTTGCAGCATACCCATCAGGAAACCTCAAACTTTTGAACCAATTCAAAATAATGACCTTATGCTTCCCCTCGATGCAGAAAGGAGCCCTTGGCTTCTCCCACTTGCCATTCGGCATTGGTTTTAGATGCAACTTGGTGCGATTGCAAATTAATTCTAGATCCTGCCTTGCTTTTACATTGTCCTTCGTCCTATCAGGTATGTCAAAGCATGTGCTCCATATAGACTCAGACACATTTTTTTCATTGTGCATTACATCAATGGTATGGCGAAGAAGCAATTTTTCGAAATAAGGCAGTTCCCAGAAACAGCTAACATGATTCCAGTTGTGTTCTTTGCCATATAAACCATCAACTACTCGCATTTTTGCTTGGGCATGCACTTCCACACCAGTCAAACGCCTAGGTGGTCCCTCTAGCACTACGGTATCTTTCCGAAATGCATCAGCTTGGGTTCTAAACTCATGATCTAGAGGAAGAAACCTCCTGTGGCAATCAAACCAGCATGCCTTCCCACCTTTGTCTAATCGGAATGCTTGTGTATCACTTCCACAGTCATAACATGCAAGTCTCCCATGTGTGCTCCACCCAGCAACCATTCCGAAGGCAGGAAAATCATGGATTGTCCAAAGCTGTGCTGCCTTCATGTCGAAGTTTTGTTTCCCGTATGCATCCCATGTTCGAACGCCAGCCCACAATTTGGACAACTCATCAGCCAAAGGTTGCATAAGAATATTCAATTTAGTTCCAGGATGTTCAGGACCAGGGATAACTAGAGCAAGAAATATGTATTCTGGGCGCGTTATGACATCAGGTGGAAGATTTAAAGGAGACACAAACACAGGCCAACATGAATAAGAAGCAGCAGTCAAACTGTAAGGTGTGAAGCCATCGGTTGCCATAACTAGTCGCACACTCCTAGGATCTGATGCAAAGTTAGGTTCATCTTTATCAAGTTGTTGCCATGCTTCACCATCACATGGGTGCACCATCATATCATCATCATCATCAGGGTGAGGAGTTTTTTTGTGATACCGCATCATTTTTGCGGTCTCCTCATGAGCATACAATCGCTGCAACCTATCTGTTATGGGCATGTATCGCAACACTTTATGTGCGACCTTCTTGGAACCTTCTTTGTACCGAGGGGCTTTACAAATATCACACTTAAGTTTAGCCTCATTGTCTTTGTAATAGAGCATGCAATTATTGCGACACACATGTATTTTATGATATGGCATACCAAGACCCTCTAGCAATTTCTTGGACCTATAGAAATTCGTCGGCAAGGATGAATTGCTAGGCAGCAACTCATGTATGAGCTGAAGTGTATCATTATAAGCAGATTCGGATTGGTTGTTCATTGACTTTATGGTCAACAACCGTGCTATGGCAGACATAGTTGAGTGGCTTGTGTTTTCATGCACCAACTCTGGACAATTTAATATTAAATAATCTGGACCATGCTGTACTAACCAATGATCTTGGATCTCTTCTAAATAAAGAATGACTTGCAAGTTAACTACTCAACACAACTACCTGATCAGCACAACTAATGAGAAATATGAGAAAGAGAGGCCAATAGAGCAGAGAAGAAGACCAGATCGATAGTTAACTAGAGGGGCGATGGAGAGTATATCTACGGGGAGACGGAGAGGATGTAGGAGCAGGTCGGTCCCTGCAAATCAGGCGGGCGTCGCGTCAGAAGATTACTTGTTCCGCCCGGCCGGCTCGATGGAGGGGAAGGAGGTGCAGCGGGGTGCCGGCTTCTAAGACGACGATGTGGGACGGGGGAGCGACTAGGCGGACGAGGTTCCGGCGGCGGCGCAGATCGTAGATGGGCGGCGGCGCAGATCGCAGATGGGCGGCGGCAGCGGCGCAAGCGGTCGAGGCGAAGCTCGATCGTGCCGGACTGGACAGTTTGTGGACTAAGGATCGACTAAGTCCCTGCTTCTTTCCTGACGTTGGGCTCAGTCCTCGTCACGAAAGCCCAATAATTGGCGCGAATAGCCCATTATTTTCATGGTTCCGCGCGCAGACGGGCCGCGCTGCAGCCGAAAAACAGTCGCGACGGACCAAAACTAATCGTGACGGCCCATCCTGACGGTTGAGCCGAAGCGACGCGAAAGAAATCAGTTGATCGTGACGGTTCCACTAATCGTGAAGGTTATTCGCCCAGTCGTCGCGATTGTCTCGGTCTTTCGCGTCGATCGGCCTTCCACGTCACGAACGTGTACTTACGCGTGACGGACGCCCCGGAACCGCCACGAACGTACTTGGCCGTCACGATTTTCACAGTTTCGGGTAGTGGGAGTAATCCTATGGAAAATAACCAAACCGGTCTCAATAGGACCCGGACAGGTTTTGATTATTCCCAACATCAACTTTCTCTCTATATCCTGCTAGGTTCCCAATGATTAAGGTCCAATTGCACTTGCGCCGCTGCGGATGTGGGCATGACGTCTCAGCCGTGCCATGGTGATGGACCGCGCGCGACGCCGAGGATGGAGAAGGTCATCGGATATTCCGATGGTATGTGGCGGCGAGCGACGTCTTCCGCACTGTCGAGCAGGGATCCTTCGATGCTCGACCTTAACAGAAAACAGCACTAATTAATATATCGACGTCTGTCTTGTCCTCTCCGCGCCAACTCCTGGTAGATTTTGGAATGCGACATGTTTGCTTGTCTCAGGTATCACCGTATCAGGATCCTGCTCCTCATCCTTGTGTGGCCCTGTGTAACACCTTACATACAATGTTGGTTTGGGCTTAGGCGCCTACACTGGTGGCTGTGCATGTGCTTGGCCAAACTAATCCTTGGACCAGCGAGGATAAAGATACAGAGGAGGGCCCCACAGTAGGCATCGAACAAAATGGACAGAAGAAAGATCTCTCTGCTGCTTGCTCTTTCTTCCTCGGACCCGTCTCCTTCCTCCTTAGGTTTGGTTATTGTTCTCCACAAGCAACCCCTGTATCATGTTCAAATTGGAGCTCACGTCCTGGTAATCACACCAGTGGCAACGGGTTGCGACCCCCTCTTCTTTGGCCTCTGGCTCATGGATGTGATGCATCCACCAATGAAGCGACCGGCATATAGAAGATCGCACGCGGAACTAGGCAAGTGATGTACCTGCCAAGTGGATTTTCCCAGGGACGTCCTTGGGAGTATCTGAAGATCGGGTCAACAATCAACAGTGGGGATGGAAACATGAGCATCTGCTTCTGCCGTACAATTAGACCTGAAGGCCAGTCGATCGGCCATATGATCCGATTTGTAACTACAGGATAGTGCAAGAACTGGCGATTTGCACAAAAATAACCCTTTCGATGAAAGAAATGTACAAAATAACCTCCCGGGCAGGCCTACAGCTGCCAACGTGGAAGCATGTGTGGCGAGCATGGCAAAAACGCCACACTACTCTTTATAAATAAACTTTATCTACAGTTGATAGAACATAGTGGTAGATCAGCTGGATGAAGCCTTTGGTTTCGTTCCTGTAAGTCTTGAATTCAAATCCCCGAACAACCTGAATATATTTTACTTTTTAAAATTGTGCTAGACATTGTAGTATGTTCTAAAATATAGAATCCAACTCCGTATTGTTTTTAAATTTTTTTATCATTTTTTTAATCATTGTAGGAGTCCAAAATGAAACATACTCCCTCCTGTTTGTTTTAATTGATACGCATGTACAACATACACATGCAGGAATTCTTCACAAGTTGGCATCAATTTAATCTTATCAGAGGTACTACATAATATTTTCTTTAAGTGTCTCATGTAAGATTATGGATTAGAGTATTAATTAAGTAAATTATGTGTGGGTGAAAGTTCTCTTTTCACCAGCAGATTTCTTAAAGCACTGTTTGCATTCTCATATTCCTTGCGTTGCATTGATTCCTAATAAGCAGAACTAATAGCAATGGTTTAGCTTGTGTTCATTTCTCTAATAAGCAGATCGGCCTCGCTATGTATATCTAACTAGTGGAGACTCCGCGCGTTGCTGCGGTATTGATAGATGATTTTCAGATATAGAAGAATAGCATAACACTCTAATTCATAGCACACCAATGGCATTGTACCAATATATGTCCAATTTGTCATGATGAAATGATTACTATGGATTCCTCACGTTAGAAACAAAAAATTGTATGCAAAGCTTGTCAGGAGTTAACCAACTACATAAGCTTGGCATAATCATCTTTTTGAACAACAATTACTCAGAGCCAAACATTTATTGAAGAAGGTGTCAGGTAGCTTGATTAACGCCCAAGCACTTGTGGAGGGTGTGGGAACCATCGATTGATTTAGCAGCAAGCACAGAAGACTAAGCTCTGGAGATGGTCTTGTATGGCATGATTATGGATACTTTAGTATTACCCGTATAAAGCAGAATGTGCTAAAAAGAAAACCTCTTTGAGCAGTGCTGTAATAAACCAACGCGGCCTAATTGCAAGAAGCATTCATGTTGTTCAGAATCCGTGGTAATATATATAGTATATTACATTCAAATGAAAATCTAGAATATAATGGTAAGGAATATGGGAGATATACAGTACAATCTTGGAAAGAATAAAGATAGTTTTGAGAAGAAAGAGTATAATTGACATGTAAAGAAGAAAATTAAGGGATAATAAATTAATTTCTCATCATGGAAAACAGGCCACGCAGGCAAGATGTGTGGCGCTCATCATATGGGCGCCACACAAAAGGGTTAGTGAAGTGAAATAGTTTGCCCGGGAGGTTATTTTGTGCATTTCTTTCGCAAAAGGGTTACTTTTGTGCAAATCGCCGCAAGAACTAGCTAGGCTCAGTAGACAGTATGACAACAGAGCACCACTCAGAACACAGTGAATAACAGTAGTAGCACGCAACTTTTCATAGCTATCCCACGTGCCCAATTATCCACCGCAACAGGAGAGCAGCTCGGAGGCCAACTGTGGTGCCCGAGAGACGCTACATCTTGCATAGGAACGATCCCGAGAATTATAACTATGACACACATTGAATTTCAACTCAACAAAAGGATTCGTTCAGCTTAGTATCAATGCAGAAATATAATTCTCGAACCGTTGTTTTCACAACATTTAATAAATCTCAGTCACCTCATTAGTCATTACATTTAGTGTGCCAAGATTCATGCAGTTTATTAGTACTCCCTCCGTTTCTTTTTAATTGACTTAAATTTAATACAAAGTTGTACTAAATCTGAGTCAATTAAAAAAAACGGAGGGAGTAGCTTTTTTTCTACTCTCAGTTTAATAAATCTCAGTTAGTTACACATGAGTTGCAATTGATTTTTTTTTTGCTAGATGATGTTCAGTTGCAAATAATTTTTTTTTTCAAATGCACGTGCCTAGTTGCACATCGGTTATAACCAGGATTTTACTAGTTGCACATGAGTTGGAACAGAGTTTATTTCAGTTGCACATAGGTTGCAACTGAGAGTTTTTAACTTGCATATATGTTGCAACTGAAATTTCTCTGGCTACTTTCTTTTACATCATTGTAAACACCTTTGTATTTTTTAGCAAGAAAACATTTTGAGATGTTCATTTTGTTTTCTAGACCTTTCACTGTGTGAGTCCAATTGATGGTAAGGGGACAATCATACCCAATCGTGAGATTGTTGGAGTAAACAGAAAAGACGTACGATAAGCCTAAACCCCTAATCCCATGAAAAGCAAAGAAAAAAAAACGCACGCAAGGCCGGAACAGACACGCCAACTCGCATGTGTCACATGGGACATGACTGAGATCTAATACATATCAGGCGACTGATATGTAGACGTGCCCCATAAGTTAACGAAAAAAAATCTTGTAGAGCTTCGCTTAGAAGCAAAACAAGAGAGATGGGATACTGGCGCACGTGATTCGACCGCTCATTACCACACCCTCAAAATAGTTTCAGACTTGGTTTCTCTTTTCAAGTAGCATCCGAATAAGTAGGACAAGCATGGGTCATGGAAAACTTTGCTAACATCTTGAGGAAAATCAAATGGCGTTGGTGGATGTTCAGGCCTTCTTGGCTTGCAATCTGCTCCCACTGCTTGCTGGAACGATTTGAAACCGTCTCTTTCCAGACATTCTGCTAGCTCAGCCTGTTGAACCAAAGTGTCAAATATTTTATATATAACACTATAATGAACATTTTAGTCTGGATGGTTACGATCATTTTTTGTGAACAGTGATACGTTGCTATTGATGAAAAAAAAATGCTGCAGCTTGCCAGGTTGGGGAGGAGATCAGGTTCTGGTTACGAGGGGCGCGGGAGGGCGGAGAGGACCTGGGCATATTTGACTCGACGTCAATTGAAATTGTTGCTTTGAATTCGAGGTTTTAGTTTAAGGCCATAGTAAATTATCATATGATTTTGTATGACTATTACTACACGGCATTGTGACGGAGGGCCAACCCTAATCCGCCCCTCTCGCCACCCCGAGGGCGACGGGGTGCCTCCAGCCAACGGCCGCCTCAGTCCTCCCCTACCCCCTCCCTCCATCGCCGCCGCCGGCAGGGGTCATCGGGCGGGCGACGCTCAGCTCTGAACCTCGTCGCCCCGCCTCAGATGCGATCAGCCAGTTACATGGGTTCAAGCGGGCCGGTGGCTTGGCAGTGGAAGACTTCCTGTTGGTGGCAGTGGTGGTTGCCTCCGGTGACGGATTCTTGGCAGAGGTGCAGGGGCGGGCTGATTGGGTGAAAACCCTAGGTTCTTCTCTTTTCCCTCTCCATGATCCCATCTGTCACTGGTGGAGGGCCAGCTGGCTGCATGGCGTTGCCCAGGTCTTCCTGGTGTCTCCGTGTTGCTTCGGCTGGCATGGGATGGTTGGCGGCGTTGGGGCATGACCTGAATAAAGGTGACGGTTCTAGGGTTGCTCTTGTGCGAAGATGAAGACCTGCCTGAGGCATGTCCTTCTCGATCTGGCCAGAGTGTTGCGATCTGGAAGGCACCACCGGTGAATGTAACAGTGCACATATTGCATGGAGTTTGCTGGACATGGTGGTATTCGGTCGTGCGCACCCATGCGCTTATTCCGATCGTTTGGTTTCGGAGGGAGCGACACAAAGCTCTGTTCTTTCTTGCCATACAACGCCATTTTGGTTTGTGTGAAATCAGGGGCGGAGAATATCATAATGGCCGGATTTGGAGTACTAGCAATGGAGGTCTAAGTCTATACGTTGGTGAGGAACTTGTTTGATGTTCTGGGCTTGCAGCAGCAATATGAAAGTGGGGGTGACAACATATGTGAAATTTAGAGTCATGCCTTTCAGGATGAAAATCCAAGGTCTGGTCTTAATTAGTTGTACCTGTTCAGGCTGAAAACCTAAAAATTTTGATCGGGGGACGACAGCGCTGGTGCACTGTTTCCTTCTTGAAGGCGTCGTTTTTGAAAAGTCTGAAGTTCAGGTGTTGTCATGGTGGTGGTTGTATTGTTGTTTCTAGGGTTGGAATGTTGTAGCGGCGCTCTTTTTTCTTAGTTTCTTTTCTCCTTTTGGTTGTGTGCATTTGTATTGCCATTAGGGCAGTGCGTTGTTGCAGAGGCTAGATGTAAGTGGTATCTTCTGATATTAATATATTCTCTTTATCGAAAAAAATAACTATTACTACAGATTGTGTTTGGATCAAATGAATGATGCTATCAAAGTTTCTAGGAAGTGAGTTCTAATTTTTCTAAAATGGGCACTTTATTACTTAAAGCAATAGACCCGGCCTCTGCATGTCTAAGATGCATAAGTCGCATAATTATCTGTTACAAAAATCACACAGATGTACGAAAAAGACAACAAAGTTCAAGGAACGATAAAAGACTAGGTAGGTGGATCCAGCCAAAGATCACGCTGCCACCCATGCTGGGGAAAAATATCCCTCGCCGTGTCCTCCAATCGTGAAGATATCTCCGTAAAGAGGTCTCAATGCTCCACCCGCTGCAATGGCACCCAAGAGCGGAGTGTAGCTGTGCACCGGTAAATGACCTGCATAAAGGACAAACAAATATTATTGAAAATCTTGTCATTTCTACATAGCCACAGCGACCAAATAATTGCAATCGCTTCCATCCTAATAAGACGCTTAAACCTTACATCCACACCATTGATCTAGTTGCCAAATATATTGGCAACACTACAGGGTGGGTATAGGGTAGACCCTATTTGAATGGCTGACCATATAGACCTAGCAAACTTACATTGAAAGAATAAGTGTTTGATAGTCTCATCATGATGACAGAAAACACACTTTTTACTTTCATGCCAGTTGCGTTTGGCAAGATTATCTTTAGTCAGAATAACCCGGCGACGAAGATACCATGCAAAAACTTTAAAAGTCGATCGACAAACCTCTCTTGAGTTTTCCTTACCGTGTTCCATCCAAAATTCTTTACTTTTCATGTGTCTTGCAATTTTATACTTGCCACCATTAAATCTGTTATATTTGTGTTTTTTCTCTTTTCATGCGTTTCTCAATTCTACAATCTAAGGGTCCTTTGAATATTTACGACAAGTTCGCATGTAAGCTGAGTTAGCTATTGATACCGTGATGGATACCGCGATGGCTTTATATGTAAAGGTAGGTAGTATTGGGCATGGTGATCAATATCCAAAATCCATATCAATCGAGTATTCCACGGTCGGGAGTGATGCCTCCAAGGAGCAGCTTGCTGGTGGTGGCCCTTCTCATTCTGGCCTTGCTCTCCTCTGTTGCTGCTTGCTGTTCCATGGTGAAGTCAGAAGAAGGAATATCATGAATGCTGGATTGGTGGACAGACTAAAGGAGGTTCGAGTAAACGTGATGTTGAGGGATCTGCTTGGCGTTCCGGGCTTGCAGCAGTGGTATGCGTGTGGGGGCGGCAGCACAGAGGAAGTTCGGAGTCTTACCTTTCAGGTGAAAACCCAAGGTCTGGCCTTAACTAGTTGTGCCTGGCAATGTTCTTGTTGGAGGCACTGTTTTGAGAGTGGGGACTATCTTCAGGGAGAAATCGTAAGACCTTTGGTCGGGTGGCGACGGCACTGGTGCACTGTTTCCTTCTTGGAGGCGTCACTTTTGGAGAGTCTGTACTTCAGGTGTTGTCATGGTGGTGGTTGTATTGATGTTGCTAGGTCTAGAAGGCTGTAGCGGGACTTTTATTTCTTAGTTTTCTTTTCTCTTTTTTGGCTGTATGCATCCGTACTGCCATTAGGGTGGGGCGTTGTTGCAGAGGCTGGGTGTAATTGGTATCTTTTGATATTAATATATTCCCTTTATCGAAAAAATGGAGGATGAGTACCAGGGGGAGGAATATGAGGAGGAGGAATGGGACACTGCACACCAAGGTTTAGATAGAAGGATTCTCGAGCCATTTCAGACTCAACCTGAACCTAACATGCGATCCGAGCGACGTTGTCTACACCCTCATCCCATCCTTGTGCGTCTTCGAGTTCCTGTCGCCCAGCTGCTCGGGAGACGGTGCCACCGCTACGGAGTTGGTGGATCTCGGCAGCGTCCAACTCGCAGAGGAGTACCTACGGTAGCGATGAGGAGGGAGGCACTGGAGGTAGGCTAGGGAATGTCGTTACGAACGACCATTCGTAGTAGTTAGAAATAAATTTATGAACTGCTAGCTTTGTAAGTGTGCAACTGATGAACTGAGTTTGATTTGTGTGCGGTGAGGGTGATAATATAGTAAAGTCACCCGTGTAGAGAAGAGGTGACCTTGCGTTTTCTTGGATGGTACCATACATGTATCGTTTTATCTCCATCGATATTTAGGATTGACTGCAGGCAAACAAATAAATGACATTTTCGGTCCAAATCATGCATCCCGAGCAACTAAATAACAAGTCAATTATGGCTCATGACTCGTTCTGAACGTACAAGTATGCTCGTAGCACTGTGCTAGTGAGCCCTAAAATCAGCCTAGATACGAAACACGCCCAATATGATCTGGGTCGTGGACGCGCCCCATCTCCCGTTTCAGCCTTTGCAGAAGAGAAAAGAGAGGGTGAACAAAGGAGTGGGAATGATCTTAAGCGTAACTGTTGGTGACAAGGCAAACGATGTACATGCCAAGTTGATTTTCCTTGGGAGTATCTGAAGATCGAATCAACTGCGGGGATGGAAAACATGAGCATCTGCTTTTGCAGTACAATTAGACATGAAGGCCAGCCGATCGGCCATATGATCCAATTTGTAACTACAGGACAGTGCAAGAACTGGCTAGGCTGAGTAGGCAGTATGACAACAGAGCACCACTCAGAACACAGTAGTGTATTATTCCATCCGTGTAGTATTCCATCCGTTCTAAAATAAGGGTCCCAACTTTTCATAGCTAGCTAGGCTCATCCCACATGTCCAATTATCATAAGCAAAAGGAGAGCAGCTCGGAGGCCAACATAATTTGGAGAACCAGAAAGTGTTGAATACGATCTGCTTTCAACCCAACAGGAGCAAAGGATTCGTTCAGCTTAGAATCAAAGCAGAAACAAAAACGACATGCAAAATGCAGCTTCAGGATACCATAGAATTCTCGAACCGTTGTTTTCACCGAAGCCTGGAGATATACACATAAGTTAACCAAAAATTTCTTGTACAGCTTCGCTTAGAAGCAAAACAAGAGAGATGGGATACGGGCGCACGTGATTCGACCACTCCTTACTACAGGCTAAATATATAATTAGTACCACACCCTCAAAATAGTTTCAGACTTGGTTTCTCTTTTCAAGTACCATCCGAATAAGTAGGACAAGCATGGGTCATGGAAAACTTTGCTAGCATCTTGAGGAAAATCAAATGGCGTTGGTGGTTGTTCAGGCCTTCTTGGACTTGCAATCTGCTCCAACTGCTTGTTGGACTGATTTGAAACCGTCTCTTTCCAGACATTCTGCTAACTCAGCCTGTTGAACAAAAGTGTCAAATATTATATATAAGGACTATAATGAACATTTTAGTCCGGATGGTTACGATCATTTTTTGTGAACAGTGATACGTTGCTATTGAGGCAAAAAAAAAAAGCTGCAACTTGCAAGCTTAAAAACCAAGTACCAAATGTGTTTGGCTATTCACCTTTATTCTTGGGATGAGAGCTGGACCACCATAGGCAAGAGCAGTGTAAAGTTGAACAAGTGTAGCTCCAGAACGTATCTTCTTGTACGCATCCTCACCGCTGCAGAAATCGATTGAATATTTTTGTTAAAAGTGCAAAGCATCGTTGAGGTAAAGACAGACAGAAATTGCATTACCTAGTTACACCACCACAGCCTATGAGGGGAACAGTGCCCTGCAAGATATGCAAGAATTGTTAATGAACGAGAATTACGAGACAAAGAAACAGCGGCACTCAAAATGCAATAACCGGGATGGAAGATGTGCTGAAGTAAATAGATATGGCATACTGAAGTAAGCAAACGGATAAAAACACACACCCCTGTAAGGATATACATCTCCTTGAGGACGCGAGTAGATGAGTCAAATAGAGGCTTCCCGCTTAATCCACCGGCTTCTTGAGCTAGTGGATGTGCTTCTGCAGGAGGTGGCCTTGCAATTGTTGTGTTCGATATAATCTGTGTCGTTAACAATGTCGGTACAGAATAAGCAAACATTAGCGAAACAACGTGGAGAGGGAAATACATATTTGTGCAGAAGTTAAAAAGGATTATGATATTCAGTAAAGTGCCACGTAAAAATGGTCACGGAAGAACTGTCCACCTACCAGGCCATCCAACTTAGAAGAAAGAGCAACCTGGACAACAATAAGAAAAGCATAAGAAAAACACAACAAATAACCGATGAGCATGAAAAACAGCGCCAAGTCCAGTATGGTACCGCAGCAATGTCCTCAAGGTCCTCCTTCGACAAGTCCGGTGCAATCTTCACAAGCAATGGTGGTGGACCATCTTCAGCCCACTGCATCTCATCCCGTGCATCATGCACCTGCATATCCAGTGTAGGTCATACTAATTTCCCATGTAAATGAAGAAAAATATCCAGTTCAATTAAAAGGACTACAGACCTTCTTCACAAGTTCCCTCAGTTGCTTTCTACCTTGCAAGGCCCGCAGGCCTGGAGTATTTGGGGAGGAGATATTAATGACCTGCATTAAGAGCAAGAAACCACTGTGAACATTTATTTAAGAAGAAGCAGAGAATAAAATAATCAAATGTTTTTCCTCAGACCATAGTCCCTAATTTCAATAAGTAGTGATGTGCTTTAGCATATAATAACAAGCAAAGTACACAGTTTCACAAAATAAGCCCTTCATTTCTCCATTGTGCACTGACAACAAACCATTCAAGAAATGAATACACTTTGTTCTTAAGCAAACAGTTCTCCAATAATGCTGTTTCTTTCTCTCTTTGATCATTTGATGGGCCATGTTAGATGAGAATAGATCAACATGAATGAATGCAAAGTTGCTTACTGTAACAATCATACCGATCTGAATCTATGGTGCACATGAAACTGAAAGTACCAAACGCATGATGTTAAGTTATCTTGTAAGATCAATAGACGGATACCAGGTAATCAGCATACTGCGACAACGAATGAACTCCTTGAACATAGTCAGCAGCAGCATCTTCACTAGTCTTATTCTTGCCAAGATTGACACCCAGAATTCCAGGTCCTGCTTTCCCTCCCTGCTTTACATTACTGTTTGATGAAGGATAGCTCGAAGTTTCCTCCATCTTCCGCTTACCATGTTGTGCCCCAAGACGCTTAGCGACTACTACAATTCCTTCACTGTTGAACCCGCAGCGATTGATTACAGCACTGAAGAGAAGGCAAGAAAACGCCATTATAAGAAACCGTCAAGTAGAATTTTACTTGCGTTTCCATGATTTTGAATGACCCAAACAGTTTGAATACCAATAACAGTATATGACTTCTTACCCATACTCTTTCAATCTGAATATCCGAGGCTTGGGATTTCCCTCTTGAGGCTGTGGTGTCACAGAGCCAACTTCCACAAAGCCAAATCCAAGACCCAATAGACCCTCAACGGCCTCGGCATTTTTATCGAAACCAGCAGCAAGACCAATTGGATTTGTAAAGTTCCTGCCCCAGACCTCTAGGCCAAGAACTGGTGGATCAGGTCTCTTTTCTTTTGGAACAAATCCATGAGCAGCAGCAGTAACAGCCAAACGATGAGCAAACTCTGCATCCAGCAGTGCAAAAAGTGGATTCACCAGTTCTGTTGATCTGAATATCCAGCCACTGCGTGATCACAAAGGGCATATTATACGTTAGTGAATAGGCTCCTAGTTGATAGTTGTACCAAAAGCAGTAGAAATAGGCAGGTGCTTATAAATTCCCGAATCCCAGCAGGTGGCAATTTCAAGCGCCTATGGGGTATTTCCAAGCTATTTTGATGTAACTAGATTTGGTGTCAGAAATAAAGGTCCAAGAACTTAGTATCATGTACCAAAGTGTGGCCTCGTCGGTAGTACTCACGTAAGCACCTCCAGCAATAGTCAGCCCTATCATGGCCCCAGTCAAAAGCCTACCCTGCCAAATCAACAAGGAAAAACAAGGACTAGTTAGTTAATGAAGTAGTTGAGAAAAGGAGAGTAAAGGGACACATAATCACTGTAGCAATTGTATGATCGATTCAGTCCCGATCAATCTTTCATAGGATCCTTCACAGCTAATTCATCCATTCAATATTTTCAATAAAGAGAAAGGTTGCGAGTTAGTATTCTGATAATTCTATGATCAATTCAGTCCCGAAGGATCGATCAGTCAATAAACAGAAAAGTTGCAACTATTCATCAATGCACTTTTAAAAACTCAAAAAACAGAAGTTGCAAGTCAATATTGCTATCAAATTCTCAAGAGTATCTACAGTAGCAGTAGGAGTCAGTTTTTTTTTTGTTCGTATTACATCATGCTGAGACAGAGTGCAAGTAAGAGATTGCGCCACAGAAAGTTACAAAAAGAAAAAGAAAAAGTATCTTTCTCAAAGATGCAGTTTGAGATGCAATGCGTTAAGATGGCACAAGAACATGGACCAGAGCAACAACGCAGCGTGGTAGCACTAGCAGGCAGCAGCAAGCACAACCCAAACACGCTAAATATAGCAGGCACGCGGAAAGCCATTGCTCCAAGCTGTTTGCTAGAGAAAAACAGCTCGCGGAGGATCTCAGCGAAGAGCAGAGGGCGCGCGTGAGGTGTATGCGTTAATGCCGAAGAGACGGCGCGCGGAGCGGGGAGAGCGTCGTTACCTTGCGGGGAGGCGGGGGCACCTTATTAGGATTAGCCGCGGGTGCCGCCGGCGCGCCCGACGAAGCTGCGGAAGCCGTGCTGGCCTGCCGGGAGGGGCCGGCGCCGGCGCCGGCGCGCCAGGGGGAGCCGCGCAGGAGTGCGCCGCGGAGGGAGCGCCGCCACGCGCTGGCGGAGGCGGAGGACATGGCGGAAGGGTGGAGCGGCCCGGGAGCCGACGGCGATGGGGGCGGCGGCGAGGAGAGGCGGGTGTTTGGGTCGGCGTGGAGAGCAAGCAGGACGTGGAAGGAAAGTAGGGGACTATTCTCTTCTCTTCTCAATTGGGCTATAGGCCTGGAAACGGCCCAGCCCGGAATATATATACTGTATATCAGTCCTCGATGAGATGAAACAGCACGAGTACAACAAAACGTATACTTCCTCCGTTGAGAAATACTAGCAGAATGCCCGTGCTTCCCTACGGAGCAAACAAACGGCAGCTAATATCTTTTAGGTGTATCCAAGGATGAAAAGTTTTTTGTTTTTAAAATTTGGAAGCCCTCCAATTTTTTTGTGGTGATGCCGATGTATAATGGGTGCCAGGCTTCCCCTAAAAATCATAATGAACTTGCGGTTAATTAGATTTTTCAAAGCATCAATTTCGTAATGGAGTTTGATGTTAATATATATGAGTGTCAACAATACAAAATTCAACATAATGTTCTAACATTGAAAATAAACTCAGTTTAATCTTTATCATTTTGAACAGATAAAAATGAGAGTCTATAATTTATGATCCCCAAATGTTCTGTGGATTTATTTAATAATGAGAAAATTGTAATCGTATTTAAATTAGGTACAGAACCTTTCTATTACTCCTAAAAAAACCAGAGCATGAACATATACCATGGATCAACAGAAAACTTGTTGAGATAGTAAGTAGATGTGACCGAGGCAAAAGTATCAGAAGCGAAGGACGAGAGGGATAATGACTATCAGTTATGGGTGGTATTTGGTTTGTAATTTATAGATATGTGACACCATACATTCACAAGTTCACCTTAATAGTAAAGATTTGTTAATTGTGGCCGATTTACACACGGAGGAATTTTTTGAGATAGTAAGTAGATGTGACCGAGACAAAATTATCGAGAGCGAAGGACGCAAGGCATAAGGATTGCCTAAGGACGCATGCGCATACTCATCGTCTTCATCGCTATCGATCACGACGAGCTCCGGTACCGGCCACAGCCAGTTGGCAAGCGGCGGAACATATATACGCCGGTGCCACCGGCTGTGGTGGCGGTTGAGCAGCCCACGCGCGGTGGTGGAGATTGAGCAGCCCACTCCGGTGGTGGAGGTGGAGCAGCCCACGCCGGTGGTGGAGGTGGAGCCGCCCACGGGTTGTGCGGCGGAGGTGGAGGCGGCGGTTCCACCGGTTGCGGGGCTGAGTCCTCGAGCGCCCATCGTAGGGCCTCTTCCTCTGTGAGGCCCGGCGGCATGGTGCCGGTGGCGTACCAGGGCAGCGGTGGCTGCACCGGTCGTTCCACCTCTGAGACGAGGACGCCGAGCCTCGCGATCTCGTCGTCTGTCTTCGCCGCCGGGTACTCGGACTCCCCGGCCCTCCGCCATGGCCAACTGTTATTCCTGGAAAATGCAGGTGACGTAGTCTTCGCTGTCGTCGTCGTCCTCGTTGTCATCCTGTGGAGGCACCGGCGGCTCCCGTGTTCGATGACGAGGCGGTGGTGGATGGTCAAAAGGGAAGTCCCTGTCGCCGAGGAAGCCTGCCATCCTCCTCGGATCCTTCTCGATCTTGCACCAGGAGCGCCAGGTGTTGGAGTCGATGGCGTAGGCGGGATATATTGGCGCGGAGGTCCGGCGGCAGGTACCGCCGCCTGCGCCGGATCTCGACGCTCCTCTCTGGCTCGCGCGGAGGCACCGGCGGGACAGGCACCCGAAGGTAGCTGAGTCGCCAGCCGCCAGGCAGGTGCACGTCCCGCCAGCCCGCGCACGGCGTCCAGTTGTTGTACATGAGCCGCGCCACGTTGACGGGCAGCGACACCTTGTGCGTCTACTCCGCCTTCTTAGTGTCGCTGCCGAACGCCTCGAAGTCATTCTTCTTCTTCCCCATGGTGATGCGGTGGCGTGCGGCGTTGAGGGGTGGGAGTAGAGGTGTCCGTGGTGTGGGCGATGCCAGCGACGATGCCGGTCGACTTTTAAGGCCGGGCGCGCGCGGGACACGATGCCATTGATGGCGGCGCAGAAGCCCAGCTGTCGCTCGCCAGTGCGCGTGCAGAAGAGGCAGTCGTGACATTGATGGCGAAGACTGCGGCGCAGACGCGGAAGCGATGCCCTCGATACAACCCTATGGCTCGCTGCAGGCGCGGTGGAAAAGCGAGCGGTCACTTGGGGCGTCCGCGCAGCGTCCGCCACGACGCATCCCAGGCACAAATATGTGCGCGTTTGCGTCGCCGCGGACGGCCTGATCACTATACGTCGCCTGGCTGGAGCTGATTCCTGACGCATTTCTGGCCCGCGCGGACGCAAACGATCCCTCAGAGTCTGTTTGCGTTGCCCCGCTGAAGATCCTAAGTTCAGCAAGAAGAGAATTAACTCAACAAAACACAACACATGCGCACATGTACAGTAGTGGAAAACTTGGCCTGCTTGAGATACCCAGCCAAGCCGTGGACAAGAGCTGTTCCAACCCGCCCTTAGCTGCCGGCGCCGCGTGCTGCCGCTGCTTCTGATTTAGCTGCCTGTCGCTATGCTCCGTCAGAAAGGTTCTACACGCCAAACCGCGGTCGCCATCCTGAACCCAAGATTCCATTATCGCTCAGTAGCCTGCCTGCCTCGCTGGGTCGTGGGTATGTGCTTGGCTGTGTCTAAGGAACGGGAAAGAAGGAACTGAGATTGAATTAGGAAAAGGGAGAGCGTGACAGGAAAATCGGGGGCAGTTAAAATACCTTATATCACGAATGTGCTAACGCAGAAATTCAGAGCCAACGGCCACTCCTGATTTTTCTCCCACACAAGAGAGCTACGCGTTAGATGCTGTAGGGTGGACCATGGGTAGCCGCCGATTTTTTCTCGGGGAGGGCCAAAGTTACGCGATAGTTAGTTACAAGTATGCCACCAGGCATACGCAGATTTTACTTTAATAGTAAAGATAAGACATTTCATCCTCCTCTATAGATCGGTCCTCCCTTCTTTGGTCGGCTTCGTCGGGGTCAGGAGAAGTGGGGAACCCGATCTATGCTTCTCTGGTCGGCTTCGTCGGGGTCAGGAGAAGTGGGGAACCCGATCTATGCGTGAAATTTTCAATAAAAGTATTGTTTGCATTAGATTATGTTAGGATTTTGGTAGCCGTCTTCTTGTTGGTTTTCCCTCGATGAAGATGGCATCGTCAGCAATAAGTGATCTTCGGCCTTTCGTTCGGCGACGAGATTTTCTTCCCGACGTCAATGGTGGTGTTGAACGATCATAATTTTCTAGGTATGAGCCTTCAGATCAGATCGATTTTGGATCTTTTATCGTTATTGCCGCGAGGAGGATTATCATCGCAGTTTTTGTCCCGGCTGCTACGTCCTCGACAATGGTGATTCGTACTCTCGGCTCTCCATCGACGACGACAAAGCTAGTCGGTTGTTATTCCCTGACATACTGATGTTGGTACTCTTGCCGATGTTGAATGACTATTTTAATGGTCGCGAGCGTGCACGCAACCTTGGCATTGCGGCTCAATGGGAGAACTTTCATCGGTATCTACATGTCTATGGTTCGTTATCTATCTTTGGTTGTGTTCAGAAGAGTACAAGATTGTGTTCTGAAAGAAGAAAGAATTGAAAGACCTCGAAGATTTGTTACTATGTTTTAGACTTTATTTTGTAATCGTTGGAGTCAGTTCATGTATCTCTACCATGTACTATTTGTTACTTTGAATATATGTGGTATTGATTGTAAAAAAAAAAACTATATAAAGCTAGGTACTCCGTAGTATATTACACCCTTCGGGGGTTTTGGGTGTGAACCGATCTAGGGTCTTCTAAGAACATCTCTAGCAGAGCCCGTATATCTCGTAACCGAAAACGCTGAGTTCGGTCTCCCGAACTGTTGAGTTTAGATGGATGTTATCACGGCGCAGATCAGAAACCGAACTCGCGAACTGAAAAAGCGAAATTAAACGTCACGGGAAAATCAAACTCGCGATTGAACCCAGTTTGCTCCGATCAAGCTTGATTCATCGATAATTTACATTAATCTAGCCAAAATACATGATAGTTCGACCTACATTCGCTAATTTGAGACCTAAAACGACTAGATTAGGCCCCGGATTGTCACCGGGGCGCTTCCCGTCGGCGGCGGAGGGTTTTTCGGTTTCTAAACCCTACTTTGCACGAGCCGGCGGGGGGCGCCTCGACTTCTCCTTCTTCGGCCGCCTCCTCGCGCGCTTGCCGGCGCGCGATAGCATGCGGCCACTTCCGGCCCGCCCGCTTCCATGCGCCGTCGGAGCGCGTGCCTCGCGCGGTCCGTCTCCGCCGGTACACCCGGCGGACGCCGTGGTTCCTTTCTGCCGCTGATTCGCCCCCCTCCCCTACCTACGCGTGTTAACCGTCCCATGCGGACGGAGGGGTGGTGGCGGAAGCGGCGTCAGAGGCGGCGGAATGGCTCGCCAGAGAGGAGGCAGGTGGCGGGAACTACCGCTAAAGTCAGGATCTGCGGTAGCAAAGGTACATGCTGAAACCCCATATAGTCAGAGTTGGTTCTTTGCCAATATGAGATCTGCATGGGGACTGGCACAAGACGTAAAGTTCAGAGCGGTAGAGAGCATTTTATATATACTTCAATTCTTCTGTTTGGGAGATCCGAGATTAGGAGAAGGTTATGGAGGGCGGCCCGTGGAATTTTCGTAATACTCTTGTTCTTGTAGAACCTTACGATGGCTTTACAAAGCCGAGTTCGATCAAGCTTCAGAAGATTGCAGTTTGGGCACAAATTCATGATCTTCCCGAGACATACAGACCGCTAGCGGAAAATCTTGCTAGGTTCGTGGGGGAGTTTAAGGAAGCTGAGCCTGATTCGATGGAATTTTTTGGGAATTACTGCGGAGCTCGTGTGAGGATTCCTGTCAGTGAACCATTAAAGCGTGCAGTTTTCATCTCTCGGGGCGGGAACAAAGAAACACCAAAAATAGAGCCAGAATCTGTAGGGATTTACCAATGATCCTTATTAGTATTTGGTTTATAACTCTGTAGGACCGTGAAACCCTGTTTTGTGTATTTTTTTTTACTTTTAAGGACCTTAACAAAGTTAAATTAAGCTAGAACTTCTGGGATACCAATATTTCATCAAGAGAAGCATTTGGAGTGCTTGGACCTCACGAAATGCGACAGGAGGGACAAAAGAGGGCTGGTGGCGCGCCACCACCTATGTTTTCCTCCTCGGTCGTCTGATTCGCTCGATTCTTTCACCTACGGACTTCGTTTGACCTAAAAAAAACCTATATATATAGGACTTCACGAGGCTTCCTGGAAACACCGAAACAGAGCCAGAACCAGCAAAGATTGGAGGGGGAAACTCCACCGAAGGGATCTCCAACATCTCCACCATCACCACCATGATGAAGAGGAACTAGTCCACCTTTGTACTATGAGTTTCTGGTAGTAGCTTGATCTCTCTCTCTTGTTCTTCATAGATTGTAGTACCATATGAGCTGACTAACATGATTATGGTCATATATGTAATATGGTCATATATGTAATTCATATGTGGTGGATCTTTTATGGACAGAGGGAGTATGATTTTTGTTTCTATTTTGTTCAGCAGCTCTCTACGATTTCACATACGGTATTTTCTGCATTTCTTAATGCAGTTTCTTGTTGGAACATTTTTGTCTCACAGTAAAAGCAAGAGTTGAAGGATCAATAAAATCCTATGGTGTTTGTCTTTGTTGGATTTTGTGGTACATTCAGATATTTTGGAGATTCTACGAAATAGTCGAGTCATGTAATTTTCATCATGTATGACCAATTTATATTCAGCGAAGTATAAAAACATCGATAGAGAATTATAATCATGGCTTCCAAATTTCCACAATATGCATAGAAGAAAACTAGATTCTATTTATTGAATTCATCAAGATAATTTTTTATTTAGAACACACACAAGAAAACGATAAAAAATACGCTGGTAAGCAAAATAGTACACGCATGCCGGCACCACAGGGTAATGTCATCTTAATATCTCTGGAGTTCTAGAGATTGCACGGCTTACAACATTGGCATGTCCATGTCCATATCCACCATCCAGATTTACAAAAGCCAGTTGTCGAACCCTCATGGCGACAAACTTTTATGCAGGGCTTGTCAATCATACATCCACCACGGAACGAGGCACTTGGTTTTTCACATAAGCCACCTGGACACGACTCCGGAGAGCCATCTAATTGTGCAGATTCATAGATCAACATGATAAAATGAAAACAATACACGTGAGAGAAATGTTTCATTTACCCGTAGCCACCACCAGCAGCAACAATGCCATGATGATGAGAGAGTGAGACTTCCGTAGCATATCCATTCTCACAACAACAACTGATATCGCTCTGTATTCCTTCATAATTAATGGTACGATGATCAATAAATAATTATTGATACTATAAAAAATTAGAATAAACCGGTATGGAAGAAGTAATCAAAATGGGAATAAAGACTAGTTGATGGCCCAATCTAGCAAAAACGAGATTAATGACTAACTAATGGCAGGAATATTAGAAACAGTCAAGATGGGGAAATAAAAATTCTGACCGAGTGACGTGCAAAACGTGGTAAACTAGTAATGATATATGGGGAGGTAGGATGAATGACACCCCGTCATACTTAACATGTAGTAGGTGCTGCTAAATCTTACTCTGGTTGTTTGTTGGGAGTTGGATGAATTCGTGAAGATGAATACAATGATAATCGATCCATATCAAACTGGACAGGTAGACACATCACGCGTCACTCTGACGATATGTACGACCGATCAGAATAATCATCTCGTAACTGTGGATCGATAGGGGTCTAGCGATCTCATTCTTGTATCTAAATATCCATTGGGACTTCTCTCGGCCATTTTCTGAAACTTCTATTTGTACCAAGGCTGCTTTTGGGCTACCATGCTTTATGGAGGTTTTTGCTTATGCTGCTTGGAACATTTCGAAAGTTAGAAATATTTTGATATTCAACAGTATGCCATCATCCTTTAGTAGATGGAAAGTCGCTGCTCATAGTGATCTTCCTCTCCATAAGTTTTTAAAGAGAAGGCACAAGTGCCCAGCTTTAAATTAATAAAGCCCCTAACGGCCGAGATTGTTACAAGGTGCAGCCCGCTTACAACACAACGAACACCAACTACACAAGATGAACAAGAAAAACAACTAGTCCGTGTCGAAGCCTCGTCGCGAAGACACCAGGGAAGACGCAGCCCAAGTCCGAGGGAGCCACCTGCAGCCTTGAGGGAAATCATCGTCTGCAACACCGGTTGAGAAGGCAGCATCAGCCGCCATTTCCAATGCCGAAGAGGGATCCCTTCCCTCTCGTCCTGGCTCGGAGGACGCCGTACCGTCGGACATCGGATGTGCTCCCCTGAGCAATGGAGGAAGCAGACCACCATCCCAACCTAGGCAGAAACCAGAAACGCCTCGCTGACGCCGACGAGACCACCGAGACTGAAACTGCCACCGACCAAGGTAGCCACAGCGAAGAACGCAAACAGGGGCACGGATCGCTGATGATGAAGGAGAAGGTCACCGAGCACGCTTCGGAGACACCACTACCAGCCACCTCGCACCTCGACAGCCCTCAACCGGCAACCGATCCCCAAACGACGCCTCCAAGGAGGAAACGACGCTCATGGCGCCGACGACGCCCAATCCAGTGGATTGTGGGTTTTCACCTGGGAACATGGCCGGGGTGTGGAGAACCGGGACCTCAACAGCGCCTCGAGAGGAATCACGGCGCCCAGGGGCGTCGCCACTGCCGTGGTAGTCCAGCTGACCAAGGGATTCCCCCAGTCCCGGTCTCGCACGCACCACCACCTCCGAACGAGCCCCACAGCAGGAACAGGCGGCCCAGAACAGAGGGGAAAAGGGCCAACTTGAGGGGAGGAAAGCTGACCTTCAGATCTGGCCAAGGGCACCGGAGCAGCCCCCAGCCACGACCACCACCCACCGCCGCCTTGCCACCCGCGCGGCCAAGGACGACGGCGCGCACCCGCGGACGCCGCTAGCCATCATAGCCGACGCCGCCTCTCCACCCGAGGCCGCCGCCCCGGCGCCCAAGGATCCCTGCAAGAAGAAGCATCGCCGCCGCTGTCCACGCCCACAGGGGGGAAGCCATCGCCGTCGAGCTCCGCCGCCTCCACCACGAGGAGCCGTCCCGCCGCGGCGCTCCGGCCCGCCGCGCGAGGAGCCGCCGGCTCGTCGCTGTCGATCCCCGCCTCCGGGATGGGAAGGCCCCGCGCCGCCACCCCACGAGAGGAATCGAGAGAGATCCGCCGCCGCCGGCACCACCCGGACTTTGCCCGGTGGCTAACGCCGGCGGCGGCGGATGGGGCGGGGAGAGGTTGGCTGGGTTAGGGTTTGGGGGTCGCCCTCCCGTCGCCCGCGGGGAGCGACAGGGGACGAAACCAGGTCGGGTTCCTCTCCATAAGTACAAGGTTAAGCCTAGTCGAGTTCAACCACTAGTTGAATGGGTCCTCTCTATATTTGTATAATTTGTTTGTATGCTCTAAGATACTTCCTTCCGCCTTGATGTAATCAGCCCTATGATGGGTTAGTTGTATTCTTGTTCTATTTAATACTATAAAATTACATCGTAGGGGATTCTCTTAAGGTAAAGGTGTCAAAAAAATATCATTCTTATACTAAAACATATGTTTTTTAAGGGATACTAGACCAACAAAAAACAAAAAAGAAGACAAGAATTTATTCAGAGATGTATATGTGCATGGAGTGGAGAAATCTCTCAACCGCGAGCGCGTACCTCAGTCGTTGGGAGCGGCAGCCTGATCGGCCGGTATGTCAACTGTGTTTGTGTGTGTGATGCGAGCCACCGCCCTGACCCTAAATTTATAGACAGGAGCCTTGCCTCTTGAACTTTCCACCGAAACCTTAGCTAGCTGGCCCTCGCGCACTGCAGAGGACTGTGAGAAGAGGTCCAATCCAATCCATGCACCCTGAACATCATCTTTGGTTCCCGTTATCACGCAAGCATCCATACCAGCCCGCCTAATCACACGCCCTATATATGATGTAGGCAAAACCTATCCAACCGTGTTTCCAGTCTACCAGAATCTCTATCTCTATCTTCCTCAAAAAAAGAAATATATATCTCTATCTTTACCTCTAACTCTACATTTTCCTCCGTCTCTATCTCTATCTCTATCTCTATATCTATCTCTATCTCTATCACTAAAAAAGGAGGAGGTTTCTGCTAGATGTATATATCTGTATATTGTAGTTTCCCCATATGTTAGGGGGCTTTCTGCATATGTGCACCTGTACATGTACTATATATTGTGGCCTTTGGCCCCCTGGTAATACATCAAGCATATTGCCCTAACATGGTATCAGAGCAAAACTTGGTCCTAGTCTATACTTGTCGTCCCGGCCGTAGTTGCCGTCCTTCATCCGTGGCCGTTTCCGTCCGGCCATCTTTGTCGCCGTCTTCGTCCGGCCGTCTTCGTGGCCGCCGTGGAATCGCCCCGCCCGCCCGATCTGGCCGTGAGCGGAATCGCCCCGCCCGCCCCGCCCGATCTGGCCGTGATTGCCCGATCCGCTGCTCTGCCGATCTCCCCTGGTCCGATCCCGTCCCTGGCTGCCGGCCGATCCTCTGGTCTGCTTCCTGGTGATCAATCTCTGATCTTCCGTGCTGCTGCTCCCTGCTCTCCGACGGCCCGCGCGCTCCGCTCCCTGGCCGGCCGATCGGCCCGCGTGTGCTGCTCTTTGTTTTCCCTTGCCCGCGCCTGCCCCTGCTATCTCCCTGCCCAGATCGATCGATCGAAGCAGGGCCAGATCCGTTTTCTCTTCTTCGTCAGTTGACTTGATCTGGAAAAAAAAAATAAAAAAAAAGCAAAAAAAAAAAAAACTGTCGTCGGCTGTTGTTACCCGATGTCTTCTTCCGCTGATCCCGCCTTATCTTTGGGTCTCCCTTCGGTACTTGGTATTTGTCCGCTGCCTCCGTGTATGACGGCTAGCCATTCTTCGTCGCCGTTTGCGGCCTCTTCCCGTGGTTCTGCCCGCGCTTCGCCGACTTCGTCTACGTCGGCCCGCCGCTCTACATCGACTTTTGCGGCCTCTTCCCGCGGTTATGGCCGCGCTTCGTCGACTCCGTCTCCGTCGGCCTGCCGCTCTACATCGACTTTCGCGGCCTCTTCACGTGGTTATGACCGCGCTTTGCCGACTCTGTCTTCATCGGCGTGTTGCTCTCCGTCGCCCCCTTTGGTGGCCTCTGTGCGTGTGGGTGATAGCTCCTCGTCGGCACCTGATTGTACGTCGACCTCTCCAGTCGCGCCCCTCTCTGCGCATGAGATAGCGCAGCTTCACCGCCTGCTTGATGCTTGGGATTCCAGCCACGTCGGCAGCCTCGCGGTCCGATTCTCCGCCCTCGTCCTCATTGCACCTATCGTGGCAAGGTTGGCCACACTTCCTCCACCCGTTGGACGCGGGATCCCGCCACGTCAGCAGTTCCAGGATCGTCAGCAGGCTGGCTCTTCAGGATCTTCTGCAGTTGCACTCTCTGATCAGGACATTCTCAGGGGTCTTCGTGGTCTGCTCGCTACTACAGACTCTTCCTCGCCGGGCGCTGCTGGTTCTGTGACTGGCTCTTCTGGCACTGCGCGACCACCAGTTTCTACACAGTCAGGTACGTCCCCGTGGTATCTGGATTCTGGAGCTTCCTTTCATATGACCTCTGAGTCTTCTATTCTGTCTGCTCTTCGGTCTCTTATTTCTCCTATCCGTGTTGTCACGGCTGATGGTACCTCTATTCCTGTTTCTAGTAGAGGCACCCTTTCTACTCCCTCTTTCTCTGTCCCTGATGTTTCTCATGTTCCTCGCCTTCAGATGAACATTTTCTCTGCTAGCCAGCTCACCGATTCTGGTTGTCGCGTCATTCTTGACGCTGAGTCTTGTGCGGTTCAGGATCGTCGCACACAGGCCCTGGTTGGAGCTGGCCCTCGTAGCCGTAAGTCTCCGGGGCTTTGGGAGTTAGACTGGCTTCGTGTTCCTTCCGCTGCCACTCCATCTGCCAGTTCTCCTCCGGTTGTTGCCTCTGTCACCGGCTCTTTTCAGCAGTGGCATCATCGTCTTGGTCACCTTTGTGACTCTCGCCTGTCGTCTTTGGTTCATCGTGGCCTTCTGGGGTCTGTCTCTGGAGATGGGTCGTTACACTGTTAGGGCTGTAGGTTAGGCAAACAGATTCAGCTTCCTTATCCTACTAGTTTGTCTGTCTCTCGGCGACCGTTCGATTTAGTCCATTCAGATGTTTGGGGTCCGGCTCCCTTCGCTTCGAAAGGGGGCCATCGATACTATATCTTATTCATTGATGATTTTTCACGGTACACCTGGGTGTTTTTCATGCACTCTCGTAGTGAGGTGCTCTCTATTTATCAGCGTTTTGCGGCCATGGTCCGCACTCAGTATTCCTCACCCATTCGTGTGTTCCGTGCTGATTCTGCTGGTGAGTATATCTCCCAGCACCTTCGTGGTGTCCTTGCTGAGGAGGGCACCCTCGCTCAGTTTTCTTGTCCCGGCGCGCATGCTCAAAATGGCGTCGCCGAGCGTAAGCATCGTCATCTTCTTGAGACCACCCGTGCTATGATGATTGCTTCTTCTCTTCCGCCACATTTCTGAGCTGAGGCTGTTGCTACGTCGGCCCACCTCATTAACATTCAGCCTTCCGCTGCTCTACAGGGTGGCATTCCTCTCGAGCGTCTCTCTGGTGTTTCTCCAGACTACTCGACTCTCCGTTCATTTGGTTGCGTCTGCTATGTCCTTCTGCCTCCTCGTGAACGCACCAAACTGACCGCTCAGCCTGTTGAGTGTGTTTTTCTCGGATACAGTGATGAGCATAAGGGCTATCGCTGTTGGGACCCCGTTGGTCGTCGGATGCGCATCTCTCGTGACGTCACGTTTGATGAGACGCGTCCCTTCTATCCTCGCCCCACCTCGGGTACTTACCCGGTGGATGATATCTCTTTTCTTCTTTTTCCGGATGCACCCCCTGCTGTCCCTCCTCCCCTCCCTCCTACTTCTGATGCGCCCCCTTTGGCGCCATCCTCTCGTTCGTCTAGTCCACCTAGTACTCCTCGTCTCCGGCTTCGGCTCCTTCCGATGTTGTCCCTTCTTCCTCTTCTTCTGATGACTTGTCTTCTGCAGATGAGCTTCCCCCTTCAAGGCCTGTTCGTCAGCGTCGTGCTCCAGCTCGTTACTCTCCTAGTCAGTATGGTCTCTCTGTCGTTTCCGAGCCGACTTCTTATCGGGATGCCGAGCGTCATCCTGAATGGCAGCTTGCCATGGCTGAGGAGATCACTGCGCTTGAGCGCACTGGCACTTGGGATCTTGTTTCTCCCCCTTCTGGTGTTCGTCCCATCACGTGTAAGTGGGTCTATAAAATTAAGACTCGCTCTGATGGATCTCTTGAGCGCTATAAAGCGCGTCTTGTGGCTCGTGGTTTTCAGCAGGAGCACGGCCGTGACTATGATGAGACTTTTGCCCCTGTGGCTCATATGACTACTGTGCGTACCCTTCTTGCTGTTGCTTATGTTCGCCGCTGGTCTGTCTCCCAGCTTGATGTTCAGAATGCTTTTCTTAATGGCGAGTTGAGTGAGGAGGTTTACATGCAGCCTCCTCCTGGGTATTCTGTTCCCGATGGGATGGTTTGTCGTCTTCGACGTTCTCTCTATGGTCTCAAACAGGCCCCTCGTGCCTGGTTTGAGCGCTTCGCCTCTGTGGTGACTGCTGCTGGTTTCTCTCCTAGTCTTCATGATCCAGCACTTTTCGTTCACACTTCTCCTCGTGGACGTACTCTTCTTCTTCTCTATGTTGATGATATGATCATTACTGGTGATGATCCTGAGTATATTGCCTTCGTCAAGGCTCGTCTTCGGGATCAGTTTCTTATGACTGATCTTGCTCCTCTTCGCTATTTTCTTGGCATTGAGGTTTCATCCACTTATGATGGTTTTTCTATCTCTCAGGAAAAGTACATTCAGGATCTTCTTGCTCGTGCTGCTCTTGGGGATGAGCGCACGGTTGATACTCCTATGGAGCTTAATGTTAAGCTTCGTCCCATCGATGGTGATCCTCTTCCCCGATCCCACCCGTTATCGCCATCTTGTTGGGAGTCTTGTTTATCTTCTTGTCACTCGTCCCGATATTTCTTATCCTGTTCATATTCTCGAGTCGGTTGTCTCAGCTCCTACCACTGTTCACTATAGTCATCTCCTCCGTGTTCTTCGTTACCTTCGTGGCACGATCACTCGTCGCCTTTTCTTTCCCCGTTCAGCCTCTCTCCAGCTCCGGTGCTATTCGGATGCTACGTGGGCGAGTGATCCTACGGATCGTCGTTCACTTTCTCGCTTCGTGTGTTTCTTGGTGGTTCGCTTGTTGCTTGGAAGACGAAGAAACAGGTCGCAGTTTCCCGTTCGAGTGTTGAGGCTGAGTTGCGGGCTATGGCTTTGTTGATTGCTGAGGTGACTTGGTTACGGTGGTTGCTTGCAGATTTTGGGGTCTCTGTTACGACACCCACTCCACTTTTGTCCGACAAAGACAGTGCTATCAGTATTGCACGTGATCCGGTCAAGCATGAGCTGACCAAGCATATTGGTGTTGATGCTTTTTACACACGTGCTCAGGTACATGATGATGTTGTTGCGGTTCATTATGTGCCTTCAGATTTGCAGTTGGCGGATTTCTTTACGAAGGCACAGACTCGAGCGCAGCATGATTTCTTACTCTCCAAACTCAGTGTTGTGGATCCACCATGAGTTTGAGGGGGGGTGTTAGATGTATATATCTGTATATTGTAGTTTCCCCATATGTTAGGGGGCTTTCTGCATATGTGCACCTGTACATGTACTATATATTGTGTCCTTTGGCCCCCTGGTAATACATCAAGCATATTGCCCTAACAGTTTCATTTCATGCCACTCCGTTGATCCATTCTTCAACCCCCCATATCTATCGTTCATTCTCCGTCATCGGTTTTGTTAACCTGACACCTTCTATCGAGGGTACTCCTCGGCAATACCCTCTATTTGGGGCTTAGGGTAGACGGAATCCTGCAGGCTGACACGAGACATCGGATACCAAACAAGCGGGGAGAGAGATTTACCTAGGTTCGGGGCTCTCAATGAGGTAAAACCCTTATGTCCTGCTTGTCTGATCTTGATTATTCAAAATTATCGGGTTACAATGAGGTAGCCGAAGGCTTCGACTACAATCTCGTCGAGAGGCTATGTTCTACGATCACCTAGCTCTAGACTTGCGGTGGTTATGGCTATGATAATTGTGTGTCCCTCGGCAGACCCTCTCCTGGCCCTTATATTGGGAGCCAGGTCTCAAGAGTTCTATCCTGGTTCGACTAGTTCACAAAGAGTTTCACACCTAAACTTTCCTTGTTTCTTTGTCGTCTTACCTTGTTCGTCAAGATTCCTTCCTTGGAACCGACATAACGGCCCACCTTGATCGATGGATGATTTTCATGGGCCCCTGATTGGGCCGTAGGAGGTAGCGCAATTCTAGTTACCCGAATGGTAATGCCCACATCAGTAGCCCCCCGAGTGACTGGCTGAAGAAGCTTTGGGTAGGGACTAAAATTGTCTTCTATCGAGTGTTCATAATTGCCGGAAGACCTCGACTCCTTTTAAATAATGATGCCTTTTGTATCGGGTGCGCCTTCAGTGCTCCTGATGGGAGTAGCCCCCGAGTCTAGGCACGGATGCTTGCAACCGTGTGTAGACTCAAGTTGTACTACTCAAATATTTTTCTTCTGCTGATGTTTTCTGCAAACTGTCATGGTCATCCGATATTTTTTTATATCAGGTCTTCAATACCTTCAAGTAAGGTTATGCTTGTTGGTAGTACGTAAAGGATGTTGAGTAACGTGCTCAGCTTTACTCGATAAATCGATGCTAGTTAACTGCCGATGGAAAAACAACGTTACCCTACTCAGAATCAAGTCCCCGGGCATGATCTTGGATCGTGTGAAATCTTTGTTTTACGCGAGAGAAATATTTAATAAACTTTCTCGCCGTTTACAGTATAAAGCGCGGGCGTGCTAGTATACGATTGTATACAATTTAAATAACACAAACACAAAGATCATGCGTAGGAAACTTGTAGTTTTTATTAACTTTTTGCAGATCACATACAAGTCCTATTTTACATATTCTCTGTGTGGCATCTGACGTACAAGAGACGATTGTGTAGTTCTCAACTCCTAGAGCCTCGAGAGGATTTCTAGTTAATTACATCCACAGTTTATATCTATGGACAACCTCCGATTATGCTGCATCAAGCGGTCATCAACATCATCGACTCGTAGCTCACATCTGCCAAGGCGACATGCAAATATTTGACAACTTAATTTAGTTGCAGCCACATCAACAAATTATGGATGCAACGTTCAATCAGGCACCAGATTCAGGAAAAGTCTCAACATAGATGTTCGGCCTCGTCGGTCACGAACAATATTTATCCCGCCTTGTCGGTCAGGATTTATATGTAGGTTCCGGCCTCGTCGGTCACGGAAAAGGGTGTATCCCGCCTCGTCGGTCAGGATATATGTGTAGATTATGTATAGATTCCGGCCTCATCGGTCGCGAAAGAAGAGTAGACTGTACTGAATCATCACAGGTCTGATGTGAATCGTCGCTCTGTAAATTGTTGATCATGGGTCTTTGCTTATTCCAATGTAGATGACCACGTTTTTGTTCAAACGTTACATGCATATGCCCCCTTTTTAGAAAACTTGGAGGCTATCCGGCCCATGTACGTGGGAGCCTCTCAAATAGACAGATACACTTGTATTTATGAAGATTTTCGCTTTTGCGCTACGAATGTACCGACGGCGATGTAAATCGCGTAGAGTCCGTCACACCACAATCTTGTAGACGGAATGATAAAAAGTCTGCGGCGGCGATATAGATCGCGTAGAGCCGAAACAAAACTGATTTTGCATATAAAATCATGAATATCATCGGGGGCGACATGAACCGCATAGAGCCAAGATAGCACCAATTGTGAAGATACCATTGGCGGCGACATGACTCGCGTAGAGCCGAGATAACACCAATTGTGAAGATACCATCGGCGGCGACTTGACTCGCGTAGAGCCGGGACGACAACAATTTCACGGATCGAAACGACCGGCATCCGCAGCGGTGATATAAATCACGTACTGTTGAAATATTGGGCCCATATTTGGTGGCTCATACTAGATTTCAGATTTCCCCTATAAATCTCAAAGCCCACTTAGTGGCAGCCTTGTGAGTTTGAGGCCAAGTTGGTGGCAGCTCACTAGGGAGTGGCAAGAGGTGGGAAGTTTTAGGCCCACATGGAAAGTTGGGAGGAAGTTCCACCACTAGTAAGTGAGTGAGAATAGGAGTGCTACACGCGCGCTCCTCCTCCTCCTCCCTCGTCTCGACACGACACGACACGTCGCGCCGCGCCGCGCTCGTGGTGAGTGGATTGAGCCTCGAGCTGAGACTTTCCTTACTTTTTGCAGCTCAGGAAAACGAACAGAGTCCTAGACGGACGCGTCACAGTTAGTCGGTTCGGGTCGCTCCCGGATCGTGGGCTATCTGTAACCGACTCGAAACGTTCGTGCGACGTGGGCGTGGCCCACGTTGCCTAGGATTTCCCGAGCCTATATAATCTCTTGCCCGGCTACCGCAGAAATATATCGAACACACAAGTTAGGGTTTTCACCTCTCTCTGCTTGCGCCGCCATCGTAGCCTACTCCATCCTGCGCGCCGACGTTCATCGGCGAACGAAGAGTAGGGTAAAGGATTTTATCTCTATAACTTTGTAAAAATTGGCTTTACGCAAATAAAACTCAAGCCTCCTCTTGTCTGCTTTGCATGTAGATATAGGCCAAGTTTCTCTTCTTGGTGTAATTTGCCATACATTCAAAGTATTGACCACTCTCGTGGCTGCAACCTTTCATGTTGCAGATTATTCGACGACTTGTGAGAATGCGTAGGTCGCGAGTCTACACTCAACGAGCCTGTGGCATTGATGGGACTCCAAGATGTTATTTCGTTTTCCGTTGTATTGAGCTAGTCTTTGGCTATGCAAGTTGTAATTATTTGTACTCTGGATTATTCGAAACGTGTAATAAAGACTTGTGTTTTACATGATAATTCATCGACTGTGAGTGCTAGCTAATGATCTAGGGACTAGCATATTTAATCACAGGGACTTTGGATCCTACCAGATCTGGGGTCGCTACAAAGTAACTAATAACTCCCTTGTTCATTTAATTTTCTTTGCCATGCAGGGTTTGGAAACGGTTCTCAGATCAAATAACCGGTGAATTTAAACATGAGCTAGAATTTAGAAAGTTAGTTAATATGGATATTCAGCAACCGGGGACCAATCTATGTGGATACTATGTTTGTGAGTTCATCCGGAGATACACCTCTGAGCGGAGGGCGGCAGATAGCAACGTGCGAAGGAATAACTTGCGGAAGAAGCTTAGTCCAGAAGCTCGCTTCCGACCAATTCAAGAAGAATTAGTAGGATTTTGATGAGGGAAGTCCTTCATCCTAAAGGAGAACACTATTACGAGGACGAAGAACTTCTGATGCCGTAAATTGTGTATGGAAACTTGTTCGAAGTTGTATTTGGTCACCCGAGATTGAATATTGTATATTCCTCTTGAATTCTTCTTGTTTAAAATTTCAAACTTGTTTGAAATTGTACATTCATATGCATCAACGTGTAACATGTATATAGTAGCGTAGAATATGTGTACTGGAACTTCTTTGAAATTAAAATAAAACACAAAATAAAATATAAAAGAAATAAAACGCAGCAAAAAAAAACTAGATTTAGGGGGGCTAAAACCCTAAACCTGCGGAGACCAACCGCGACTAAAGGTCCTCCGCCCCGACGCACGCCTGCCGCCCACGTGGACGGGCCTTTAGTCGCAGTTCGTAAGCAACCGCGACTAAAGGGGGGGCTTTAGTCGCGCATAATTAATCCTGGTTGCGCAACCAGGATTAATGGCGGTTGCGAGCCGCGACTAAAGGCCGTTTTTCTACCAGTGGCAGCTCCAGTAAAACGATCCCCGTAGAATAGGCACCATGTGGAGATGGTAGCAGCGTCGGCGTCGACCCCAACTAGGCGACGTAAAGGACGATGAGCGACCGTTTGCGTCCACGTGGGTTGAAAATAGGTCTGGAACCCGCTCCAGCGGGACGACGCATAGTGATTGGCCGTCCGCAACGACGCAAACGCGGCGCATATTTGCGTCTGGGATGCGTCGCGGCGGACGCTGCGCGGACGCCCCAAGTGACCGCTCGCATTTCCACCGGGCCCGCCTGGCAGCGAGCCATAGGGCTGTATCGAGGGCATCGCATCCGCGTCTGCGCCGCAGCCTTCACCATCAATGTCGCGGCTGCCTCATCCGCGCGCGCTGGCGGGCGGCGGCTGGGCTTCACCGCCTTCAATGACATCGTGTCCAGCGCGCGGCCGGTCTTAAAAGTCGACCCGCATCGTTCCTGGCATCGCCCACACCATAGACACCTCCACTCCCACCACCGCCTCGCGCCACTGCCACGCGCCACTGCAGCACCATGGAAAAAAAGAAGAACGACTTCGAGGCGTCCGGCAGCGAAACCAAGAAGGCGGAGCGGACGCACAGGGTGTCGCTGCCCGTCAACATGGCGAGGCTCATGCACGCGAACTGGACGCCCGTGCGACATGCACATGCCTGGCGGCTGACGGCTCAGCTACCGCCGGGTGCATGTCCCGCCCTTGCCTGCGCACGAGCCAGACAGGAGCGCCGAGATCCGGCGCAAGCGGCGGTACCTGCTGCCGGACCTCCGCGCCGATCCCGCCTACACCATCGACTCCGACACTTGGCGTGAGACCGAGAAGGATCCGAGGAGGAGGGCGGGCTTCCTCGGTGACAGGGACTTCCCGTTTGACCATCAACCGCCACCTCGTCGTCGAACACGACAGCCGCCCGTGCCTGCACGGGACGACAACGAAGACTACATCGACGCGCTGGCCTACCACAACGAGGAGGCCAAGGACGACAGCGACGACTACGTCGCCTACATTTTCCAGGAATGGAAGTTGGTCATGGCGGAGGGCCGAAAGTTCGCGTACCCGGAGACGACGACGGACGACGAGATCGCGAGGCTCGCGTCCTCGTCTAGGAGGTGGACCGACCGGTGCAGCCGCCGCTGCCCCGGCACGCCACCGGCATCATGCCTCCGGGCCTCACGGAGGAAGAGGCCCTTCGATGGACGCTCGAGGACTCGGTCACTCAACCGGTGCAACCACCGCCTCCATCTCCGTCGTACAACCCGTGGGGGCCTCCACCTCCACCACCGGCGTGAGCTGCTCAACCTCCACCACTGGAGTGGGCTGCTCAACCTCCACCACCGGCGTGGGCTGATCAACCGCCACCACCGGCGTGGGCTGCTCCACCTCTACCACCGGCGGTGGCACCGGCGTATGTTCCGCCGCTTGCCAACTGGTTGTGGCCGATACCGCAGCTCGTCGTGATCGACAGCGACGACGACGACCAGTAGGCGCATGCGTTTTTAGGTTTTATATTTTAGTTTCCTTTCTTTTAGTATGTAAATTATGTTTTTATGTTGAAAAAAATGCAAAATCGAAAAAAAATGCGTTGTGTCGCTGGAGCCATCCGACGCAAACGGACGCGCTGTCGATTTCGACCATTTAGACCGACGCAAACGGACGCGCTGTCGATTTCGACCATTTAGACCGACACAAACGGACACGCACATTCATTTTAAGCATCCGAAATGCGTCGCCCCGATGGAGATGCATAGGAAACGCCAAGTAGACGCTGTGTGAAATGGCTGTAGCTCCTCCTCTGCCACAAGTTAGTCGGGGAGGAGAGACGGGAGCAATGCCAAAGTTGCTGATAACAGTCTACTACGCGCGCGGTACACAATACAGTGGACAAAACTGGCTGCACAAACTGATAACTGAACGTTTTGGTCATGCCACGCCGCAGCGCCGCCGCCTCTGACCCCCGCCTCGCATCATCCCTCCACGCGGCGCTCCTCAAGCCGGGCCTCCTCGCCTCCGACCACTTCCTCACCAACCACCTCCTCATCGCCTACTTCATGGCTTGGCCCCGCCTCCGCCGACACGGCCTCCGTCTGCTCGACGAAATGCCCCGCCGCAACGCCGACACTATTCCGGTTCCGGCGCGCTGGGTTCCAGTCCAACGTCTTCCTGATGAACGCGTTCCTCACGGCGACGGTCTGGCACGGGCGGCTCGCCGGCTGTTCGAGTGGGCCTGTCTCGCCGTTGCCAACATCGTCTCGTGGAACACTCTGCTTTTGCCGGGTTCGCGCGCCACTCGTGCGCGCAAATGTGGAGTCTCTCGCTAAGGATGGTCAGGGAAGGTGCTGGGGCCGACTGGTTCTCGTTTAGCACCGTGCTCTCGGGGCCGACGGCGGATGCGGACATGGCGGGCGGCTTGCAGGTTCAGGGCAGCTTCTCAAGACCGGCATTGGCAAATACATCGCAATAACGCTGCTGAAGATCATTGCAAGATGGGGCCCTCGGCAAATACATCGCAATCACGCTGCTGAAGGCCATCAGTACGAAACCGGTTTCGCGGACATCGTCTCGTGGAACACTCTGCTCGCGGGCTTCGCGCGCCATTCGTGTGCACAAATGTGGAAGCTCTGGCTAATAATGGTCAGGCAAGGCGCCGGGGCTAGCGGGTTCTCCTTTACCACCGTGCTCTTGGAGCTGACGGCAGACGCGGACATGGTGGGCGGCTTGCATGTTCTCGGGAAGCTTGTCAAGACCGGCCTTGGGGACGATGCCTGTGTCACTGCGTGGGCAACTCCTTGGTGGAGATGTACATGAAGAACGGGCGTTCACCGAGATGCCTCAGAGAGAGTCATGTCGTGGACAGAGATGGCTGCCGGTTGGCTACACTGCAGCGAGCATGCTAATTAAGGCCGTTGGAGTCCTCGGTCCCATGATGCTGGACAGAACTGTGCCAAACAACTACATGTTTGCAGCGGCAGCCAATGCCTGCTCAATCCTCACTAGTCCGAGGGAAGGCAGCAAGATCCATGGCTATGCCATCAAACTAGGAGAACACTCCATTCTGGACGGCCATGATCATGGGGTTCGCGCGGAACGGCCAACTGGCCAAGCTCGGGAGGCCGTGCAGGTGTTTGACGACATGATCTTGGGAGGCGTCCCACCTAACCAAGTCACATTCCTCTGTTTTCATTACACTCAGCCAAGGCGGGATTTGTAGATGAAGCTTCGATATACTTCAGGCAATGGAAGACAAGTTCGGTGTCATGCCCGGCGAGGACCACTACGCGTGCATGGTCGATCTCCTTGGAAAAGCAGGCCATATCCAAGAGGCTAAAGAGCTGATATCGCGGATGCTGTTCTCCCTGGAGTTCTGCTCTGGCAGCCATTGCTCAGTGCTTGTGAGCTCCATGACGATGAGGCCGCAGCGAAGCGAGCTGCAGAGCACGCGCTCGCGCTGGAGAAGAAAGATCCCTCGACATACCTCTTGCTGTCCAGGACGCTTGCAGGTAGGCACAACGGGAACGGTGCTGGAAGGTTGAAAGGGCTCATGGGTGACAGACAAGTCATGACTCATGAAGCTGCGTGGGTCTAGCTGGTTGGAGTCCATGCCAGAGAGTAACCAGGCCTGCACAGCGTGAACCATAACGGAAAATGCACATTTTGAATATGGAAGCACCAGGCTTGTTTTTTGACCTGAAAGGCTGCAGACTACAAACGGGGGTGGATGGAGTTTTACTGGATAGACTCATGCATGACCCAACAGGTAAGAAGTACATTATCATTGACCCGCAATAGAACATGGAAATTCATCACTGAAACCACAGGTTGCTCAATTGTCATGTTCGTCTAATGTGACAGACAACTATCTGTTCTTTTTCGCAAAAACAAAACTATCCATTCTGTACAGGACAAAACCATTATTAATTGGGCTTGCTTAACAATCGAATTAAGTGTACATCCTCGTGATAGCCCTTCATACATGCTATTTCTTCCCATAGACAATGAAACCCATACATAGTCCTGATCGTGTACGTACTTACAGACTGCAGCTCATAGGGGAAAAAAACTCTTCAATATGCACCGGGTTCGTTTTTTTGCCTGAAAGGTTTGAGACTACAAAGGGAAGTAGATGCTTCCATTATCCGAGACTGTTTGGATGGGAGTGGATGGAGGTTTACTGGATGGACTTATGCGCTATCCAACAGGTAGGAAGAAGTACATTATCAATTTATCATTGACCCACAATAGAACATGGAAGTTGATCACTGAAACCACATGTTGCTCAATAGTCATGTTCGTCTAATGTGCCAAACAACTATCCATTCTGTACAGAATAAACAATTATTAGTTGACCTTGCTTAGCAACTGAATAAATGTACATCCTCATGATAGCCCTTCATATATGCAATTTTTCCATCGACGGTGGAAACCATACATAGTCATGATCGAAGTAGGTAATTGCAGACTGGGGCTCATAGGGGGAAAAACTCTTCATATGCAAGATGTGCAGCTCAAGCCAATGCTATTTGGCATCCGCTGAGGTGTGAAACATATGAGATTTGGTCCTACGGACTGCAGGCAATGATGTTATTCAACATTTGAGGTCTCCAAGAGAGGCTCAATGTAGTGCTTGAACTTGGCTTTGTTTATTGCACCTTCTCTTCTGCTCCCTGGCACCTCCTGCCTATTCTTGAAGAGAATAAATGCCTGGAGACCATAAACCTTGTAGTTTTCAATTATTTGAGGATTTGCATTATGATCTATCTTGACAATCTTAACCTCCCCTCATCTTCCTGATTCATAGAAGTTAAAAAACTCAACTGTCCGAGCTGGTGATACGAATTAAATTAACAGACTTCCCTCAATATTCTTTGAGATATGAGCAAAGTTGTAAATAGCCGGCTATAGCCTGTTGAAGCACACAGAATATTTCTGATGTGCCCTTAATTAGTTTTTGTTTGAATCAAAAGAGAGGAGTGATTTGTGTTCATGATTTAGCTGATTGCTTAAATAGAGTACATCTGTGCACATTTCTCGAATGATGTCTTTCCATTGTCCATCTATCTTCCATATTAATTCAGAAAGGTGTCACAAGCTCATGGCAAGAATCGAATCCTTAAGTTCTATGCAATCTAAGCATGTTGTTGATGGTATCTTCACAACCTGGCTGATCACATAATTGCTATAGTTTGTTTTTTCGCAAGCATTTTTGCAGTTTGTTCTACTTGTTATGCTCACTTGAATCTTTACTGTTGTAAGACATACAACTCGAACAACAAACTAACGTGGAGCTCATGAAAGTTTGTTAATAAAGTTTAAGAATCTGGCTGGTGATCTACAAACATCTATCCTACATAATTGCTTAGATGATACCCTAAAATAAGAAGTGGTGTTTACTGTAATTTGCATCTTGCGTTCGGAAAATGTATTACGAATTCACTGTCTTGGATTTTCTTACTGGATTTCCTTACTGAACTCATGGTCTTGAATTACTTGTTTCCATCAGATTGGATGTGATGCACTTTAAGTACAACTGGTTACTAAATTTGGTGAAGATAGGCGAAATAAATTCTCCTCTGGCTACAGTACCAGATGATCGGGCAAACATATTTGAGAAGGCTCAAACTGATCCTTTACCTTGCAATGCTGAAACAATGGTTCAATTATGTAAACTAGAGAATCTAGCTGTCCAACATCAATGATCCAAAGTATGTATTGTTGCTTAAAGGCTATGGAGATAATTCTGTATTGATTATTTTTATCTTTTATCATTTAATCTTGAATCTTGCATGCTGGATATACATAACGTCTGGTTCATGTTTTAAGAATTTTTATGTCACCTATTAAAGGCGAGTTAATGAAATAGTTATATCGCATAGACATTTCTAAGGTAAAAAAGGTATTCATGATATAGCTGTATTCCAGTGGTAAGAAGCCACCTTTCCCTTTGAAATAAAGAAAATGTATACTATTCAATCATGTCGACTTGCTGCTTGGCCCTAAAAAGTGAAGACATACACTAACTATGGATATTTTTTCAGTTATGTTGTTGAAAAACAGAGTAATATATAGAAGATTAGAATTTCTTACTTATTTAGGTTCTGCACCTTAACCTGAATGTGCATTGGATAGGAATTGTGTTGAAATTACCTAACTGAATTGCAAGAAGGTTCTTATATTTTGTATCTACATCAAACTTTGTCAAAGACCCTGCTAATTGTAGGATAAATAGTCAAAAAATGACACCGAGGTTTGTTGGATTTTTTTATTTGGCTGCCTCGCCTACTCTCTCTAGGCTATAACTACTGCTCCCACCACCCGTGCAATTGCAGTCAAAACATCCAACATTGTGTGCACCATTTAGATGTTCACATAATCGACAAAACATCCAACATTGTGTGTACCATTTAGATGTAGAGGTCAGAAGATAATGAGCTTTTTCTTTTTTAAAACAATAGTATATAAGTAAATCGTAATTGAGTGATTCCAGTGAATACAAACAATTATGTTACATAGAGAATGTTAAAATCACGTAGAAAAAAAACTTGCATATACACTCATTTTGACTAAGCAGAAGAAGCTCTATGTCACGTCTACATTAACTTACTAATTATCAGTTTTCATGATAGCAAAGCTAAGAATTCCTCAATATGTATCTATAGTTCTATACATCAAATTCATATGGACTTGGACAGATTATCTTGTGATTAGTTGGGTATGAGCTTGAAATGGGGCTTCTCCATGGACGGGGTTGGGTCGTAACTGCCGTAGTCGCTGGTCGTGACTTCTTTGAGCATCCGGGCATGCACTTCTGCCAGGGCTTCCCCCTGGCTAGCTACTGGTCGGCCCTGCAGTTTGTTCCAGGAAATGTAAGGCAACCAGTAGAGAAAGAAATCAAGTGATCGTACTGGAGATCACACTAGGTAATTGTACGTCTGTGTGTGCTCGCTCGCGTATGTGTACATGCACATGACTTCTTACCTCTCCTTGCTGACCTATAGATTCCTGATCCACCATGAAGCTCCCATGTCTCCCTGAAAGAACAGAACCAGATCTTGTAAAAACCCAGATAAGTGCCTCTGTCTTGTCATGACTGACGGCAGCAGTGCCTCTGTCTTCTCAGGAATCAGGATCTACGTGTGCATGTTGATGCAAGGCTTGAAGCATGGTCAAGCTAGGTCGAGAACTCTAGCTTTCATCGAAAAACAACTTGTAAGAATAAATAACTATACTGTCACACGAACCTGCCGACGAAGTCGAGAGCAGCAAGGCCAAGAAGAGAGCTAAGAGAGTGGCCGCTTTCCAGGGCCTCAGTTGCATCCCCATTTCTGGTTACTCACGCAGTGCATACGGTCTCCTTCACTCTCAGTGAAACATGTAAATGTCATGAACAACGTTAGACCAGCTGAAGCGGAGGCCTCTTCCTGCCCTCTTCTTTGGCGGAGATAGCAGAATATATAACTGGCAGTTAGGAAATCCTCGTGAGACAGATGCGATCCCACTTGCACTGAACAAATTCCTTTACGTGCAGTTTTTTTTTATACTTTTTGTTTTTTGCCTGGGGCAGAAGTGGAGCGTCCACCAGTTTTCTGTATGGAATTTTCAGGATGGGTGGTTACCATATATGCATAGTCTGTAGCATGTTGCTTATTTTCAGCGTGGTGCTTATTAGCAGGCAGTAGCTGACAAGTGCAACATTACAAATGACTTCTTTGATTTACAGTTATAGTGAAATGACTATCTAATTATGTGGTTTTGTCTCTGGTTAGTGCTAGTTGTTTCTGTCAAGCATAGTTACAAGTTAGTCATATACATTTGCAAGATGGACTACCATGTGCCAACATTTACGTTGCTACTTAAGGTAACTGTTGGTTTTAAGGGGATACCATGTGCTGAAAAGAAGGCGCACCAAATTTCAGATCCAATAAGCCAAGCCGCTCTTTCTGAATCCACCACTGGTGCTACCAAAATCGGTTATAGAGACCAAAGCAAGCAATTCATCTTTAGCTCCTACTAAAGGTAAGCTCATCCTTGATAATGTTTCTTTGCCGGTCCCTTGTCGTAATCACAAGATCAAAAGCAGGCAACACAACGCTAGATATAGCAAATAGGCTCAAATGAAGTATAAACAGTAGGATAGTGCATTCCATTGATCAGGGTATGTGGACCACTCTTGGGTGGACACTGGACTAGACAGTGCTCAGGCATGTCCTCTCTTCGTCACCATGCTTTCAGTTAGTTAGCATATGCCATTACCATGCCAATGGAAAACCTAAACGGTGCAGCAATGTCAGTGGCATCAAAGTGAAAATATGTCGACCTAACGCGCTTCCGATTGACATGCACCCATAACAGAAGGAAACTTGTGAGATGCTAGAGTTACGTGGATTAGTCTGAAGAGGTAGTGCCCCTGATGATACCCAGATAGAAAGCACCAGGCAAACCTACTGTCATCAGGAACCAGTAGTGGAGCATAAAGTTAGAGCTCCACTATGAGCATACAAAGTACTATGTGATTATATGCCGCCTTTAGTGGGCTAGTGGACTCTAATTAGACAAGTCAAATGCTACCCTTTCGCGAAGCTAGTTGGCAGTGACAAAGCGCGCACCGTGCTTTCGATTTACTTTTCTTTGCTCCCTCCTCGGATCCATGCATCTTTGTACCGGAAGATGGATGTGTGTGTGATCAGGATCTACCTGTGGGGTTCAAAGGTTTGGACCTCACAGTTTTAGACGCACTCAATGGAAGCGTTGAGCTGCATGATGGGATGAAAGGTGTTTTTTTCTTTCTCTCTTCCTAGTATTAGTAATCAAGCACGCGCAATACACGTCTAACTTCAAACATATCATTTCCCTCAAAATAATAAAACTTCAAAGGTCATTGCGACCAGCCTTACATAGCAATAATAGTTCCATATTATAAATGTTAAAATATATAATATATATGCATGGTGCAAATTTCAGTATCACTATTTAATTTACAATCCATGTTGACCCATAGAAAGTACTCTCTCCGTTCCATATTAGTTGTCATTGATTTAGTAGAGATGGAGTACAATATTAGTGCTAGAAACTCCACTAAACTTTCCAACCCTATCGTTGCTTAATTATAATTACTACCGGTTGGTCTTGCTTTCATTTTAGAATCAACACTTGTGGACCACTTCACCAAATCTAATACAAAGCAAAAATGGACACATTTCTAGAAGTGTAAGGGAGAAGCATGTACTCACTCTCTCCCAAACTATGTAAACTTTGATTAAATATATAAACAATTGTAGCAACATCTCCAACATTATCACAATGTTATTAGAATCATCATGAAATATACTTACATATTATATATATTTGGTGTAATAAAAGTTAATATATATTTTTATATATAGTTGGACCAACTTTATAAATTTTGAATTTGACCAAACCTAATATGCATCCTAAATTGGGAAGGATGGAGTAATGTAATTGTGATCGAAAAAACATCTCAATTGGGATGCATTCATCAATAATCATAGTCATATCTACGTGTGACATAGGTATGCCTAATAGGCATGCCTAATATGGTACCCGGGTTATCTGAAGAGGACGAGAGCCCATGGACCCGAAGATTGAGAAGCCCGGAAGCCCAGAGAACTTCGGATAAGGAAAGTGGAGTTGTAATAGGAATATGATAGCAATATAGGAAAGACCCATATGCCTCTCATAGTTTGTAACTTATACGGCACGAAAAAGCCTCAGCTCCACCTCTTATATAAAGGGGAGCCGAGGGAGAGAAAGGGATCGAATCTATGGTCAACAGAACCACCGTAATCTTTAGTCGAGCACCTCTTTTCGGCTGAACCTTCGAGATCTACTTGCCCTCTACTTCTTACGAAACTCTAAGTCTACAATTTGTAGGCATTGACAAGTTAATCCCTTATCAATTAGCGACATCTATGGGAATAGGAGGCATCAAGGTTCTGATCTCGATGGCACCATCAACATCGCCAACATCGTCGTTAGCAGCAGGCAACATCATGGAAGGAGGTAAACAAGTGCAACCCGATGTCGTCGATTTTGTTCCTCACGATCCTGCTTGTGTGCATGCATATGCCCATATGAAGAACTCGATGGAGATGATGTTCGGAAGCTTTCGCTTTCTCGTCAGGAAGGAAGGATTTCATCGTCTTTCGGTACTGATTTTTTCGGCACCGTTTGCGGCCAAATCCAACTTCTTGGGATCGCCGACAACATCTGTTGAGTCAGGCGGTGAAGTCTCGCAACCACGTTGTATCAAGCCTGCCCACGGCGGGGTACTCGAGGATCTGTTTGGTGACATGACGTTCGGATCGTTCACGGGATCCGATCGGGACAGTGACCCGGAAAGCTGCAGCAACTTCAACTCCATCAGCGACAACAACTCTACTTACAGCAGGGAGGTATTCGCCGATCGTTACGACGGTGCCACCGATCCTGAGTCTGATGAAAGCTTCATGATAGAAACACATCAAATCTGCATCATCACAGGAGCAAATTGTGAAGCTAATGAAGAATCTAAGTCCTTCGATGAGTTGAGCAACCGTACATCGACCCCGAAGATCTCACGCGGGGAACGGGAGCAAAATACATCGGGGCCGAACCACGTGAAAAAGTGAGCTTGCCGTAGGAAGCATGGGACAGAGCGACATGGGCGATGTACTGCACGGAGCCGATGACCACGCAAGTTTCACCGGCTGCACTTCAAGCGTATCAATACAAAATCGCCCGATCTAGGCGCGAGTTAGAAAAACTTCGGTGAACACTTGATGCAAGAAAAGTTGCGGCAGATGCGTCCAGTGAGCGCAGAAACAACTTGAGCCAACACTCAGGAAGTTCGGCAAACAATGGGGAAGGCCATCGAGGAAGAGCAAGGTCTAGATTGGCAGGTATACCCGAAGGAGAACGGGAAAACCTAATCTAAAACCTCAACATGTCTTTCATGTCAATAGACACAAGAGTAAACATAATACCAAAAACGCCAGAGGAAGGATATTTGGTGGCACAAGCTTTCATATTGGCATCAAAACCCCAGCCAGGAGATCCTCGTGCGTCATTGTACCAGATGGCTATGACAGGAGTCGGTGTTATGGGGGCAGCACTAGTACGAAGAGAAATAGCACCACAACCCGAAAGTGCTCCACGTAGAAATAGTCCAAGGCAAAATTGTCCTCGACACACTGTGGCAGCAACTCGAGACGCTCCAAGAGAAGGTGATGCACGAAACACCATAACTCAAGCTTAGGTGGATAGGGCACGCGAGGAAAGAGATCATGAAACCAGAACACGCGAACATCGGCCTACACCAGAGGACAACGACGAAGACCTGTGCGGGCTCCCTTGCTTTACCCAAAGAGTTCGCAAAACTCGAGTACCGTCTAGCTTCAAGTTACCTGACAACTATAAAAAGTTTGATGGGCTGCAAGATCTAGAAGATTGGCTGGTAGATTATCTGGAGATAGTAAAGTTGATGGGTGGAACAAGAGCAACAGCCATGCAAAGCATCCAGGTTCACCTCACCGGAGCCGCAAGATCGTGGATGAAGAAACTGAAAGAAGGATCCGTAGATAGCTAGGAAACTTTCGAGGACTTATCCGTGAGGAACTTCAGGTCAACGTGCAAAAAACCAGCGTCAATAGAGCAGCTAAGGACATGCAAGCAAAAACCGGATGAAACGATGAGAGCGTATATCCAGCGTTGGAGCATCATCAAAAATTCGGCTGAGCATGTATCCGATGAAAGAGCATTAGATGCGTTTATCGCAGGAATCCGAAGGAGAGACCTAATCGAAGCATTCGGAAGATCCAACCCGAGAGCAATAGCAGAGATCATGGAAATAGCGAATCGGTGGGCTGACGTAAAAGATGTTGTTCACAACAAACGACAGAGGTCACCCGAAGAAGATCGTAATAGAAGCAACAACCAAAACAGACGACGCTTCCACAATTTCGTGGATTACGACGGTCCCGGCCAAGTATCGGCCGGCTTCCAAGGAAACAGCGGAGGAAATCATCGTGATGATTATCACAGGAGCAACGATCAACGAAGTGATCACAGAGATGCACCAAGCTCTAGTAGGCAAAATAATCGACCTAGGATTCCACGGCCATATAATGTATCACCGAGGATCTATTGAACGGGCCATGCCAAATGCATTTTTACGTTGACAGCGACGGAAGAAGACATTCGGGTCACCTCCAGAAGGACTATCGAACTTTTCAAGCTTTGCAAAGGGTGACAGAGAGCAAGCAAGACGAGGCAGTAAGAAGAGGGTACGTGCAAGGGCCAAGGAGCGAGGTACATGTACCACCACCGCCACCACCCGCAATTACGAGTGCAAATCAGCATTAACTGCAAATAGCGGGAGCTCCAGCTGCCAATGATGGTTTCACCAACACAAGGGGAGTAATGTCGATGATACAGAAGGGCAGACCTTCGAATAGGTCACAGAAGCTAATATCTCGACAAGTTTACATGGCAATAACGAAACCTCCACCAACTATTGAGTATCTCAATTGGTCAGGGCAGCCCATAGGATTCACTCAGGAAGATCACCCACCTCAAGTTTCGTGACCAGGACAATCAGCAATGATATTACCAGCGGTTATCGAAGGACATGAAGTCTCTCGAATATTCGTGGATGGAGGAACCAGTCTGAATCTCATGTACGCAGAAGATATATTGCCCAATCTAACACCAACATACACGTGTTTCCATGGTATCACACCTGAGAAGCCAAATTACCATTTGGGCAAGATCCTATTGGACGTACAATTTGGAACAAGGTAGAACTTCATAAAGGAGAGGCTAGAATTCGAAGTTATTGATTGGCCATCGCAATATCACACCCTACTGGGACGACCCGCATACGCCAGATTTATAGCTGTGCCGCACTACACGTATCTGTTATGGAGGATACCTGGACCTAAGGGCCCAATCACAGTCAAGGAAAGTTTTGCTCTGGCGGATAAGTGCGACAAGGACTTTCACAAGTTGTCTGAAACATTCAGGATGCAAGCTATGTACGAGGAGTCGAAACTAACCACTGATCATGATGTGTTACCAGACGTGGGTAGATCCTTGCATTAGCAAGCTTTCGACACCTCCAAAGATTCAAAGGAAATACATATCCACTCGACAAATCCTAAAAAGACGACATCAATCGCTACCAACATGCATAGCGCCTAGGAAAGAGCGCTCGTCGAGTTCCTCCATGAGCACTGGGAAATCTTCGCATGGTGCCCAGCTGACATGCCAGGAGTACCCAGGGAACTTGCCGAGCACGCCCTCAATCTAGATCCGAGAGCTAGACCTATTCGACAACCTTTGCGGCGTTTTTCCGAGCCAAACCGCAAAGCTATGCTATCTGAAATCCATCGACTCCAAGAAGCTGGTTTCATCAAGGAGTTAAAAATTGAAGCAACGTGGGTCGCCAACATAGTGTTGGTCCCGAAGAAAAACACTGAAGTCCTTCGCATGTGCGTCGATTTCACATGCCTCAATAAACATTGTCCAAAGGATCACTTCTCCCTCCAAGGATCGATCAAATTATCGACTCCACGGCAGGTTGTGAACGTATTTCCTTCCTGGATGCATACTCTGGTTACAACCACATTCGAGTAAAAGAAGAAGAGGAAGTCAAAACAACTTTCATAACCCCTTATGGCGTGTATTGTTACAGAACAATGCCCTTCGGGTTGAAAAAAGCGGGAGCTATGTACCAAAGGATGATGCAGAAGTGTCTAGCCACACATATTGGCAAAAACGTCCAAATATATATCGATGACGTGGTCATTACAACAAAGCAGGGGTCATCCCTCATTGATGATCCGCCAGAAACTTTCGACAACCTCGACAAATTTCGTCTAAAGATGAACCCGACAAAATGTTCCTTTGGCATTCCTGCGGGAGAACTCCCCGGATACTTGGTATCAACTAGGGGGGTCGAGGCCAATCCAGAAAAAAATACAGGCTATACTGACAATGAGGAAACCAACCAAGCTCAAGGAGATACATCAGTTAACAGGGCGAGTCGCAGCGTTGAACAGATTCGTCACCAGGTTGGGGGAAAAGCGTTGCCCTTTTACACGCTCATCAAGCAAGGATAAAAGTTCGAGTGGAACGAAGCAGCAGATAAGGCTTTTGAACATCTAAAGCGCACAATTTCAACACCACCAGTATTGGTGGTGCCACGAGGCCGACGTTTTGGCAAACATCGGGTCGCAATGTCTACCCATACCACCTGAATTATTTTGGGAAGAAATCAGAAAAAGGACAACCAATCCAAAAAAAACAACGATGAAATAGCCGAAGAAAAAGGAGAACCCCAAGAAAGGCTCGGGAGCTGCAGCAGCCCCAGAACTTCATGTTTCTAATGAGTAAGAAGAACCAGAAGAAATCATGATGATAGAAATCCCCTGGATGCAAATATACCTTGCGTACATCATGAGAAAAGAAATAACTTAGGATCCAGTGGAGGCAAGGAGAGTCATCCGACGATCTAAGGCGTTTACTATTGTCAAGGGAGAACTATACAAACGAACCATATTAGGTGTGCTACAGAGGAGCGTTACACCCAAAGAAGAGCGCACCATACTGAAGGATATACACGGAGGTATATGCGACCACCACGCAAATAGTCGAGCAATTGCAGCTAAGGCCTTTCGAGCTGGGTTTTACTAGTTGTCAGCCATAGAGGATGCGAAGGAAATCGTGCGTACTTGTGAAGCTTGCCAAAGATTCGCGGCCAAACCTCAGTCTTCAGCCGCAGAATTAATGCCAATACCTTTGGCATGGCCTTTCGCACAATGGGGGATCGATATGGTAGGAAACTTGCACAAGTCTTGGCCAGGAGGACACGTATATTTGCTGGTGGCTATCGATAAGTTCACCAAGTGGATTGAAGCAAAATCAGTAACTTTCAGCAGATGCAACATCAGCGGTAAATTTCATCAAGGGGATAGTTTTTCGATTCGGCGTCCCTAGTAGCATAGTCACAGACAACGGCAGCAATTTCACTTCACGAGAATTCAAGGACTACTGTGAAGGTGTAGGCATCAAGTTACAGTTCACGTCTATCGCACGCCCGCAAACCAATGGCCAAGTTGAAAAAGCAAACGGCCTTATATGCGGCGGCATCAAGAAACGTCTGTTGACACCACTCGAAAAAGCGAAGCATAGGTGAAGGAGATATGCCCTAGAGGCAATAATAAAGTGGTTATTATTTATATCTTTATGTTTATGATAAATGTTTATATATCATGCTAGAATTGTATTAACCGAAACATTAGTACATGTGTGATATGTAGACAAACAAGAAGTCCCTAGTATGCCTCTTAAACTAGCTTGTTGATTAATGGATGATTAGTTTCATAATCATGAACATTGGATGTTATTAATAACAAGGTTATGTCATTGTGTGAATGATGTAATGGACACACCCAATTAAGCGTAGCATAAGATCTCGTCATTAAGTTATTTGCTATAAGCTTTCGATACATAGTTACCTAGTCCTTATGACCATGAGATCATGTAAATCACTTATACCGGAAAGGTATTTTGATTACACCAAACACCACTGCGTAAATGGGTGGCTATAAAGGTGGGATTAAGTATCCGGAAAGTATGAGTTGAGGCATATGGATCAACAGTGGGATTTGTCCATCCCGATGACGGATAGATATACTCTGGGCCCTCTCGGTGGAATGTCGTCTAATGTCTTGCAAGCATATGAATGAGTTCATAAGAGACCACATACCACGGTACGAGTAAAGAGTACTTGTCAGGAGACGAGGTTGAACAAGGTATAGAGTGATACCGAAGATCAAACCTCGGACAAGTAAAATATCGCGAGACAAAGGGAATTGGTAATATATGTGTATGGTTCATTCGATCACTAAAGTCATCGTTGAATATGTGGGAGCCATTATGGATCTCCAGATCCCGCTATTGGTTATTGGTCGGAGTGAGTACTCAACCATGTCCGCATAGTTCTCGAACCGTAGGGTGACACACTTAAAGTTGGATGTTGAAATGGTAGTTCTTGAATTATGGAATGAAGTTCGAATATTTGTTCGGAGTCCCGGATGAGATCCCGGACATCACGAGGAGTTCCGGAATGGTCCGGAGAATAAGATTCATATATAGGATGTCATTTTATGTGAAATAAAATGTCGCGGAAGGTTCTATGGAAGGTTCTAGAAGGTTCTAGAAAAGTCCGGAAGAAACCACCAAGGAAGGTGGAGTCCACAAGGGACTCCACCTCCATGGCCGGCCAGCCCTAGTGGGGGTGGAGTCCCAAGTGGACTCCACCATAGGGGGCCGGCCACCCCCACATGGGAGGTGGGAATCCCACCTTTGGGTGGGAGTCCTAGTTGGGCTAGGTTTGCCCCTCCTATGGAAGGTTTTGGTTTCGGTCTTATTCGAAGACTTGGACACCAACACTTGGGATCCACCTATATAATGAGGGGCCAAGGGAGGGGGCCGGCCACCCCAAGACCATAGCTTGGCCGCCTCTTGAGTGGCCGGCCACCCTCCCAAACCCTAGCTTTGCTCCTCCACTTCATATTGTCCGGTTTGCTTAGCGAAGCTCCGCCGGACTTCTACACCGCCACTGACACCACGCCGTCGTGTTGTCGGATTCAAGAGGAGCTACTACTTCCGCTGCCCGCTGGAACGGGGAGGTGGACGTCGTCTTCATCAACAACCGAACGTGTGACCGAGTACGGAGGTGCTGCCCGTTCGTGGCGCCGGAACCGATCGTGATCAAGATCTTCTACGCGCTTTTGCAAGCGGCAAGTGATCGTCTACCGCAGCAACAAGAGCCTCATCTTGTAGGCTTTGGAATCTCTTCAAGGGTGAGACTCGATACCCCTCGTTGCTACCGTCTTCTAGATTGCATCTTGGCTTGGATTGCGTGTTCGCGGTAGGAAAATTTTTGTTTTCTATGCAACGTTATCCTACAAAGGTGGTATCGAGCCGTGTCTATGCATAGATGGTTGCACGAGTAGAACACAATGGTTTGTGGGCGTTGATGCTCTTGTTATCTTTAGTTTGAGTACTTTGCATCTTTATGGCATAGTGGGATGAAGCGGCTCGGACTAACTTTACATGACCGCGTTCATGAGACTTGTTCCTCGTTCGACATGCAACTTGTATTGCATAAGAGGCTTTGCGGGTGTCTGTCTCTCCTACTATAGTAAAGATTCAATTTACTCTTCTATTGAAAACATTAGTATCAACGTTGTGGTTCATGTTCGTAGGTAGATTAGATCTCTCTCGAAAACCCTAAACCACGTAAAATATGCAAACCAAATTAGAGACGTCTAACTTGTTTTTGCAGGGTTTGGTGATGTGATATGGCCATGATATGATGATGAATATGTATGAGATGATCATTATTGTATTGTGGCAACCGGCAGGAGCCTTATGGTTGTCTTTAAATTTCATGTTGAGTAGTATTTCAAAGTAGTTGTAATAGTTGCTACATGGAGGACAAACATGAAGACGGTGCCATTGACCTTGGTGCTACGCCGACGATGATGGAGATCATGCCCGAAGATGATGGAGATCATATCCGTGCTTTGGAGATGAAGATCAAAGGCACAAGAACAAAAGGGCCATATCATATCACATATGAACTGCATGTGATGTTAATCCTTTTTATGCATCTTATTTTGCTTAGATCGCGACGGTAGCATTATAAGATGATCCCTCACTAAAATCTCAAGATAATAAAGTGTTCATCCTTAGTAGCACCGTTATTAAGTCTTATCGTTTCGAAGCATCTCGTGATGATCGGGTGTGATAGATTCGTTAAGTACATACAACGGGTGCAAGACAGTTTTGCACATGCGGATACTAAGGTGGCCTTGACGAGCCTAGCATGTACAGACATGGTCTCGGAACACGTGATACCGAAAGGTATAGCATGAATCATATGGTTGATATGATGAACACTTTGAGTGTTCGCCATTGAAGTCACACCTTTTCTCGTGATGATCGGGCTTAGGTGCGGTGGATTTGGTTCGTGTGATCACTAAGACAATGCGAGGGATATTGTTTTGAGTGGGAGTTCACCTAGATTTTTAATTATGTTGAATTAAAATTTGAACTCAATTTGTCATAAACTTAGTCTAAACTATTGCAAATATATGTTGTAGAGATGGCGTCCCCAATCAATTTTAATCAGTTCCTAGAGAAAGAGAAACTTAAGAGCAACGGTAGCAACTTCACCGATCGGTTCCGTCATGTGAGGATCTTCCTCTACGGCGGAAATCTGCAATTTGTGCTTGATGCACCGCTAGGTGACCCTCCCGCAGAAGATGAATCCGATGAAGTAAAAGCTGTTTACGCGACTCGGAAAACTCGGTACTCTCAAGTTCGGTGCCATCCCGTGCGCCTGAATCCGATCTTCAAAAACGTTTTGAGCACCACGATCCTCATGAGTTGATGAATGAGCTGAAAGCTATATTCGAGACTCATGCGGCCGTGGAATGCTATGAAGCATCGAAACATTTCTTCAGCTGTATGATGGAAGAAGGCAGCTCCGTTAGTGAGCACATGCTCGCCATGACCGGGCATGCGAAGAAACGGTGACTTGGGAATAGTGATTCCTAATAGATCGGGGATTAATCGTGTCCTTCAATCACTGCCACCAAGTTACAAGAACTTTGTGATGAACTACAATATGCAGAACATGAACAAGGAGTTACCTGAACTCTTTGGCATGCTAAAAGCTGCTGAGATTGAGATCAAGAAAGAGCACCAAGTGTTGATGGTCAACAAGACCACCAGTTTCAAGAAACAGGGCAAGTCTAAGGGAAAATTCAAGAAGGGTGGCAAGAAAGCTGCCACGCCTCCTATGAAACCTAAGAACGGCCCTAAGCCCGATGCCGAGTGCTATTCGCAAGGAGAAGGGACACTGGAAGCGTAATTGCTCCAAGTATCTGGCTGATCTAAAGAGCGGCCTTGTCAAGAAAAAGAAAGAAGGTATATCTGATATACATGTTATAGATGTTTATCTCACTGGTTCTCGTACTAGTACCTGGGTATTTGATACTGGTTCGGTTGCTCATATCTGTAACTCGAAACAGGAACTAAAGAATAAACGAAGACTACTGAAAGATGAAGTGACGATGCGCGTTGGAAATGGATCCAAGGTCAATGTGATCGCAGTCGGGACACTTCCTCTACATCTACCTTCGGGATTAGTTTTAAGCCTAAATAATTGTTATTATGTACCTGCGTTGAGCATGAACATTATATCTGGATCTTGTTTAATGCAAGACGGTTATTCATTCAAGTCTGAGAATAATGGTTGTTCTATTTTTATGAATAATATCTTTTATGGTCGAGCACCACAAAAGAATGGCTTATTTCTGTTAGATCTCGATAGTAGTGATACACATATACATAACATTGATGCTAAGCGAATTAAACTAAATGATAATTCTACTTATATGTGGCACTCGCTGCCTTGGTCATATTGGAGTGAAACGCATGAAGAAACTCCATACTGATGGATTACTTGAATCACTTGACTTTGAGTCACTTGATAGATGCGAAGCATGTCTAATGGGAAAAATGACAAAGACTCCATTCTCTGGTATGATGGAGCGAGCTACTGACTTATTGGAAATCATACATACCGATGTATGTGGACCAATGAGCGTAGCATCGCGCGGTGGTTATCGTTATGTTCTAACCTTCACAGATGATCTGAGTAGATATGGGTATATCTATTTCATGAAACATAAATCCGAAACTTTCGAGAAGTTTAAGGAATTTCAAAGTGAAGTAGAAAATCAACGTAACAAGAAGATCAAATTTCTACGATCTGATCGTGGAGGTGAATATCTGAGTTATGCGTTTGGCATGCATTTAAAGAAATGCGGAATACTTTCACAATTGACACCGCCGGGAACACCTCAACGAAACGGTGTGTCCGAACGTCGTAATCGAACTCTCTTAGATATGGTTCGTAGTATGATGTCTCTTACTGATTTGCCGTTATCATTTTGGAGTTATGCATTAGAGACAGCCGCATTCACTTTAAATAGAGCACCATCAAAATCCGTAGAAACGACACCGTATGAATTATGGTTTAATAAGAAACCTAAGCTGTCGTTCTGAAAGTTTGGGGTTGCGAAGCCTATGTAAAGAAGTTACAACCGGACAAGCTAGAACCCAAAGCGGAGAAATGCGTCTTCATAGGTTATCCTAAGGAAACTATAGGATACACTTTCTATCACAGATCCGAAGGCAAAATCTTTGTTGCTAAGAACGGAACCTTTCTTGAGAAAGAATTTCTCACTAAAGAAGTGACTGGAAGAAAAGTAGAACTCGATGAGATTGATGAATCTATACTCGTTGATCGAGTAGCGCGATCGGAAGTTGTACTGCATACCGCCTACACCGGTAACGAGAGGAAGCTAATGATAATGATCATGAAACTTCGAACGAGGAAACTACCGAACCTCGCAGATCGACAAGGGAACGTGCCACTCCCGATTGGTATGATCCTTGTCTAAATGTCATGATTGTGGATAACAATGATGAGGACCCTGCGACGTATGAAGAAGCGATGATGAGCCCAGATTCCAACAAATGGCAAGAAGCCATGAAATCCGAAATGGGATCCATGTATGATAACAAAGTATGGACTTTGGTAGACTTACCCGATAGCCGAAAGGCTGTCGAAAATAAATGGATCTTCAAGAGAAAAACAGATGCTGATGGTAATATTACTGTCTATAAAGCTCGACTTGTCGCAAAGGGTTTCCGACAAATTCAAGGAGTTGACTACGATGAGACTTTCTCACCTGTAGCGAAGCTGAAATCTGTGAGGATTTTGTTAGCAATAGCTGCATTTTTCGATTATGAGATTTGGCGAGATGGATGTCAAAACGGCGTTCCTTAATGGAGACATTGAGGAAGAGTTGTATATGGTACAACCCAAAGGTTTTGTCGATCCTAAAAATGCTGACAAAGTATGCAAACTTCAGCGTTCAATCTATGGACTGAAGCAAGCATCGAGAAGTTGGAACCGACGCTTTGATAAGGTGATCAAAGACTTCGGGTTTATACAAAGGTCATGGAGAGGCCTGTATTTACAAGAAAGTGAGTGGGAGCTCTGTAGCATTCCTGATATTATATGTAGATGACATATTATTGATCGGGAATGATATAGAACTATTAAGCGATGTTAAGGGTTATTTGAATAATAGTTTTTCAATGAAAGACCTTGGTGAAGCATCGTATATATTAGGCATCAAGATTTATAGAGATAGATCAAGACGTCTAATAGGGCTATCACAGAGTACATATCTGGACAAGATTCTAAAGAAGTTTAGAATGGACGAAAGTAAGAAAGGGTTCTTACCTATGTTACCGAGCAAGGTATTGAGTAAAACTCAAGGACCGGCTACGGCAGAAGAAAGAGAAAGGATGTGTAACATCCCTATGCCTCAAGTAGGATCTATCATGTATGCCATGCTATGTACTAGACCGGATATAGCACATGCTGTTAGTTTGACTAGCAGATATCAAAGTGATCCAGGAATGGAACACTTGACAGCGGTCAAGAATATCCTGAAGTACTTGAAAAGAACTAAGGATATGTTTCTTTGTTATGGAGGTGACCAAGAGCTCGTTGTAAACGGTTACACCGATGCAAGTTGGAACACTGATCCTGATGACTCTAAGTCACAATCTGGGTACGTGTTTATATTGAATGGTGCTGCAAAGCAAGTGGGCAAGCTCGAAGCGAGTGCACGGTGGCGAAGTCTTCAACAGAATCGAGTACATAGCGGCTTCAGAGGCTTCATCGAAGCGGTATGGATGAAGAGGTTCATTGTAGAGCTCGGTGTGGTTCCGAGTGCATTGGACCCATTAATCATTTCTTGTGATAACATGGGTGCCATCGCCAATGCACAAGAGCCAAGGTCACACAAGAGGCTGAAGCATATCAAGCTGCGTTACCACTCGATTCGCGAGTACATCGAAGATGGAGAAGTAAAGATTTGCAAAGTACACACCGATCCGAATGTAGCAGATCCGTTGACTAAAGCTCTCCCTAGGGCAAAGCATGACCAACAGAATGCCATGGGTGTTAGGTATATTACAATGTAATCTAGATTATTGACTCTAGTGCAAGTGGGAGACTGAAGGAGATATGCCCTAGAGGCAATAATAAAGTGGTTATTATTTATATCTTTATGTTTATGATAAATGTTTATATATCATGCTAGAATTGTATTAACCGAAACATTAGTACATGTGTGATATGTAGACAAACAAGAAGTCCCTAGTATGCCTCTTAAACTAGCTTGTTGATTAATGGATGATTAGTTTCATAATCATGAACATTGGATGTTATTAATAACAAGGTTATGTCATTGTGTGAATGATGTAATGGACACACCCAATTAAGCGTAGCATAAGATCTCGTCATTAAGTTATTTGCTATAAGCTTTCGATACATAGTTACCTAGTCCTTATGACCATGAGATCATGTAAATCACTTATACCGGAAAGGTATTTTGATTACACCAAACACCACTGCGTAAATGGGTGGCTATAAAGGTGGGATTAAGTATCGGAAAGTATGAGTTGAGGCATATGGATCAACGGTGGGATTTGTCCATCCCGATGACGGATAGATATACTCTGGGCCCTCTCGGTGGAATGTCGTCTAATGTCTTGCAAGCATATGAATGAGTTCATAAGAGACCACATACCACGGTACGAGTAAAGAGTACTTGTCGGAGACGAGGTTGAACAAGGTATAGAGTGATACCGAAGATCAAACCTCGGACAAGTAAAATATCGCGAGACAAAGGGAATTGGTAATATATGTGTATGGTTCATTCGATCACTAAAGTCATCGTTGAATATGTGGGAGCCATTATGGATCTCCAGATCCCGCTATTGGTTATTGGTCGGAGTGAGTACTCAACCATGTCCGCATAGTTCTCGAACCGTAGGGTGACACACTTAAAGTTGGATGTTGAAATGGTAGTTCTTGAATTATGGAATGAAGTTCGAATATTTGTTCGGAGTCCCGGATGAGATCCCGGACATCACGAGGAGTTCCGGAATGGTCCGGAGAATAAGATTCATATATAGGATGTCATTTTATGTGAAATAAAATGTCGCGGGAGGTTCTATGGAAGGTTCTAGAAGGTTCTAGAAAAGTCCGGAAGAAACCACCAAGGAAGGTGGAGTCCACAAGGGACTCCACCTCCATGGCCGGCCAGCCCTAGTGGGGGTGGAGTCCCAAGTGGACTCCACCATAGGGGGCCGGCCACCCCCCCCAGGGGCGGTGGGAATCCCACCTTTGGGTGGGAGTCCTAGGTGGGCTAGGTTTGCCCCCTCCTTTGGAAGGGTGTGGTGTCGGGTCTTATTCGAAGACTTGGACACCAACACTTGGGATCCACCTATATAATGAGGGGCCAAGGGAGGGGGCCGGCCACCCCAAGACCATAGCTTGGCCGCCCCCCTTGAGTGGCCGGCCACCCCCTCCCAAACCCTAGCTTTGCTCCTCCACTTCATATTGTCCGGTTTGCTTAGCGAAGCTCCGCCGGACTTCTACACCGCCACCGACACCACGCCGTCGTGCTGTCGGATTCAAGAGGAGCTACTACTTCCGCTGCCCGCTGGAACGGGGAGGTGGACGTCGTCTTCATCAACAACCGAACGTGTGACCGAGTACGGAGGTGCTGCCCGTTCGTGGCGCCGGAACCGATCGTGATCAAGATCTTCTACGCGCTTTTGCAAGCGGCAAGTGATCGTCTACCGCAGCAACAAGAGCCTCATCTTGTAGGCTTTGGAATCTCTTCAAGGGTGAGACTCGATACCCCCTCGTTGCTACCGTCTTCTAGATTGCATCTTGGCTTGGATTGCGTGTTCGCGGTAGGAAAATTTTTGTTTTCTATGCAACGTTATCCTACAATAGGTGGGTCGACGAGTTACCCAATGTCCTGTGGAGCTTGCGAACAACGCCCAATGTAGCAACCCAAGAAACTCCGTTCTTCCTAGTCCATGGTGCTGAAGCAGTACTCCCGATAGAAATAGAACACAACTCCCCCAGAGTCGCGGAATATGACGAAGAGGTTGCACAGAAGGCGCTTGAAGATGATGTGGACGCACTAGACGAAGCAAGAGATGTGGTGCTCTCGAGAGTAAGCTCATATCAGCAAAATCTTAAAAACTACCACAGCCGACGTTTTCAGCCTAGATCCTTCGAGGTTGGCGACCTAGTTCTTCGGCTCACGGATGATAGTCATGAAAAGCTGGAATCACCATGGCTAGGACCATACATCGTCACCAAAGTTATCCCAGGAGGAACATATCGACTAGAAGACAAGAAGTCATGCAAAGATGAAGGAAATCCGTGGAACGTTGCGCAGTTGTGACGTTTCTACGCTTAGAGAAGAGCCAATATAGTAGCAACTATGTAAACATACATTGTACCTGAACAGCTCGCAAGTTTTCAGACGCACTCTTTTCCTTTCAGGGTACCGAGTGAGACTGAAAGGTTTTAATGAGGCGGGTTTGGGATGCTTCAATATAGCATGGTTGAAATAAAAATAGTGATTATATTTTTTTTCCTGTGTTACAAAGCAATGCTCGGGGAATGGAACCCGCAAATTTACAACATAGTAGAGTCCAGGCAAGAGATCGGCAATATAAACGCTTTGGTTTCACAAAAACTTCACGAAAACGCGGTATTTTTATACTTGGGGGCTAAAGAAGGAAGTTACAATATAAATCAGAAGAGTTTGCTTTGACTACATATATATATGTCTCGCAACATTTTACAACAGATGGCAAGAAATACACACAAAAATATTGTCCGCACAAGGACCCGATATTTACAACAATATATATGAAAAGTATTCAAAAACGCGTCTTGGTTACAAACCTCACGCGTTGAACAATATAAAAAAGAGTTCCTATAGTAACCTATCTATATTTTCCATGGCAGCGCATACTTGATGTGTCCATGACATCTATGCTCTTTGAAGAAGGTTTTGTTCACCTTACGGAGTTCATCAATCATCCTCTCAACAATAGGTGTTGCGGCCTCGTTGTGCCGAACAATGTTTACACGCCTATTTGACACCTTAAGAAGAACAGTTTGGACAACCTTGTCGAGGTCCAACTTTGAGTTACAAATTCGCAACCATATCAAAGCAAATTTTATGCCAGCTACCATTTGAGCCTTCACGAAGGCGTGGATGTTATGTACATCCTTAAACTGATCCATAAGCTCAGTGAGGTTTCAGGCTGACGATTACGAGGCAACATGGCATTATAAACCATAGCCAAGCTATTGTTGAAGAAGTCAAGAAATCCTCGAGTGTCAGTAGCTCGATCCTGAAACTGAACAATGCAGCAGCAAGTAACCTCGTCCGCCCAGAAATCAATGTTATTGGCCCTGGCGAGACTTGTAAGGCTTTCAACCCGGGCATTCACCCTCTGTTCTTCGGCAGCAATGTCCAGAAACGCACCCGCAAGAACCAAAGGAGAAAAAACAATATAGCACAAGGGATGAAACATAGAAGGGTAACAAAGGAAAAAATACGAAGTAGAAGCAACTCACCGGTCATATCTTGGCTTGCATCAGTCATAAGATCAAGCATGTAATTTTTGCGTTGAGTGGATGAAGCAACATTGGCAGACGCAGTTTCTTTCGGAGCCAGATACTCTGGCGCCTCACGAAGAGCTGCTTGTTCCTGATCTGAAGATTTCGGGGATTGTTCTTGAGCAAGTTTGGTTTGGCTTTTCATCGATTGCAGTTGTTGGCGTAATTCGGCAAGTTCTTTTTGAATCGGATCAGGGCACGGGGAAACATCCAAGGAGGCATTGCCAGGTATTCTCGCGGAATGTGAAGTAGCAGGAGAAACGTCGGAAGAACCAGCCCCAGAGTAGTTGTCAAAAATAAACTGGAAAACAAGAAAGTAGCGACATCAATCATTTGGCAAGACGTCTTTTCATTCATATTCAGGGAACATTACATAGACAAGTCTTTACAAAATACGACTCATAAGGAGCCTACACAAATGATCGGGGGCAGCAAAAGGCGATAGCATCTACAAAAAGGAAAACAAAGGAAGTACAAGTTGGTCTACTTGACCTCCATGTGGGCAGTGCTAGCAGAAGCTGAAGACTTTGGGTCGAGAAAGGTGATAATATTCTTCGAGTAAAGCTTGGCGCCCTTCACGAAAGCCTTCCACTTCTCAGTGTTCAAACCCTTGGGAGCAGCAGCTTTTACCCAGTTGAGATTTTGGGCAGTGGCCGCTACAAGAGCGATGGTACCTTCGACTCCTATGTTCAAGCTTGCTTGACGATAGGCCAAGGCTGGATCATCCTTCGCTAGAAATTGTTGGGCAAGCTGGGAGAAAATCTCGGGATGCGTGACGTTCGGGAAGAAATGGGGGAAGACGCGCTTCAGCGCATTTCGTGTGGAAGATAAGAATTTGCGCGCCAGGTCGCAATGCAACTCAAGAATATTGAGAGTGTCCAGGAGACGATCTTCCGATCCTTGGTTTAAGGTGTACTTCTCACCCATTTTCCCTGCTGGAGAAAAGCAGGAATAAATCAACATCAAGACATACTTTTAGCACAAGAGCGGAATCACAAGCAAGAAAGACAATATTACTCGTGAATCTTCTCGACTGTGTCTCAAGGCGCGTGATTATATCATTCTCGCGTTGAATGAACTTGGCCTCCTTGTCGCTCAAGGCATCTTCAGAAGCTTGAAGTCGTTGACGAAGATCTTCGACACTGACTGCATCCTTTTCTGCCCTTTCGTGAGCTTCCTCGCTGGCCTTGAGCTTGACCTCCAAATCGTCGGCACGTTCTCCAGCACAATGCAACGCCTCTAGAAGGACATATAACAATGAAGATACAAAAACAAGATAGGAATATATATAAAATGACAAGTACGGAAAAGTTTTACCTCTCAAAGTTTTGGCTTCGTCACGGAACCCGATACAACGGGAGCCTAAGTTTTTTTTTTGAAGCTAACTACTGCAGGGGAGCCCTCCACAGCCTTTTATTACTTTTAAATAAAAAACAGAAAGTTGACAAGAAAGGAATATATCATAAAGAAGCGGAAAATCGTTTGACTAAGCAAAAAAAGGCGACAAGCAGGAATAGGCAACTTACATCATCAAGGAGAGGAATTGATGTACTCTCGGCAGCAAGTTCTTGGTCACTAGCAGCCCCGGTTTTAGCCTTCTTCTTCTTTGGTCCTTGGGGGCTGCGCACTGGGATTGATGTTTCAGGATCATCTTGCATGGGAGACGAGGCTTCTGGCGCAAGAAGAGGGTCTTCCGAAAGAACTAATGTATTGGAGGTGCTCGTGTGGACTATTCCACGAGTTCCATGCTCTTCTTCTTTGCCATCTCTGACAATATAGCATTAAAACAAAAATATAAGAAAGTCAAAAAGAAAAAGATAAGAAAAAACATGGAAGGGCAACTTACGAGCTAACGGCGCTAGTAGCGGATTAGGGGATCGAAGACTTCGTGTTCCTCGGGAGAGGATTCTTCAGCGGATGGTTCAGCAAGTTTGGACGCACCGGAGTCTTTTTCGTCGTTGTCTCTCTTCCTCTTGCGCTTGTCCGGAGAAGCAGCAGGAGGAGGAGAAATGGATTGAGCAGAATCAAAGTGTTGATCTGATTCCGAGTATTTCTCAGAGGAACCCACACTTTTTTGATATTCTGCGGGTTCACTCTCAGGAACAAAAGACTCTTGCGAGTCATCGTTCACAACGGCTCGCCCATCTACTTCCCCACCTTCAGGTAGTGGAGGAAGAGAGGAAGGAGAGTGGTGGTTCTGCATGTAAGAAAACAAGGGAAGGAAAAAAAATGAAAATGTCAAAACAAATAATTGCAATCAAAACAGAGGAATATGACCCAAATGAAATTACTTACTTTGGGAAGGGCGTGGTCACCACTAAATGGTTCCACGCGGCAGGAAGAAGGGACGCCGTTGTTCTTGCTAAGGTAAATGAAGCGGCGGACAAGTTTTTCTAGATCTTTCAAAGGAAGTTCGGTAGAGACCCTGTCAGCATCTTCAGCTCCCGAATACATCTAGAGAGAGTTTTTGCGAGCTTGAAGGGGTTGCACTTTAATGCGCGATAATCTGTACACCCGACAATTCCTCCCCGTCGGTGTTTTGAAGCTCCTGAATGCGAGCAATTAGCGAGTTGGTAGCCGCCATTTCTTCGTTTGTAGCTTCTGCGTCCCAAGATCTGCGCCTTTGACGTTCTTCGGTAGTATCAAAGGGGGCAAGGCCGTATTGTTGACCAGCCGAGGAAACGTTCTTCACGTACAGCCACTTCTTTCGCTAACCTTGGACGGAGTCAGCGAACTTCACATCAAAATACCCGGCTTCCAGGCGGACGCAGATGCAAACACCACCTACGTTGTAGATAGTATTCTTCGAGTTGTTGCGACGAAAATAAAAGATACGTTTCCACAGGCCCCAATGAGGATGGATGCCCAGGAAGCACTCACAGAGAGTGACAAAAATGGTGATATGGAGGAGAGAGTTCGGGGTCAGATGGTGGAGTTGAATCCCATAGATAAAGAGGAGGCCACGCAGAAATTCATGGACATGAACTGAAAGGCCGCGGATGAGGAAATCGACGAAGATTACCCGAAAACCGGAAGGTGGATGGGGAGAACTCTCGTCTCCTGGCATCCTCATAGCTTCACTGTTGAGCAAGCCCATCTTCTTCAGCATCTTCTTATCCTGCGCGGAGAGTTTTGACCTCTACCATCCGGAGATCTTGTTTTTCTCCGTGCGCTCTTCTGTGCCTGGGGCGCGGTTCTTACACTGCTTAGAGCGTTGACCCATGGTGGAAGTGCAGCCAAAGTAACAGAAAGGAAGCAGAGGGCGCGCACGTGAGGTGCTTGAGGAGGAAGAAGAACAGAGAGAGAAGTTGTGCGGCGCAGCGAAGGGGGGAAAAGTAAGGAGAAGGGTCCAATTTATAGGAAGAAGACAATACGCTCAGCCGTCGGATGAAAATGATAGGATTCTGAACCATACGCGTGTCCAAGTAGTAGAATGGTCTTTTCAGTTTAATTTTACTGAGGGGAAGTTACAGCGCGCTTGCCGGGAATTCCGGAGGACGTGTGCGCCCCACCCGCGCGACGTGGAGGAAGTGTAGAGCTTTAGACCCACGGAACAGTAGTTTGCCAGGAGTCATGTCTTCCCGAGGTGGCCATACGTGGCTATAGTCAGCAGCGACGTCACAGTAAGAAAAGCTCCGAGAGGTGAAGCAAAATATAATGGGAGGAAAACTTCGGGAGTTGGAGAAATAAATTGTTGAAGAAAAAATTGGGAGCCTATGTTCAGATGCAAGCACCAGCTCATATGCTCGGGGGCTACTCTTATCAGAAGCATTGAAAAATTTTCTGATAAGAGGTAAGGGCGAAAATACAGAGTGTCAAGGTAACAGAAGTTGAGCCTACAACCAAGTGCAAATATTCGGCTGTAGCCTCGGGGGCTACTCCCATCGGAAGCGCTGGTCGTGCGCCCGATGATACAAAAAAAAGAGAAGAAGGTGTGCCAAGACAATATAAAGAGCTACATTCTAAGAAATTTCGTACATCTTCGAGTTATACATAACTCATCATGTACCCCCGTTAGGAGATCAAGATATTATTCAATATAAATATATCAACTTAAAGGAATGAGGTATTCCATCAGCCAAACAAAGGCACTCGACAATATATTCTCAGAGCGCGTCCGCCGCGGTTACAACTCTGAATGTCGTTACTCGAAAAAAAGAGTGCGAAGGTAAGACCCCAGGATCCGTCCTGTGTGGCGTGGCATCGCACCCGAATGCGCTCTCCCACTTTATCCGCATCAACAGATGTGAAGAAAAATCCCGAAGGATGAGTTGGCTACTCGATAAAATAAAGCTGGAGTTTGGTAACGATAAGTCCTTAAGCGGCGCGTGTCGAATTACGTTAGTATCCCGGGTTCGAGTCTAGGGACTCGAGCTTGAAGTAGGTTTATACGGGTTTGCCATAAGAGCAATTAACTGTACCTGATCCGTCAGATGAACCAGCCTCATTTAGCAATATCCCTGTACAAAATAGACATTGAGCAAAATAATCGATATGGTAAATGCATACTTTGGATTTTACAATGAAGATATTACTCGACTATACGATTTAAGCAAAATCTCGGGGGCTACTGACATAGGTATGCCTAATAGGCATGCCGAATAAGGTACTCGGGTTATCTGAAGAGGACGAGAGGCCCATGGACCCGAAGATTGAGAAGCCCGGAAACCTAGAGAACTTCGGATAAGGAAAGTGGAATTGTAATAGGAATATGATAGCAATATAGGAAAGGCCCATATGCCTCTCATAGTTTGTAACTTATACGGCAGGAAAAGCCTCGGCTCCACCTCTTATATAAAGGGGAGCCGATGGAAGAGAAATGGATCGAATCTATGGTTAACAGAACCACCGTAATGTTTAGTCGAGCACCTTTTCGGCCGAACCTTCGAGATCTACTTTCCCTCTACTTATTACGAAACACTAAGTCTACAATCTGTAGGCATTGACAAGTTAATCCCTTGTCAACAAGAAAAATAAATTATTATAAAGTAAAGTAAAGTTTGCAATCAACTACCAATATCAATAGTGTCTTTGGTGCCATGTCACATTATCATTCTTCCTAAAGAATCATGATAGGAATAGTTTCAAGGTATGTTAAGATTAAGTGGGAAAGAAATATTGCATTCATGGATCGAGTAAACCCATATGATGTACTTGATAATATTTGAATGGTCTATCTTGCATTGGATTTGGCTAAAAAACATAACATTGTAGAGTGGAACCGTAAACCACCACCGCTGATGTCTCAAACATGGATATGATGAGACATCGCCGTGCAAAAGATCAGAGTACTTATGCAGAGCTATGGATTTCTAGGTGGACTTCTTCAAAATGTGTTCAAAGTTAAAAATACATAGGTAACTAATATTTGTACAATGAGACATCTTGTATTCTTCTTGTCCAACTACATATTCATAGGCGCGTGCCTTCGACTCCATATCATGGGGATTCCGTGTTTAGGTCCTCCAAAGATGAGGTTCGGGTCAAGGTTCTGCGAGTTGGTAGCCATCCTGCTGTCGAGGGGCATGCACTAGGGTGATGCTCAATCGCAATCTAGGCCCCCCATCTGGCATAGGAGGGGCCTAAGACAGGGTGATCCACTGTCGCCATCGTTGTTTGTCCTAGTCATGAACACGCTTAACAGGGCGCTGACTAAGGCCATAGAGTCGGGGATCCTTCGATGGCTTGCGCGAAGGGAACTGGTCATCTTTTGCCACCCGGATGAGATAGAATTGTGCCCTATCCGCGGCATCCCATAGCCCTTCGGTGAGGGGTCGAGACTACATACCAATTTTGCCAAATGCTCGTTATCCCGGATTGCTTGCTCGGAGCAGGAGGCCGATGGTGCAACCATGGTTATGGGGTGCCAGTTATGACATAGGAGGAACGAAGGGCACGTGAATGAAAACACATGAGAATTCATTGGAACCACTTTATTGAAAGGTAAACATGAGAAGAGTACGTCGCTTGGCTCATACTCATCCTCGTCACCACCCCCGTTGCTAGGGGACTGGCCGCTTCGCATAGTAGCGTGCCGCATAAGCCGTAGGAAATCGGCGCTGGTATAAAACAAATGACCAGTATAAAACTCTGGAGGGGTCAACTACCCTCACCCCCAATGAATATCATATAGATTTTTTTGGTTGAGGGACTTGGTCCAGATCCATGGAGACTTACATCTATGGACCTGGAGGGGGCATCGCATGGTAGTCATATTGGACTTACAATTTTCACCGACATTTCCCTTAGGAGAAGATAGGCCACTGTCATCCTTTGGCTCCTCTCCCACATCCGTTGCTGAAGCCTTATGATATCCACATGGTCAAGGGGGGTAAGGAGAGATTCACAAAGCTCATATCAATATCCATGGGGAAACTCTTAATTGTGAGGGATCAGAGTGGCTTGATAACGATCATCATAGTGGTTATTCAGGATGAAATATCAGATAGCTTTCTATGATCATCTTATTATGGAACTCTCCCGACACATGTTATGAAGAAAGGCATATATTTTTCCTTATCATGAGTAATACCAATATTAGAGGTGGATCCTACATAACCCGAGGACATTTCGCCTCACTGAAGTTTCATTACTACTTAAATCACGATTGTATTTTTTGTTTACTTTACTTTTCAGAAACATTACTTTACACACCAAAATAAACTTTCTTTAAACACTCTTCCTTGGAATAAAAGGCTGCTAATAAGTATTCTTTGATAGATAGTGACAAGGGCATAAAGACCTTAACCAGATAGCTCTTCGTGGTTCGATACTCGTACTTTTGAAACTAGCTAGAATATGCATGTGCACTTGTAGCCATCAGGGGTATTGGAATGATTTGGACTTAATTCAACCACCAACTCCTTTATGTCGGTCGTATGCCTTGTGCGTCAACTATCTAGCACCTATTTCGATCCACTTGGAGCATAGTCCTACAATAAATTAGTTTTTTTGCTTTTAGGTATCCATTTTTCAATGGATCCTCTTTTGTTAGCAGAAATGGTCTAGGGAACCTAAATAGTCCAAGAAACATAGCCATCATGAGGACCAACATATTTTGCATACACTTTGCCAGAATAATCACGACAAATGATGTAATTAGGATTGTTAGCCCCTACATAGCTATTAGAGGCTCGATTAGATTCTCTGCCCCATGGGTCGGATACTCCACCTTGGCCGGAAGTTTCACCTCCACCTCCACAGGAAGTTTTGTCCTCCCGAGCCTTCACTTCCTTTCTCTTCTTCTTGTTGTTTTTATTCTTGTACTTAGGCATATTCCCAAGTCCCTGCTTACCATTGCTTTCCTTTTTGGGGTCGAGGCTTTTCTCCAATTCGGCCTTCAACCTATTGTGCTCCTCAATGATATCTCCATGCTTGAAACAAGGGTTAGTAAGAAAGACAATTCAATATCCTTGTTTGGTTTTTTAGAGTATTGGATTTGAAGTTTCTCAAGCGACTTGGAGAGACTAGAGAAATCACTCTTCACGACCTTGTGAGCCTTGTCAAGGTTATCTAAGTCAAGTAACCTCTCATGATCAATGTAAAATTCAACCTCCTCTTTTTAAGCACTTTAACCATTGCAGGAGCATGGTCACATTCTTTAATTAGAGTGGAGATATCTTGATTGGGCGACTCTTGAAGAGTACCCACATCCTCAACAATAGCCCTCCAGCTTTTCTCTTCCTCAAGAGTTTGAGCTAAAAGAGGCAATCTCATCACCAGCCTCCTGCTCAAGTCCTTCCTTCACCTCAATGAAGCATTGGGCTTCACCAAGTTGAGCCTAAAGTGATTCAACGTGACATTTGGTATCCCCTAGCATGTTAGTCAAGAACTCAGCCAAACTAACCACCACAACTATATACCTTGAGGTTATCCAAATCAATATGTGTTAGAATGGACTTGGGTTTGGTGATAGTGATAGGTCATACCTCATCATAAGCATTAGCCATGAGACAAGTCTCATTGTTTGGTTATTAGGTTATCATTGGGGGGCGTTGACGAGTGATATAGGGGAATTAGACTTGGTGATGGCCATGGAGGAAACATCCACCAACTCACTTGGGGAGTCCTCCTCTTCGTCGACGGGTGGATATTCTTCTTGAGTCACTAGCACAATTATCGAAGGCTTATTCTTCATGTTCTTGTTCTCTTAGTTATTCTTTCCTTTGTTGGTGGAGAACTTGACGGGGGAATACTTGGACGTATCCTTGCTGATAAGTCGCATGTAGTTGTCTCCATGCTTCTCAAACGTAGCATGACCTCACTCTTGGATTAGGCCCTCTTGAGGAGATCTTTGTGTTATCCCTTCGAATGAAGCTTTGGCATTTTCTTCCCCAAAAGTGCTTGGCGGCAAGAACCATATGATCATGGTAGTTGAAATTGGTGTCTTCAAAGCCGCACTCAATATTATCATCGTCATCCTTTTCCCCATCGTGTTCCACCACCTTTGCCTTCAAAGAAAGGTTGCGTTTGTGAGATCCATGACCACGAGTTAGGGCAACCTCCGCATTATTCGTGGAGATTGTCAAAGCAACGATCTCGTTCAAAATGTCATTGGAGGACATTTGGCAATAATCCAGCCTTCCCTTTATATATGTCATGTTTGAGTCTTCATAGGGTATGATACCTTGGACGAGCTCCCTCTTCATCCACTTATCATCAACATGAGACATATCCTCGGGTGTCAATGCTTGTTGATGATGAAGAGTGTTGAAGCGTTGAGTTGAGTGTGTTATACATGGGCCACACGAAAATGCGAAACGGATAGACCAGGCCGGCCGGCGTGGGCTGAATTCCCCGCCTCACAAAACAAAAACAAAAAATGTCGCCCGCCGGCGTGGCGTTCCTCAATTAAATTAAATTACACCGGTGGCACATTCCCGACCACCTCATCGCCATCGTGCTGCTCTCCTCCTCCCTCTAATACTCCCCTCCCATGGCGTCCGCCCTCGCGCCCCCTTCTCTCCCTCTCCGCTCGCCCTCCCGACGCTTCACCCGCCTGCCGCTCCCTCGGCCGTCCATTACGTGCCGCCGCGCTCCCGCGGCGGGCCGGCTCGCCCTCGCCGTCGCGCCCGCGCGCGCGAGCGTCCGGTGCCGCGCGGCCGTGAAGCTCGTCGGGGACGGCGAGTTCGAGGCGGAGGTGTTGCAGTCGGAGCTTCCCGTGCTCGTGGACTTCGTCGCCGACTGGTGCGGGCCCTGCCGCCTCGTCGCGCCCGTCGTTGACTGGGCCTCCGAGGTAACTACGCCCGCTTCTCCTCGCTTTGTCATGCAGCACAAACAACGGGAAATCAACACTTAACAGCTAGCACCCTAGCACTGTGCTTGTGGTCTGAGTTGTCCATTTCGCAACAACCAAACTTCAAATGACTCTAGTTAGTAGAATAGATGGCCAACATGCTTGCTTAGAACTAGAGCAAGTACATCACATAGGTCAGCTTGCTTATGTTGACTGCATCAAATTAACCGTAGCGTCAAGTATTTGATTCATGCTATAAGCCCATGCACGCAATCTAAAATGAATACGCAAGATAAATGGTCGATTGTAAGACCAAATTTGCAGATTCAAGCATTGGTAATTTTCACCTACCATCGAAAAACCCTGATCATTCGAGAAATGTGTGCTGATGTACTCTGTATGAAAAATCGGCTGGTTACTGCACATAAAGCGTTCATCTCTTTTTTTCCTGAACAAAATGTAAATTAAGGATACAGGCGAAATTTTCTGTATGGTTAGCACGCATTGTGATCTTAAAGAAATTGGGAAGAAAACTCTGTTAGTATTTCAATTCCAATCACCAGCTTTGACAGTTACCTTTTCTTCTACGAAACAGGAATATGAGGGGAGATTAAAGATCGTCAAGATCGACCACGATGCGAACCCTCAGATCATCGAGAAATACAAGGTTTACGGTCTCCCGGCGTTGATACTCTTCAAGAACGGGCAGGAGGTGCCAGGGAGCCGAAGAGAAGGCGCGATAAACAAAACCAAGTTCAAGGATTACATTGAACCTCTCTTAGAGACCTCAAATGTTGCTTAGCGTCATCGGTTGCAGTCTGTAGGACCGAATCTCACACAGTTCGAACTTGAGAGGATGCCAAATGGCATTGGCTTGAGCTGCACATCTTGCATATTGAAGAGTTTTTCCCCATCCATGAGCTCCAGTCTGTAATTACCAACACGAGCATGACTATGTATGGTTTTCATTGTTTACGGTATGGTTTTGTCATGTACAGAATGGATAGTTGTTTGTCACATTAGACAAACAATGCAACTGAACAGCCTGTAGTATCATTGATGAACGTCATGTTCCATTCTAGGTCAATAATAGCATACTTACCTGTTAAACGAATATCCACGGTTTAAGTCCCCTTCAGTGGCCTTGTCACCTAGACCTCGGCTCTACATTTAGCTAAGTTGTTATTACTTGTCTCTGCCTTCATCTTGCTAGGTATTGCTTCACCATGTACCCTACTTTGGGGTATATTTGATGAAGTTGATGTGGCCTAAGTTGTTGTTACTTGGCTCTAGTTATGAAAACGGAGGGGAAACAGAGAACTGAGTGATGCCACATTTTGATTTCATATTCTTTTGCGGAAACAAAAACGAATACACAAATCCCGAAAACAAAAAGGTATCAGATATTATCGGAAACAGCTACGAATAGAATAAAAGTTGCAAACATGGAGCAATGCATATATTTGACGGAACCAAGAGAACTCTTGAACCATGCACCCTTCGTCTTGACTCAATGCATCTGCATGGTGGGTGTATCATGTATGAAAGCACGCTCCATTTCGCTGTTTCCAGATGTGCCAACAGGCTGTAATGATAACCTCAAAGAAGAAAGGCTTGTTAAAATGTTGTGTGGCTTCATTCACAATTCCTTCAATAATATATCCTTGGCCCCAATGTAATTGCAGATAGTTCCAAATCCTGGTACAATAGCAATGAAGAAACAGATGCTGTCAGTCCTCTGTTGCTCCTGTCGGGCATAATACACAGGTATAAATATTGGTGGCATTGCAATTTCTCCTTCTAAGCATTATCCCTGGTGTTTAGACGGTCACTCACTAAATGCCAGGCAAAGACCTTTATTCTCAACAGACATTTACGTCTCCAAATGTGAGAGAAAATCGGACTAGCCACTTGATCTCTAAAAGTGTAATGATAAAATCTATTGGCTGTGTAAGCCCCATCTGTCCAAATAGTTTGCCAACTATCTTGACCAGAATCACTAGGGACAGTCTGTGTGATTATATTCTGAACCTGCTGCAGCTCTTGAAAAGCTTGGTTCGACAGAGGCAACTCGAAAAGCTGGGTAATGTCTGCAATACCAAGCACTTAACAGAAATTTTCTTATCAAGAGCAAAAGAAGATAATCTAGGAAAGGATTCCTGCGAACTATTTTCTCTCCATTTATCTGCCCAAAACATGGCTGTGTCACCTGATCCAATAGAGACTGCAAATTTCTCTATAGTTTTCGACCAGTTTCATTATGTCTCCCACCATAAGGAACCACAGAGTTTTGCAGAATGAGGTACTTCTTCCTGTTAATAGTTCCAGACCAACTTACCCCAATCAACAATTAGTTTATTGATTGCTCGTAGCTTATTGAAGATCAGTTATTTTCTTGGTATCTATGGAATGAAATCTGGTGCACAACAAGCACCTTTCACTTGATCTTATCATGATACAATATACTCCCTCCGTCCCAAAATGTAAGACGTCTATGGATTGGTCAAAAGTCAAACCTTACAAACTTTGACCAAATATTTAGAAAAAAATATTTACATCTACAATATCAAATTGACATATTAAGAAAATATACTTTAGGGTGAATCTATTGATACTGATTTAGTATTGTAAATATTTATATTTTTGTGTATAAACTTGGTCAAACTTTAAAAACATTGACTTTTAACTAATCCTTAGACGCCTTATATTTTGGAACGGAGGGAGTACAGTTTTGCAGGCTACTAGCAATCCTTTCAGAAAAATACAGAGATTCATTTTTTAAAACTTCTAGAAGCATTTACTCATTTACAACAAATAATGTCAGGCTTCTTTGTCTTCCAATAGGAACCCCCTCCAACTCAGTTTTATCTATTGTGTTGTTTTCTTTCCAACCCACCAGAATGGGGTTGTTTTCCTCCTCCCTTTTTCTCATCGACAGTTCTGCCACTGACCCGCTACTGCATCATGCACCTGTCTTGAGCAAAACAAAAAGGGTTCACCGGAAACAATAGGAAAATGCACTTAAATCTCAAGATATATCAAGGGATTCCATTGTTTTGAGAACAGGCAACGACTGTTGCTTGTCATTCCATTAAGATTAGAAAGAGAGTTTGCAGATTAGAGGTTATACACTTCCACTCCACACATCTCTACCTCACAAACTAGAGAGTCTACTTCTCCCTACATTGTACTCTCTACCTGCTAGCATGCCATAGGTCAAGTTCTTCTTTGGCTAGCTGAACCACCTGTCGAAGGTTCTGCTATCCCACTCTAGCCATAGCTTGCGCATACCAGCAATTGCCCACATCTTTGCCTCTTTCCACCTCGATTTTGGACATTTTGATCTCAAAGAAACCCACCATCCTCTAACCAACTCATCCCCACTTGGCATCAGATTGCTGAACCCTTTTGCCTAACTGAAAAACCACCAGAACTCTTTGGAGAAGGGGCACTGTACCATGAGGTGGTCAATGGACTCCAATGTCTGATCACACAAAACACAAGACGGTGAGTGTTGTAGTGCCCTTTTCTGCAGCCAATCGGATGCGCAGCATCTATTGCTCATCACCAGCCACATGAAGATTTTTTTCTTTGAGTGGAACAGTAGTTTCCCATATTGGCTGAGCATAACCTGCTGTTGTTCTTCCGTATAAAAAAGCTTTGTACGCCGAGGCTGCAATATAAGTGCCATTTGCAGTCAGTCTGCGTCTGAATGTGTCTACACCATCCGCAGAGTTGGAGCAGCTTGGATCGAATTCCATAGGCTAATGTATTCAATCACCGCTGTACTGATAGCTCTCCTCGTAAATCAGCAATCCATCTGTGCTCTGTAAGTGCCTCGGCAACTATTCTTTTCTTTCCTTCTTTTGCCCAAACGAAAGGGAGTAGGGCTGGGGCTATCTGCGCTGGGTTTCGCCCTTGCAACCAGAAGCTTGTTCTCTCCCCTTTCCCGTGCATTGGATTGCTGTTCTAGCCATCTCTTCTGTTTCTTCTGAAACCGCAAAATCAACACCTTGCCAAGATCTGAGGGAGCACTCCTTCTAAAGCCACTTCCAA